>NW_020538040.1:42362754-42416387 GCF_003426905.1 Ctenocephalides felis | reverse complement strand
ATGTGTTTGGTTGTCTACTGATGACTTGCTGATTCGTGTGTTCGAGATATCGATTGACTGCAGAGTAATTTATCATTAGTTTCGGTGATATAAACAGTGTAAAGAGATATTTTTTATCTAATAAGTAATTAAAATGAACGAGGAAAGAAAATATGGATTCACATTAATCCTTAAGTTCAAGGAATTTTATGAAGCGCATAAACAGCACCTGTTTTGGTGGTTAAAATGCCATTCTTCACTTGAAAAATTTAGAGAAAACGTTTTATTTGCACAACCATCAAAGGACAGAACAGTGATTATTGTTTTTGACTCTTTAACTAATTGTTTTGAAGTTATGCAACAAATAACACGTCATCTTTCAAATAAAAAAGATGAAGAATACAATATTATAGGTATTGATGTAATAAAGAATGATACGAAGATAAGTGTTCTAGAACTATTGCCTTCTTATACGTCGCCTTTTTTCAATACTAAAACGCTTACGAAGCATTTAGAACAATTCGGCTTGGTATTATATATTTCGCCTGAAAAAGAAAAAGGATTTCGTACTGGAACTATTAGAGTGCTGATGGTTTTAAAGGATGAATCAAAAGTTCCACAAACAAATGAAGAACACGGTGTTTTCAAGATTGTTTCATATCTTCCAGAAATGTTTGACCTTTGGGATGAAGAAACAACGAAAAAACTTCATGATGACTTTTGTTCTTATATTTCACAGAAATGGATTGAAGTTAAAGAAGAAAATTGTGATTAAATAATTTTCAAAATCGACTTTAATGCAATTTTAATGTTTGTATACTTGATATGTGTAATAAAATAAATTCTATAAAATTAAATAATGAAATGATAATACAAGTTCAGAAAAATAAATTTACAATATAGCTATTCATAATCATATTCACATATTTTGTACATGATATGAAAAATAAATACAGTGTCTTATAATTTTTGAATATTATTATTGATTTTATACATATTTGATATTATTTTCAGGTTCTATAACGAGCTGAGATAACAGCTAGTAAAATAATTTAAAAATTAGTATTTTTTCTTCTGATTGCTATTTAACTATTGTAAAAAAAAATTGTATAACCTTTTACTCGATGTACATTTTATTTTAATGTATATACCATTTATAATTTGATTGATTTTAGCAATCAAAAATAATATCAGCAACATAAAATTTTTACTTTTGTATACACCCAAACCTCGCTTTACGGCCTAGATACGATCCGCGAGACTTGGCCGTGAAGCGATAAGCCGTATAACGAATCAATTATTCTAATACGTATTCATACAAATTCAATGGGATCGGTTCCAAATTTAATAAATATATAATTTGGTTTATCATTCAAAATGCATTTTAGTTTTTTATTTTGTTTAAATTATAAACATTTAACAAGAACATAAATTTTACATAAAATAAAAAATTCAAAAACATATATAATTTTTAAATAAAAATGAAACAATTAAAACTACAGATCACTGTCACCATTATTTTGCGCTGGTGGTTTGAAAAATTTGTCTAAAGTTGTTTGTCTTGCCTTCTTGTCTATTTCTTCCTTTAGTGATTTATTCCCTGTTCAAATATGAAAAAGGGCTCGACATGATTTTGATGTTAGCTGTTTGGATACAACAGGTTCTGTATCTTCATCGATTGCCGGCTCTGCTTGCAACTGAATGAGTTCCTCATATGAAATGGGGTTCCCTATCAGCTGCAAGTAGATCCAGCACATCAGATTCGTTTAAATCTTCAAAACCGAGATTGCGCAATATATCGACATAGAGAAAAAAAGCCGTTATAGCGAAACATTTTAGGCCGTATATCGAAACGTACCTTAATTAAAGAGGGCCGTTATAGCGAAAGGCCGTATAGCGAGGCTTGGGTGTAATTTAAAAGTATAACTGGCTATAAGTGGAATTCTGTCTTGAGGCAATTAAGGCATCGTGCCTTAAGGCAAATTGCTGGAACTTCCCGTACCGCAATTCAAAATTCGAGTAATTAAAAATAATCAATAATAAACAATAAAAGTTGATCAAAGATTTGAAACATTTAATAAAATTTCGAACCATATTAAATCATTCTATCTTAACTCATTTATTTTGAAATATTTTGGAAATTCTGAACTTTTTTTCAAAGCAATCGTACTGCTTTAACTGCATAAAGGCAAAATATCGAAGCGCGTAAGCGCCGCGTCGTCGTATAACGCGTGAACATTGGTACGGAACCCATAGGAATGTAAACAAAATTTATACTTATTGTTAAAATCTCTATAAAATATCTGATAATTTGATGTGCATATGTCAAATGTTCATTTTTGACCGCCAAATGTCATTTTTTTTGTTAGATATCCGAAACCGCTAGACCTGCCTTCATGAAAATTTGATCAATTCTTCATCTTGTCAATACAAGAAAAATGTTTTTTGAACTGAGCTACCGTTTTTGGCACTTTTTGCCCCATATCTTCGGAACGGCTAGACCTGTCTTTACCAGAAACTCTCCTTATCAATACAAATCAAATGTTTTTTGAACTATTCAAATCGCTTTATCCGTGTTCCCGAAATCGTCGACGAAAATTTGTATCCGCACACACACACATACACACACATACATCCATTTTTTCTAAGATATGCCAAAATGTTCAAAAACCTCTGAAACGTAAAGATATATAAAAATTTTCATTTTCGATTTTTTTGCGATTACTATAACTTGCCCTGCGGAAAGTTAACAAATATATGGCTCATTTGTAAAGATAGGAAAAACCGTTTGTTATGATTAATACAATAATAAAGTATTTTAAGAAACCAATATATGAATTCAAAAATATGAAGTAATCGTAAAGACACTGTTATTAACTTCCCGTAGGGTAAGTTATAGTAATCGCAAAAAAATCGAAAATGAAAATTTTTATATATCTTTACGTTTCAAAGGTTTCTGAACATTTTGGCATACCTTAGAAAAAATGGATGTATGTGTGTGTGTGTTTGTGTGTGTGTGTGTATGGTGTGTGTATGTATGTATGTGTGTGTATCTATGTGCGGATACAAATTTTCGTCGACGATTTCGGGAACACGGATCAACCGATTTGAATAATTCAAAAACATTCGATCGTATTGATAAGGAAGCGTGCTGATTAGTTTTTGGCGAAGGCAGGTCCAGCCGTTCCGAAGATATGGGGCAAAAAGTGCCGAAAACGGTAACTCAGTTTTTAAGAGAACGGAGCGTCCGATTTAAATAATTCAAAAACATTTCACTTGTATTGACAAGATGAAGAATCGATAAAATTTTCATAAAGGTAGGTCTAGCGGTTTCGGAGATATGGAGGAAAAAGTAAAAAAAATAGCCATTTGCGGTCAAAAAATGATCATTAGACATATGTTCATCAAATTATCAGATATTTTATAGAGATTTTAACAATAAGTATACATTTTGTTAACATTCCTATGGGTTCCGTACCAATGCTTATGCGTTAGACAGCGACGCGGCGCTTACGCGCTTTATATTTTGTCCCTATGCAGTTAAATCAGTACGATTGCTTTGAAAAAAAAGTTCAGATCTTCCACAATATGTCAAAATAAAGAAAAAAAATTTTTTTTCAAAAAAAAAAAAATTAAAAAAAATTTTTATTTTCAAAAAAAAAAAAAATTTTTTTTTTTTTTTAATTTTTTTTTTCAAAAAAAGTAATTTTTTGTCCATATATATAGTTTCTCAAAAATCTTATTTTTTCAAAGTACATTTTTTTCAAAAATGTTAATCGTTTTTAAAAAATTAATAATTTTTGGTACGGGAAGTTTCAGCAATTTGCCTTAAGGCACGATGCCTTAATTGCCTTAAGACAGAATTCCACTTACAGCTAGTTATGCACTTGAATCGTGTCGTTGATCGCAGGGTTAAGTATGTATTTTCCAAATAAAAATCAGTTTAACATGTTGAATTTTTCGTCATGAAATTTGTATGAACTAGCTGTAAGTGGAATTCTGTCTTAAAGCAATTAAAGCATCGTGTCTTAAGGCAAATTGCTGGAACTTCCCGTACCAAAAATTATTATTTTTTTAAAAACGATTAACATTTCTGAAAAAAATTTACTTCGAAAAAATAAGATTTTTGACAAACAATTAGACAAAAAATTACTTTTTTTTGAAAAAAAAAAATTTTTTTTAATTTTTTTTTTTGAAAAAAAATGTTTTCTTTATTTTGACATATTTTGAAAAATCTAAACTTTTTTTCGAAGCAATCGTACTGCTTTAACTGCATAAAGACGAAATATCAAACCGCGTAAGCGCCGCGTCGCCGTCTAACGCGTAAACATTGGTACGGAACCCATAGGACTGTAAACCAAATTCATACTTATTGTTAACATCTCTATAAAATATCTGATAATTTGATGTGCATATGTCTAATGATCATTTTTGACCGCCAAATGGCATTTTTAACTTCCCGTAGGGTAAGTTATAGTAATCGCAAAAAAATCGAAAATGAAAATTTTTATATATCTTTACGTTTCAAAGGTTTCTGAACATTTTGGCATACCTTAGAAAAAATGGATGTATGTGTGTGTGTGTGTGTGTGTGTGTGTGTATGTGTGTGTGTATGTGTGTACATTTTGTTAACATTCCTATGGGTTCCGTACCAATGCTTATGCGTTAGACAGCGACGCGGCGCTTACGCGCTTTATATTTTGTCCCTATGCAGTTAAATCAGTACGATTGCTTTGAAAAAAAAGTTCAGATCTTCCACAATATGTCAAAATAAAGAAAAAAAAAATTTTTTTCAAAAAAAAAAAATTTAAAAAAAATTTTTATTTTCAAAAAAAAAAAAATTTTTTTTTTTTTAAATTTTTTTTTTCAAAAAAAGTAATTTTTTGTCCATATATATAGTTTCTCAAAAATCTTATTTTTTCAAAGTACATTTTTTTCAAAAATGTTAATCGTTTTTAAAAAATTAATAATTTTTGGTACGGGAAGTTTCAGCAATTTGCCTTAAGGCACGATGCCTTAATTGCCTTAAGACAGAATTCCACTTACAGCTAGTTTTTTACTTTTTTCATTAGATCTCCGAAACCGCTAGACCTGCCTTTATGAAAATTTGATCGGTTCTTTACCTTGTCAATACAAGTAAAATGTTTTTTGAACTATTAAAATCGGACGCTCCGTTCTCTTAAAAACTGAGTTACCGTTTTCGGCGCTTTTTGCCCCGTATCTTCGGAACGGCTAGACCTGCTTCCGCCAAAAACTAATCAGCACGTCTCCTTATCAATACGAATCGAATGTTTTTTGAATTATTCAAATCGGTTGATCGGTGTTCCCGAAATCGTCGACGAAAATTTGTATCCGCACATACATACATACACACACACACACATACATCCATTTTTTCTAAGGTATGCCAAAATATTCAGAAACCTTTGAAACGTCGAAAAATGCAAAAATTTTCATTTACGATTTTTTTGCGATTACTATAACTTGCCCTACGGGAAGTTAAAACGTTAAACTTTATCGTCGAAACGTAAAGTGTCCAAATTTAAATAATATTTTTTTTAGAAGACTACCTGACGTATCTATAATGTTGCCGAAAATAGCAAATGGTTGATTTTATGAACTTAGTTAAGCCTGCTCAATTAAATTCAATTTATTTTTATTGTCAAAAATTTGTATAAATATATTTTTAACTTTTATTGTAATATATGATTTTGGACACATTAAACTGAAAAAAATTTAATTGAAAAATACATAAATAATAAACTAAGTAATAAGTTGCATACTATCAAACTTCAAATTGATAAAACCATTTTTTTTATATATAAAACCAAGATGTATAATTAGTACAATAAACTTACTGTCTTACCTAAAAAGTCTTTCAATGTACTGACAACAGCAAACATCTACAGCTGGGTTATCAATTATAATTTTTGTGAATGTGCAATTTGATTTTTAGTGATTGTTTATTTTTCAAAAATAAAACGGTTTTAATAATTTAGAGTTCCAGAAGAAGACGGCATCACAGACTACAGAAAAGTAGAAAATAATTATAAATAAAGAATTAAATATTTTTTGGAGAAAGAAAGATGCCTTTAGTTCAGAAAAATATATATATATATATATATATATGTATATATATATATATATATATATATATATCATTTGTTTATTACAAAATTCGTATAAAATTTTTTCGGCATAAAATTTGTCGATTCCGCGAAGTGTCCATGCAAATTATTCTTCGTATTGCTGTCAACAAATTTTTGGGAAGTCTGTTCTTAGAACAATTACTTTTATGAAGACATTTTTATCTACATTTCATGTCAAATTCTGAGATTTATGTACATGCAAATTTTACGATTATATGCTTTATCGGATATTTATGTTATTGCGCATCATAAAGTATAAGAGATAAATAATAATTTTTGTACAACACTTTTATTGCAATTTTTAACTCATTGTGACAAAATGTGTCATACACTGCATAAAAATAATAATGGAGTTAAACTCCAACACGATTCAGGAAAGAATAGTGTGAGAGATTTCTCATTGTCATTTTCAATTGGAAAGATATTATTGAATTATATTTTTAAGTGAAAATTTATATCACTATTTCATGACAACAGGTTAACCAGAACGGAGATTCGAACTCAGGACATCATCTTCACACAAAGCAGTGCGCTTAACCTATAATATAGCATTACTACAGTAGGTGTCATAATTATTAACCGAATAAAAAAGTAGAAATAAATTATTAGTTAAATACTATAATGTGAACAAAGCTAAAGTTGACCAAATTTTATAGTCGCCTGCAAATGAAAATTCATATACACAGGCATAATATAAGTCCAAATAGAATTTGAAGTGTAGAAGTATACTAAAGTACTAATTAAACTATATACAAATAAGTCATTGACTTATTGATTTGAATCACTGACTATACGTAATGATTGCACTTATTGAAATTCTTTACAAAGTTCGATATTATCCAGAGTATAGTTCTACGTTAGAAAATAACACTTAATTGTGGTTGTATAATGAATGGATCATATGCTGAGAGCAATTTATAAAGCTCCGTTTAAGTATAAAGTATATTTATATACTAGCTGACCCGTCAAACATTGTTTTGCCTTAAGAAACAGATTACAAATGTGGTATTTAAGTGAAAGAAGCAGATAACTAAATAAATAACACATCACATATAAAAATGTACCTGGGTCATATTCGTATTTGCAATTGGACACCTAATCTGAAACTTATATTTAAATTGAATTGCCACTTTTAAAATTTCAAGAGTTTGATATATTATTACCGCGCTTTTCATTAATTCTTTAACAAAAATTTATATTGCCATAAATAAGTTTATATGGTATCTAGTTCTGTATCAAAAACTGTTGTATCTTCAGATTTTAATAATCAATCTTTCTTTTTTTTTTGCAAAAATTGTTCTTGCAAACCATTTGTAAACTATGTAGCGAATCGAGAAATATTTGTACAATGAGAAAACAGGAGGAGTCGACAACCCTTGATAAAAACAAATAGTTTTTTTTCCATAAAAAGAGTTCTATGTATTTTTCAATTTCTTATTATAAAAAATTAGAATAAAGAAAATTGGTCCCACAACCAATAACCATTGATAAAAATAAATATTATTTTGAAGTAAGATAGAAGCTTTTTCTTTGAGCTCAAAAATCTAAAAATAAATCTAAAGGTAAAATTATGTCAAAAATATTCAATGACTAAAACGCGGGTAAAAAAAATGACTGAATGACTAAAACGGCGATAAAAATGGGGTTGGCGATAAAAAAGCAAAAATTTAGGATTGTATGTATATTTATTACCACATTATAAAAAAAAAACGAAAAAAAACGTCCACAAGTTAAAACAAAAATTTCAACCCTCATTACTTAGGGGCATGGAAAATAAATAGTAGCCGATTATAGGTCTACTGGATACGAATATAAATTTAGGTAAAAATCGGTGAAGACGTTTCGGAGGAGTATGAGAACCAACTTTGTGACATGAAAATTTTATAATATATATATATATATATATATATATATATATATATATATATATATATATGAAGTATTTAGCAGCCCAATCGTCGAATTAAAAAAATATTAAAATAGAAAGCTTTTCACAAAGCAAATTTATTGTTAACGTTTTGGAACAAGATACGTTCTATCATCAAAAGTAAAATAAAAAATATATAATTAGGAGACAAAAATTACTACTAATAAATTTTATTAGTATTAAGTTCGGCAAATAGGTTTCTTTCGCTCAATACCACGTTTTTACAATTCTTTTGAACTGTATGTTTTAAGAATGTAAAATATCATAAATAATTATAATTAAATTAAAATTAAATAAAAATTAGTAAGTGCTTAGTATGAAGATATAAAAATAGAGAATATTACGAGAACCGACAATTACCTATTATATTTATTAAAATTAATAAAAAGATTCTATTGTATTGTATTTATTGTGGTTAAAAGTATTAGCAGAAAAGATATGTCGCAGATGACGCAGTCCAACATCTGCATAGTGAACCAAATTACCTAAAAATTACTTATACTGTACTAAATATTCTCTACAAAAAATCTTCAGAATAACACTCTGTAGTTATGTTTTCTCACAAAGAAACGTTCATCTTCGATAAAGACAGTATGGCTCATCATACAAATATTGTTTGATATTTATATATCAGTATTTGTACCTATTACTCGTATATCAAATTAACCTGTAGATATTTCTGAATGTAGAACTTTCTGCAATTTCAATCTAGTTCCAGAACGGTTCTATTTTTGTTCTAAACCTGGCTTTATCAGAAGTCGACCATATGCTCGTCGTTGATTGACGAATCTCCGAGATTCAGAACGTAGCCTCTCTTGATAATAATAATGCATATCGAACGCTTTTACGACTGACTACTAATTATAGGTTGAATTTATTTATTTGTGCGTGTGGATGATGTAATGTTGGCTGCAGAAAAACAGAATGCACCCAACAACAACCCATTAATAGGTTTTGCTGTCCATTTAGAAAAAACTTAATTAGTATATACACTCGTCTCACTGAACTTGGGGTCGGTTGTTCGTAAATTAACTTAGGAGATTTGGCAAACAGGGTTTTACGCCTAGGGAAAAGGCGATTACATGCATATGTTGGTTGTATTTTTATATTATTCCTGGTATTGTGACATGACTTCGTGTAAACCAACTAATAATCAAACTAGTGGTGCATTGCAAATTGCTGGAACATCCCATATCGTAATTGAACATTTTTAAATTACTAGAACTTTCCGTACCAAAAATTATTTTTTTTAAAATTGATTCAATTTTATTTTAGAACTCTGAAAAAAATCGATATTTGAGGTTTTTAAATTTTTTGAAATAAATTGACCTTTTTGAAAAATTTTATTTTTTAACTTCCCGTAGGGCAAGTTATAGTAATCGCAAAAAAATCGAAAATGAATTTTTTTATATATCTTTACGTTTCAAAGGTTTCTGAATATTCTGGCATACCTTAGAAAAAATGGTTGTATGTGTGTGTATGTGTGTGTGCGTGTGTGTGTGTGCGGATAAAAATTTTCGTCGACGATTTGGGAACACCAATCAACCGATTTAAATAATTTAAAAAACATTTGATTTGTACTGATAAGGAGACGTGCTGATTAGATTTTCGCGGGGGCAGGTCTAGCCGTTCCGAAGATACCGGGCAAAAAGTGCCAAAAACGGTAACACGGTTTTTAAGAGAACGGAGGCGTCCGATTTTGAAAATTCAAAAAACATTTTACTTGTATTAACAAGATAAAAAACTGATAGAATTTTCATGAAGGCAGGTCTAGCGGTTTCAGAGATCTAGTAAAAAAAGTTAAAAAAATGCCATTTGGCTGCAAAAATGATCATTAGACATATGCATATCAAATTATTAAATATTTTATAGAGATTTTAACAATAAGTATAAATTTTGTTTACATCCCTATCGGTTCCGTACCAATATTTATCCGTTAGACGAAGACGCGGGGCTTACGCGCTTCGATATTTTGTCTCTATGCAGTAAAAGCAGTACGATTGCTTTGAAAAAATGTTCAAAATTTCCAGAATGCTTCAAAATAAATTTTTCTTCAAAAAGTCATTTTTTTCAAAAAACGTAAATTTTTGTCAAAAATGTATAGTTTCTCAAAAATCTAATTTTTTCAGAGCAATTTTTTTTCAAAAATGTTATTTTTTAAAAATAATAATTTTTGGTTCGGAAAGTACCAGCAATTTGCCTTAAGGCACGATGCCACTAGTTATACTTTAAAATGTTTTGGAAATTTTGAACTTTTTTTCAAAGCAATCGCGATACGTTAGCTCCGTAGAAACGAAATATCAAAGCGCCTGGGCGCCGCGTTGCAGTAAAACAAGCATTGTTCTTAAGATGTGTTCAATGAGAAATTATGAATCAAACTTCTTGGAAGACAACGCGATGTTTAACAATTCTCTTTTTGACGAGATTACTAATCATTTTCAAAATAGTGATATGATGTTTATTGAATCATAGGTATGTGCAGGCAATCATATTTTAAAACTAAAATTTGAAGTAATAACCATTATTGCTACTGCTTTATAACAAGCCGTTAGAAACGGGAAAGGAATCTAGAACCTGTGGTTTCAGGATCAAGCAATTACAAGCTATTATTATAATGTTAAAAACGTTTTTCATATAAAATGACTAAAATCTGTCGAAATCCTATGTATTTGCTGTGCGATCAGGCGTTTTATACAAAAAATCTAACCAAAATCACGAACGAATCAAAAGTTTTAAGAGATATTCTAAACAGCACACAAATTTTTTTTTACAAGTGTACTACAAGAACTAATACTTTCAAATCAGTTCAATTGATTTTTTAATTAAAGAAAGATCGAAAGCTTCAAACATAAAAATAGACAAAATTCATATAAAGACGAGCATAAGATTCAAAAAATAAAGCACAGAAGTGCATATTTCACTAAACCATATCAAATTATCAGTTTTTATGGTATCGAATTTTATTCGGAGATTATTGAATTACTTTTACAATTTGCTTATGAAGTTGTTATAAGCACAATCTAGTTCAGAATATAAAATTTGTTCGATAAAATTGCAAATTTTGCATAATTATTGAAATCTCTTTTTTAAATATAGAAATTTATTTTGTAGAAGTTTCTAAATTTATAAAAATATTGTATTTATAAAAATATAGGTTTAACGATATATCTGTTTAATTTAGAATTCATAAGATGTTACACATGTTCAGAAGATTTGTTTACTTCTGTATATAATTTATAGCTTAGCGACTGATATTGAACATATTCTTGACCCTGGATTGATCATAAATTATAGTAATAATTGTAATATTATATATTTATATATGTATTTATAAGTATGTATATATAAATATATCTAAAATATTTATAAAGAAGATATGATGTGTCTGCAATGTAATTTGTTTAGTTGCGTAAAAAATAAACTGATAATGGGGTTAGAGATAATTATAACAATGGTTTATAGAATTTTTTATCGACCGCGGAGTCATTAACCGTATGAGGAATTTGCTTACATATTTATCCATCGTTTCACAGAGTATATATATATATATTTATATAAATTCTTATCACATTTTATCAAAGCATAAGTAACTAAATGTAAAACAGGACATATAAAAATGTATCTGCATTTATTATTTTTACAAATAAAATAATTTCGAAAACAAATAAATTGCGCGTATCTATAGCAAATGAGAACATAATGTAATAAATACACTAATGTGTAATATTATATTATTAAACAGTATGAATTCAAATAAATGCTTTTATATTTTGTGAGAAATAGTTGGGAATAGCATAAATTGTTAAATAGTTAGGATAGGATAAAATGTTAAAATAGAACTCAGAATTGATGTGAAAAAATAATCTGTAAAGTAAAAGTCGATTATTTAATTTAACATTGTGTACAAATAGATGTAAATTAACATAACTTTTGTTGCCTATTAAATATGCTCCCTTTGGATTTAATTATTTAAAGCAATGCAGATAAAAATGTATTTTTATCAACGGCTAGACCTGCCGTTCTAGTTCCTAAGTAATCGCGAAAAATCGAAAATGAAAATTTTTATATATCTTTACATTTCAAAGGTTTCTGAAAATTTTGGCATACCTTAGAAAAAATGGATGTATGTGTGTGTGTGTGTGTATGTGCGTGTGTTGTTAAAAAAAAGTCATTTTTTGTCAAATTCCTAGTTTCTCAAAAATCTATCTTTTACGAAGTAAAATTTTTTCAAAAATGTTAATCGTTTTTAAAAAAAATAATAATATTTGGTACGGAAAGTTCCAGCAATTTGCCTTAAGGCACGATGCCCTAATTGCCTTAAGACAGAATTCCACTTACAGCTAGTTTTTTCTAAGGTTTGCCAAAATTATAAGAAACCTCTGAAACAAAGATATGCAAAAAAATTTATTCTCGAGTTTTTTCCGATTACTATAACTTACCTTACAGGAAATTGAACATTTGATATAATTTTTTGATGAGAACATACACCCACGCGTTTCTAATCCATATAAATTTCCTCGGTTACCATAATAATAAAATTATATTATCAATATAAAAATAAGCATATTGACAAATAGAATACTAATAAAACTCGTTCGCAAATAAATGTTGGAAAATACCAATTATCGGTGTCACTCAATATGTGCTTTCAGATTTGGCATTTATCTTGAAATGTAAAACTCGGAACAGATTCACCGATACAGAATATATTTCAAGAAAATGCTGAAGTAACAAATTGTCTCCAGTTGTGAGATGTCACGTTATCCTGCTGAGCAATAGTATTGTACGTGATTTCCTTAGCAAGATCGAGTGGAAGTTTTATCAACTTCATAGAGTACCAGCGCGACGAAACTAAAACAAAACGAATCAGTATTACATGAATTCTATTTTACTTTCGAACATTGTAGAGTTTTGTCATTGTTATGCAAAAACTATTTTACATTAAGACATATTTTGAAGTTGATAAAGTAGCGACGGCATAAAGTCACGAACTAACTTACTTTTATAATATATTGTTTGTAGTGTTCCGTGCGCTAAGTGTCTTGGACGTAATATTATTATTTTCATGTTTGTCTGTCATAAACCTTATTAACTTCCCGTAGGGTAAGTTATAATAATCGTAAAATCGCATTTGGCATACCTTAGAAAAAATGCATGGATGTGTGTGTGGGTGTATGTATGTGCGGACACAATTTTTCGTCGACGATTTTGACAACACGAATTGATCGATTTGGATGAATTTGATTCCTATTGATAAGGAGACGAGTTGATTAGTTTTTGGCAAAGACAGGTCTAGCCGTTTCGAAGATACGGGGCAAAAAGAGCAATGGTAAAAAATGGTATTTCAGTTTTTAAGAGAACGGGGCGTCAGATTGAATAATTCAAAACAAATTTTATTTGTGTTGACTGTACGAAGAACTGTTTAAATTGTTGGAATGGCAGATCCAGCGGTTACGGAGATCCAATAAAAAATGTAAAAAAATACCATTTGGCGGTCAAAAATGATCATTAGACATATGAACAACATATCAGATATTTTATAGAAATTTTAATAATACGTACAAATGTGTACATTTATATGGGTTCCATACCAATGGTTACACGTTGGATTACGGCGCGGCGCTTACGCGCTTGAATATTTCGGCTCTAAATCGGCTATGCAGCGCAATTGCAAAATATAAAAAAAAATCCGAAAATATCTTAAAAGATTTCAAAATTCTTAAAAATCTTTTTTATTCATTTTTCAAAAATTTTTAAAGTGTTTCAAGATTAAGACACGATGCTATGCACCACCAGTTTTATTTTTAACTAGTTTACAAAATTTTCATTTCAATATGAGACGAGCAGATACTAAATTATAGGACACCTCCATAATAAAGCCACTAGTAATCATCATGTTTAATATGTCAGATAAATCGTTCTGCTAATATTTTTTAGCATAGCCCATTTATCGTTCATAAAATTTATGTTGATTACAGAACTACATTATATAAGGCAAAAGATAAAATAAGATTACTTCATGATTTCAAATGTTTTGTATTGAATGCCATTCATTTAGATATTAGTTTATTGTAAGTTTCGTCCAAATTCAGAGAATTACAAAAGCCGCCTCGAGGATCATCCACACCCACTTGCCAGAAAACTACACCACAACACTACCAGGGTAAGATTGAAATAGTAGTTCATGTTACATTAAAATATATCAGTTTTCAGAATCTCTGACAATAGTCAGAAGTCATTTATTGTATTGTTCATTTATTATATTTATTATATTTTTAAAGTCATGTTTTTCTTACAGTTTTACTTGTTGCCCTTTACAAGACAAGTGTAAGAATTTCTATATAATAAAAGGAGTTGTTCATATTTATGAAATTATATTGATATGATAAAAGTAGTTTTTAAAAAAAAATGAGTTTTATTATTTATCAAGTAATCAGAAATTACAATAAAAAAATCTATGAACTAAATTGAACTGAAAAATTAATATATTGACGTCAGATCGCCATAAAAAAAGCATTTGGTATCTCTTGTTTGTGATGTTTAGAACAGTTAGTTATATAAATTACAGTTATATAAATTATATTTAGTTAATATTGAACAAAAATTTCAAACGTTGAAAAATATGATTTTTTTACTAATTAATTAAATTAGCTAGAAAAAATCAGACCTTGAGTTTCGTTGAATTTTTTTTATTATTTTATTCACATTCAACAGTAAGTACATGATTTTTTAAAGCAAAAAGTACGAAACTATTTTCAGAAAAGGGCGAGTTTATAAACTATTGCTGGAAACATAAAAAAATATATAAATAATTTACTGGTAACGATTTTGGTGGTCTTGCATCAATTTATGAGCACTATCAAAATTTTTATTGGAATCACATCAAAGATTTTGTAAGTATTCATCTTTTTTTTATAATTTTATTACGGGCGAGCCCAAGTATTCATCTAAAAGCATTTTTGAAGAATTAAAAATTGTGCAAATTTACAAAAATCTTTCGAAATTTTAAACTCGATTTTAAGTTATTTGAAATAACGTTTAAATTTTGCACCAAAACAGCATTCGATTTGTTAATTTTATAAGGAAGTTCCAAAAGTGTTACTATGTTACTCAAGATACACGAGCGTGAAGCAATATTTAAATTTTCATTTTTATTCAAATTTGAATTTCGTACTCTAAATTGTTGAAATGGTTCCATTTTTGACGAACTTCTTGTGTGACTTGAATCAAGTAAATCAATAATGAATTATATTGTAGTTAATAATGCACCGAATTCTCAAAATTTTTCAAAATTTGATATGGACCTTTGTTTCATAAAATCTCAAAATTTTTAATAATTTTCACAGAATCCTAAAAATTGCATCAAGTTTCCTCAAGACATAATATACTTGATCTTTAACGATTATCAAAACAAATCCTTTTTTTTTTGTTACTCCATAGTATCTTAACATAAAAATAAATTGTTGTCAATTATGTATAATAAATTAGCATTGTATGAACGAATGTTATTTTCAGTAATTCAAACCTACTAATTTGACTACCAATTTGACCTTTAAATTTGCGATATAGGTTTAACTTCTTGACGTAGAGTCAGAAGTATTAATAATGTATTATTTTATAAATCTAGAAACGTTTTGTTTCCTCAAAGGTCTGCTTGATTGAGGTTCTTGTATCCTATATTGTACGTGTACCTAAATCAAATCTGAGAATGACATCAACAGTTCGGAATGCACGATGCCTTTCAGGGGTAATCTATCTTTATGTATATATACATCCCACCATGACTGTAACAAAACGTTATTGTCAAGACATTTTTCAAATTCCTTTCCTCATTATAAAAGGATCCAGATTTACAAGATTTATTAGACCTAAATATCAACTATTATTACTCCTTTGAAATTTTGTTCTTATTTTAGAATAGCAATCAGAACTTAATGGGCCAGTTATACCGTAGAATAGACCAATTTTATGGCAATGCTATGTTACGTCACTCTTTTCATATAAAGTGGTACCAAAAACTTAAAATGCTACAAATTTATTAAGCATGTAACTTTATAACTTTCCGCATGTATTATAAAAAATACGCAGCGTAACATAGCCTTGCCATAACATTGGTCCATTTTATGGCAGTATTGGTCCATAACAGTTCTGAGTTGTTTCTTACGATTCTTTTTATAAATGCTTTTTAAAGCACTACTTAATAGTTGTTCCAGCTACCTTTATTATATTTTCATTGTTAGAATCACTCAAGAATTGATATATTTTTAGTTTGCAATTTAAGATTCGAATGTAGTACAAAAAACAAGGCAAGCCATTGGGTTTTTCTTCTAGGAAATGCCACTGTTAATTTCCAAATTAATTACTCAATGTAAATAAAAAAAGTTATAATCATGCATATTAGGCCAATCACGTAATAAGATTAGATATCTGCCAATTAGACATTAATATTTGTAAAACCACGGAAGAATTTTTAACTTTCCGTAGGGTAAGTTATTGTAATGGGCCGAAAACCGAAATTGAAAATTTTTACATTTCTCGATGTTTTGAAGATTTCTGAACGTTTTGGCAAACCTAAGAAAAAATGGATGTGTGTTTGTGTGTATGTATGTATGGATACAATTTTTCGGGCGCACGGTTTGAACGGTAAATGGTTCAAAAAACATTTGATTCCTATTGATAGGGAGATGTGCTGATTAGTTTTTGGCAAAGGCAGGTCCAACAGTTACGGAGATAAAGAGCAAAGAGTACAAAAAATAGAAATCGAGTTTTTGAGAGAACGGAGCATCTGATTTGAATGATCTAAAAACATTCAATTAGTAATGACTGGGAGAAGTGTTTATTAGTTTTTGGTAAAGCCAGGCCCAGCCATTTCGAAGATACGGAGCTAAATGTGCAAAAAATGGCAATTTTTGAGAGAACTAAGCGTCCGATTTAAATGATTCAAAAAACTGTCTGCTTGTCTTAACGAAATAATTGATTTTGGAAAAAAAATTTGTTTCAACTTTTTTTTCAAATTTTTTTTTTCAAGAAATTTTTTTTTTGTATATCGAAAATAATTCAGATTTAATGTTTAATTTTGACTATAGTTCTAATATACTTTAAACAAATAATTTCAACTTTGCAATTCAGTTTATATAATTCTTATAAATATTAGACAATGTTACAATATTTATAATAATCTATTTGAAAACATTCAGTATTCCTCAAACATTTCGTTACGATACGGGAAGTACCAGCAATTTGCCTTAAGGCACGATGTCATACAGCCCACTAGTTATTTTTTTTTTTGTAATTTTTAATTAATATTTTTTAATTAAATAAATACACATGAAGAAATAATAATTAATAACCTGTTTACTTAACAGGGAGCTATCTTAAATATTCTCAGCAGCACTAATTTTAGCATTTTTGCATGCATTCTTAACATTTAGTAAGGTTTCAGCTCGAATGTAAAAAATATGAAGTTTTTGCCATAATTAATTTTATATATTTATGAAATGAGAAAATTTTTGTAAGAGCCGCGTTTAGTATTTGTAATTATAATAACTGTATATGAACTCGAATTTCCATGGCGTATCCAAATTTTTATAAGCTTCCAACCTTTAAAATGTTTCACAATCTTACATTGAATTTAGATTGAAATTAAATTTCACACTAAACTTTTTCACTTTTTCGAAATTTTACACTATCTATAAAATATTGTATTGGTAAAATTTAATAATTGTTAATATTTCATAAGATAGGTTAGTAACTAAATAAATAATTTTATTCCATGATACGGGTTGCCGCCGAATGTTGACGCGTAACGTTTGAGGTTTATTTGCTGTTGCCGCCTTACGTTTGTTGCCGTATACGCAATTAATAACGTTCTAAAATAAATGCTAATTTTAGCAAAGCCGAGCCATTTCATTCACGAGGGTATTCCTCTTTGATCAAAGTGACTCACAGATGCATATTCATTACGTGTCATTTTTTGCGACACGGATTCAATTCATTACATCTGTACTTGACTCGAAGCTGGAGTAAATCAAATTAAAGATATTATAATGGAATATGGGAACAAAATATTTAAAGTTTGATATTAGAGACGGCGATAGACTCTTAATATTCTAAATTTATGTAAGTGGTATGGATTGTGTAAATGATTTCAGTGTGAACAGTAACAAGAGCATCATGTCAAATATTCAAACTAGTGGTGCGTGTCATCGTGCCTTAAGGCAAATTAGTATAACATTCTGTACTGAAAATCAAAATTATTAAAAAAGCTTTAAATTTGATTGCAAACTGAAAAAATAATTTGAGAATTTTAATTTTTTTTTTAAATTTAATTTTTTGTATTTCAAAATTTTTCGAAAATTTTGAACTTTTTTTTTAAAGCAATCGCGCTGTGTTTGAGATGATATATCGAAGCGCGTAAGTCTAATGAATAATTATTGGTACAAAACATATAGAAATGTAAACAAAATTTGAACTTATTAATGAAATATCTGATAATTTGATGTGTTCATGACTAATGATCATTTTTGACTGCCAAATCCGTTCTCTCAAAAATTTAATTACCATTTTTGGCACTTTTTACCTCGTATCGTCGAAACAGCTGCTTAAATCAAAAACTAATTAACATGTCTCCCCATAAATACAAAACGAATATTTTTTTAATTATTCAAATCAGCTGATTTATGTTCCCGAAATCGTCGACAAAATTTGTATCTGCACACACACATACATACATCAATTTTTTCTAACATTAGGGTATGTCACAGTATTCAGAAGACCTTGAAACATAGATAAATAAATTACTATAACCTACCATATGGGAAGTTAAAAAAGATTTCCAGTTTTTACATGAAGCTATATACGTATTGTTTATAATACGTTTTTAATTTTAAATTATACTTGTTTTTTCTAAAATCTTATGTACTCTTCAAAAAAATTAATGCTAGTAGAATGACCTTTTTGTATTTTTCTTTCTCGACAAATAAAACCAAATTTTGGATCAGATATTTTTGAGAATTCTCAACCTTGCCCAAAAGCAATAATAAACGCATTATCATTACTATTATTTTTATTAGTCGTTGCTTATTTCTACGTTTTTCGACATTAATAGGAAGCAATTCCTTGATAGCCTAATTAAAATAAGATATAGTTTATTACATTATAGATTATAGTTCGAATTCCACCACATAGCTGTCTTACTAATGGCGATATAAACTGCAGCTATACACACGAAAGGCAATTTTTACTTGAAATTATATTTGAGATATATATCCTCAAGTGAAAATTTGACATCATGCTACCTATGTCCAGCTTGGACAAGATTAACCCTCCGTCGGTCGGCGTGGTCTGGCCAGACTTTTTTCGACTTCAATTTAAAAAAAAAAAATACTTCTAGTAATCCTATCGACTTGAAATTTCTTGACTTTTCCTAAAATTTCATTAGCTGTCGATTAGTGAAAAAATCAGGACGAAAAAATGTACAGAAGGATAATTATAAGGATATGAACTTTTTTATACTTCGAACGGTCGGAAAGGTCTGTCTAGACCACCCATACATTTTGTATGAAATATACGCTTTTTGATATATGTTAACCAGTATTTTGTCTTTTTTCATTGTATTTTCTATTCAAACTGCGTTTTATATATTCTTTGCTATGTGTTGTAACATGAACGTTAGTATTTTCATGACGAGAGTTTCTTGAAAACCTACCAAATTTATTGGTAATCGCAAACACTGAAAATCGGATGAGTAATGCACACATTATCAACAATTTTTCTACCCGTACTGCGTTCGAAATTTTTTTTTGGCAAACCTGTAGTGAAATTATATTTTCACTTTGAGTTTTACAGCTCATTTCAAAGGCGACGCACCTCATTTCGTTTTTATTTGAATCTCACATTCATTTCAAAGGCGCCGAATAAGAATAAATATTGTTTTTCATTGATATAAAACAGAAAAATTAACAAAAAATGCAACGATTTTTTTATATTTATTGATTTTTTTATATAATCGTTAATATATAAGACACCAAAAACTCATTTATCCCATATAAATGCATGTAAAATGAATGATGGTCCAGCCAGACCTTTCCGACCGTTCGAAGGTGAAAAAATATCCGACCGACGGAGGGTTAAAATAGCACATATTCCAAAACAACTGGAGAATCTATATCAATTTGCTAACGCAATGTAACAATAATTAAAAGGACTCACCTTTGTAACAATACACAACATAGATATGACCTTGACCATAAAGTTAAAAGTCACAAGGTTCCAAATGCACCCGATCGAATATCACAGAATTTGCACTACTCACATCCACACAGAATTATTTTAAACGAAAACAAACTTTTACGTAACTATATTTTAATGTTCACTTCCGAAAGGTCACCGGCAAAAGAATTTCTGTAAAACCTGTGCTCCTGTTTTTATACTTTACCTAAAATTCAAAATAATTTGCTATTGGTCAAATAAAAGACAAGGACAAGTGTGAATTTCATGTTGATATGAAATAATTGTCACAAGTATTATTGTGATTAAACAATTTTGTTAGAAGCTGCAATCGATCCTCGGTTCATACAGCTGGTCGAATAGTAATTCTTATGCAATAGCTCATTAGAACAGTAAAACTTGTTGAAGCAATTTATTATTAATAATTGTTAAATAAGTCTGCATATATATATATATATATATATATATATATATAACTATCTAAATTAATATTAATAATAGTACCGTATTAGGATGTCCATGGGTTCCAATCTCGATCTGACGTTGTGAATATATAAACTGGTCTTAAATGTGAAAGGTTTTTTGATTAAAACTATTGAAATTATTCAAAAATGATCTACGTCACAATTAAATGTCCCTCGTTATAGGTCATATGATTCTTAATTCTACAAGGTCGATTTATTCAATATTCACGCAAAATATTAAATAAACGCTTAAGATAGATGATTAAGCATAATTAATGACAATTTGAAGAATAATGTTAATTTGAGAAAAGTTTTAACTTATGAAATTTATAATTCTTGC
Source organism: Ctenocephalides felis (assembly GCF_003426905.1). Classification (NCBI taxonomy): domain Eukaryota; kingdom Metazoa; phylum Arthropoda; class Insecta; order Siphonaptera; family Pulicidae; genus Ctenocephalides; species Ctenocephalides felis. The sequence goes on along the minus strand of NW_020538040.1, from coordinate 42,395,300 downwards.
ATGATATATTTATTCAACATAAAAAATGTATGTGATGCATTTATTTTTATATAAATTCTTGGTTTTATTAAAATTCGTAATTCATCAAGCATCAAACAATATTACCTTAATTGACAAAGTTAATTTTATCTATCATTATAACATTTATTACGACGTAATCATGATGTTCCGATGTCAAACCCTCTTTTTAGACAATCTGATATCAAGCAGTAGTAAAAAATATTTTTACTTCAAAATATAAATAAAAATATTGGTCTGATTCTGTCACAAAATAGACTAATGATATGGCAAGATCATGTAACGTAGCGTTTATCATATAAAGTGGTATTAAAAACAGTCAAAATGCTGTGTGATTACTGTGAAGTTAGGCGCTTTACATAGAAACCTAGAAAACGCACAAACGTCTAAAAAAGAATGTTATCGTAACTGCATCTTTCTGATGTGGCATAATAACATATGAGTGAAGTTACATTATTTATTACACATAGCATTTTGACAGTTTTTAGTACCATTTTATATGCAAAACGCTACGTGACACAGCCTTGCCATAACATTGGTCTAATTTACGGTAGAATCGTAATATATTTCCAACCCTATATTTCCAAGTATTTGAGCGAGAAAAAAAAGATCATTATTAGAATTCTTTTAGAAAAATATTATATCACATACAAATAAAACAATTACAGGGTTGCTTTCAAAAAAAAACTACGTTTTCGTTAAATGAAATATTATCATAATACAACAGCTCATAGGATTGATTGTTACTCAAGTTCTGATTGTTGTTTAAAAAGAAAACAACAAACTATTATAAGAAAACTAGTGGTGTATGGTATCGTGTTCTAAAAATAAGGTAAATTGCTGGAAATTTCCGTAATATTCCGTATTCTTTCCGTAATGATAACGAAATATTCAAAGAATAAAACTCGATTCTATTTCTCTCAAAAACACGATTTCTATTTTCTGCATTTTTTGCTTCATATCTCCAAAACGGCTTGACCTGTCTTTGCGAAAAACTTACCAGCACATCTCCCTATCGAAAGGAATAGAATATTTTTTTAACCATCCAAATCGGTTGATTCGCCGTAAAAATTGTATCCATACATACATACACACACACATCCATTTTTTATAAGGTATGCCAAAATATTCAGAAACCTTCAAAACATGAAGATATGCAAAAATTTTCAATTTCGATTTTTGGACGATAAGGAAAGTTTATATATTAACAAATGTATGAATAAATCTGCAAATATTTATCACTCGCCACTGTATTAATATAAAGTTTGTAATATAATATGAATAAATTATCCATATCATTAGGTATAAAAAATTACAATTACTATATACTGAACCCTTAGTGTACGAATCTTCTTTGCTCTTGATTGTTATTTTATATCCGATGTGTCTATTTTTCCAATTTGCATACAGATATTCATCATTTAAAATTGCGTTGATTAATATAATAATAACGCAATTATAAATTTGTAATGATCATTGTTTTCTGGTTTTATATGTTAATCGCGACAAGTATTTATCACCCACTCAATTATATGCTATTTTTCAATATTTCATTAGAATATGAGAATAACATAATTAATATGGCAATTGAGATGAGAAGATCTTGCCATATATTGTTGTGTAAGGTCGCGTATTCTTGTTTTTTTTTTGTTTACATATTATTCATAGATTCTTTTAGTAATTATTGATTAAATTTTTTATTATTGTTTATTGGATCTGGTTGTGATGATAAATCACATATGTAATAGATAGTTTTATTATGTTCATTTTCAGAGGATAATAAAATGCAAATCATTGTTTCAAATTGAACATTAATAATATTAATAATATTTAAATAACATTTAATATTTTGCTTAATATATGAATATATGAACATATAAAATATATTTGGATATGTGAAAAATATCTATATTAGTAATTAAATTAGCAATTATGTTATTGGTAATTTATAGGTAATAATTAAATAGAAATTTTATAGTTTTGTCAGTTAATGGTCACAAAAATTCACTCAATTTTTAATTTATAAATACTTTCTATGTTTCAGGGTTTTAGAATGTCAAGAAATATTAAAAACAAACTAGAATTGTATTAATACCTGTTTACACTTTTGTTTGTTTTTAATAATTCCTGATGAAGATGACATCCCAGAGAGATATAAGTAAAAATTTAATAAATTTAAAAAATGGGATTTAGTTACAATATATATATATATATATATATATATATATATATTATATATATATATATATCTTAGAAATATGGACATAAGAAATACTTTAATTTAAATGTATATATTATTTATATAAAAATTACAAATACGTATTCACTTAACAATCAAATAAATTAATAAAAAAATATTAGCATATATTAACGCGGTTTAATATATAATAATAAATACTTATTAAAACATATATAAAATTATTAAATATATGGTAATAAATAATTATTAAAAATAATAATTTTAAAATTAAACTTATCTTCTAGAGAATAATGTCGTCGGGTATCAGTGAACATGTCTTCATATGGAGTTGATATTTTTGGAAATTAACCTGAAATAGAATAAAATTAACCAGTTATTTATGCACATAAAAGAACAAGATTCTATTAAAAATTTACTAATGTCATTCTAAGTATTATTCCAAAATTAACAAACTCGTTTCATATTAGATGCAGAATTAATTGCTGATGTCGCATGATTATGATGTTTGATTAAAACTATTTTTAATTTAAATTTAAAAAATAATATTAACTGTTTGAATTTTCTAATAGAAGGACTTTGACAAATAATAATAATAGCTATTGCTGCATCTCTGAATAAATCTAAAATTAATTTACATTTATTACTTTTTCTTACTCTTTTGATAAAGTAATAATGTTTATAACGGAGTTCTTCTATTAAGAAATGGTATAAATATAGATCTATCATCATCTATCATAATACATTCAAAATATATCCAGATAATCATGTAAGATTTAACACCAGTTAGAAAATAACGCAATGGCGTGTGTAAAATAAAACGAGCATCACGCCAGGTGAATATAATGTTAATTGTTGTATAACAGCAAATATTGTAATTATAAATTATCTCAATTGATTTTGAATATTTATTCTTATATACCAGATATCAGCCACAATTAGACTGGTGAAGAATTGCGACAATAGAAATCTTAAATAAATAAAATATTGAATATATTTGAGATTGTGGAAATCTGAGGGACATTCCACAATTTTTTTTTACTAAAAATGTTATTAGACTGGACCAAACATTATATTTATATATGTTGTTAAATTGCAGTAAAAAATCTGATCCATCACTAAAGTTGTTACACGTTTTATAAAAACCGTGAACAGCCAAGGAGCTTCTATTTAATTAATGTAATTATATTGCTATATTATTGATTTAAAATATATAAATATATACGATTAATGCAAAAATCAGCTAAAATAATGTCGAGATAAATAGTAAGTAATATTAAACCAATTGGAGATAATATAGAAACTAATATGAGAACATTTTAAAAAATAGCTAATTTTTAGACACGGTTTAGTGGCATTCAGTTTTACTTGCGATAGAAAACTTTAGTTATGCATTTGTGTTTAAATTAGAGTTATGGCTATGTTACTTAGCACAAAGTTAATCAACTTACCTTAGAGTAAGTTATAGAAATCGCAAAAAATCGAAAATGAAAATTTACGTTTTAATGGTTTCTGAACACTTTGGCATACCTACCAATGGATGTATGTGTGTGCGGATACAAATTTTGCCGACGATTTCGAGAACATTCAACCAATTTAAATGATTCAAAAAAAAAAAATCGATTCCTATTCCGATTTGAATGATTAAAAAAACATTTTACTTGTATTGACGAACTGAAGAACTGATTTAACTATTGAGAAAGCAGATCTATCTAGGTTTCAAACATCAAATGAAAAAAGTGAAATAATGCCATCTGTCGGTCAAAAACGATATTGGACATATGCACATCAACGGCAAGTTCCAGCAAATTGCCTTAAGGCACGATACCACGCACCACTAGTTTTTATTGTTATTCAAACTGTTTGTAGTAATAAATTTTTACCATGATAACGCCTGTCTCGGTAACGGTTAAGACCGTCGCCACGGTAACGTCCGCCGCCTCCGCCGCCGCCGTGGTAACGATTGCCGCCATAGTAGCGTCCGCCGCCGCCGCCGCCGTAGTGCCTCTGAGCCGTTTCGGCGGTTTCCAAGTCCAGGTGAGCCTCTGACCCGGGCACTGGGCTGTCTGGTGTCTGTGCATGAATGAATACTGCCATCAGCATCAAAGCAAGGAGTAGGAAAATGCACTGAAAAAAAGAAAATGACATTAAATTTTAATTTTGTCTAATTTTTTGCCATTTGACCCCAAATTTTGACTTTATATTAGTGTTCAGCGGTAAAAACTACATTGGAAAACATATACAGACATAATACAGATAATAATAATACAGACATTTTTTATTCTTCTGCGTAATCGTTATAAATGGTATTTAGAAATGATAAGGAGAAGTAGATGGTTGTTAGTAATTTTAGTAAAAAAGTAACCATTAAAATGAATATTTAAGTCGGAAAACATTTACTTTTTGTATTAGCAAGAACGAGAGCTTCAAAAGTCCAACAAACTATTGAGCTAACTTCTTCATCGACGTGGCTATATAAATGGCAACCCAAACGGTTTCCCACAAAATTGTTATTACAATTTCTGTGATACCGATGATTTTTTTATACTGTTTTATACTTTCTATACTGTTATCTATATTTCCATATGAAAAACGATGTGTCAACGTTGAATGTCAAGAACAATCCTATCAGTGCTTTTCTTTTACAATAATTACATTATAATCCCAAGTAAAGCATATTTTCAAGTCTTGATCATGATTATATGATGATTGGTTCTGCTGGATTGGATTCATGGATTGAAAAAGTATGAAACATAAAAGAGTCATAAAAAATCAATTTTACTGCTTTCACTTTAAAATTTTTTAGAATTGATGACATTTGGAATTTGTTTTAAACGTTATATCAAAATAATAGATATATATGTACTGTATAAAATAAATATGATTATGAAAGCGTATAAAATTTTGTTATATGGAGTATTAATATTCCCTGGTGCCTACTAAATAAAGTTGATGCATAAAATTTATTTTTAACCATTATTGTATTTTACTAGTTTGAATTATGATTATATCGTTAAAGATTTTAAAATAGACGAAGTAGCTACTTAAAATTGCGCACTGATGTTTCCGGGCAAGTACTTATTATTAAAATACTATTTCTTGTATTCAAGTGATATTTCATAATATGTAAAGTTATATAAGTGATGCACATTGTGTAAATAACTGATATAATATTTTATGTACACAGTTTAGTTTTTTGATTGCATGAGAAATTTTTGCTAGTTCAAAAATTCAAAAAATTGTTATAATAAAAATTAATATAATTTTAACTTAAATATTTTTTAACCACTACTATTATTACTATTTTTTCAAATATAAAATAAAAACAATGTATTTTATTATTTAATAAAATTAAGTTCCACCCACCTTCATTGTGTCTTGTTTAGCTTGAGCCTTGCACAAAATGAACCACTATACAATACTTTATTGTTGTTCTATGAGCTGTCGAAAGCTTTTCTGTCAATTTAAGTAAATTTGTACCATCTTATATACAGCTAACAAATCACTCAAAACAAACGAGGTTTACTTCGTCGAAAACAAATACATATATTTATCACCAGAGTTGATCATATCATATGGCAATTAATTGCACAGCGTCATATTGCGTCACTCATATAGGACGTCTGTCTAGGAATCCAAGGTAAGAGAATTGCTTATTTTTTTACTCTTTGTCTGCACATACACGCATTGGGGGGTGAGCTGGATTTACAGTAGGGGCAATCGGGGCTACTGCCCAGGGCGGCAAATTTTTGGGGGCGGCAAAATTTGGATAGTGAGAAAAAAATTCTATACAATGTAATCAAATTTTTTTACCAACATTTTTATATTTCAAGAAATATAATTAACAAAACATAATACGATTGCAATGCAAAATTTGGGTTGAAATAACCGATTATTAAAATTTATTATTTTGCTTTGCCTCCCTCTCCGAACGTAAATTATCAAATTGGTTAATAAGTTATTAAATTTGGCAATTTGGCTAATATAAAGATCCGTAAACAAGCTGAAAGTTTAAGAAAAATATTTATTTCAGTTCTCGAGCCCTCTTAAAATGACGAATTTGTGCACTTCCAAGTTTATAGCGTCGAAAAAAGTTTAAACTAGTGACTCATGGCATTGTGCCTTAAGACAAATTATTAAAATATCCCGTACTAAAAATTACATTTTATAAAAAGCTTTTCAACTTTTTGCAAAACAATCGCGCTGCGTAGCTGTTTCAGAGAAGAAATATCGAAACTCAATTACCATTTTTCGTAATTGCCTTTGCCAAAAACTAATCGGCACGTCTCCCCATTAATACAAATCTAATATTTTTTAATTATTTAAGTCGATTTCGGGAACACGGATCAACCGATTTAAATGATTCAATTCCTATTTTTAAGGAGACGTGCTGATTAGTTATTGGCCAAGGCAGGTCCAACTGTTTTGACGATACGGGCCAAAATGCCAAAAATGATAATTCAGTTTTTGAGAAAAGAAGCGTCCAATATCATTCAAAAAAATTTACAGAATAAATAACTGCTTAAATTTGTGGGAGGCAGGTTTAGCGGTTTCGATAATCCAATAAAAAAAATGGTAAAAGAAACATTTGGTGGACAAAAGTGATCACAAAACATATGCACATCAAATTATCAGATATTTTAAAAATATGTTAATAAGTATAAATTTTGTTTACATTTATATGCGTTCTGTAACATTGTTTATCCGTTAGACTGCGACGCGGCGTTTACGCGCTTCTATATTTTGTCCCTACGCAGATGAAGCAGCGCGATTGCTTTAAAAAAAAGTTCGAAAGTTCGTAAAATTTCAGGGATGGGGCGGCATTTTTGTCAGTGCCCCGGGGCGCCAAATTTCTAAATCCGGCCCTGGGGGTGACAATCACTATAATACATTTTAACTGATAATAGATAAATTACATAACATTTTTGTTAGGTAATAAAAGTCTGCATCTGAATGAAATTGGTACTTTGTAATGAAGGACCACTAATTAGACTATATGATCTAGTGCTAAATTCCAAGCGTGCATAATGTATATAATAAACGTCTCGATTTTTATATTTTTGAGAGGCAACCCAGCGGCTAACCTCTCTTCTTTTATATATGTAGACTATATATAAGATATGTCTATTTATTAGTGTTGGCATATAAGTGTTGCAGCAATGCCCGCGAAAGGCCATTTGTACTTCAGATTATATTTGAGAACTATAACTTCAAGTGAAAATTTGACAAATACGTGATACCGAGCTGCCCAAATTAAGTCACAAAACTTTCAAAATTGCATCAAAATGTCTTTCAAAAATTTTCAAAATAAATTAATATGCACAATTGTTTCATCAAGTCTCAAAATTTTTGATAATTTTCAAAGAATCTCAAAAATTGCACCAAGATGCCAGTAATTTTGTAAGATTGTTAGAATGAATAATATTTTTGGTACTTTGTTCTAACTTAACACAAAAATATAGTGTTGTCAATTATGTATAATAAATTAGCATTGTATGAACGAAGTTTATTTTCAGTAGTTCAACCTTTCTAATTTGACTACCAATTTGACCTTTAAATTTAAGATATAGGTTCAACTTCTTGACGTAGAGTCAGAAGTATTACTAATGTATTATTTTATAAATCTAGAAACGTTTTGTTTCCTCAAAGGTCCGTTTGATTGAGGTTCTTGTATCCTATATTGTACGTGTACCTAAATCAAATCTGAGAATGACATCAACAGTTCGGAATGCAGGATGCATTCAGGGGTAATCTATCTTTATGTATATATACATCCCACCATGACTGTAAAAAAACGTTATTGTCAAGACATTTTTCAAATTCCTTTTCTCATTATAAAAGGATCCAGATTTACAAGATTTATTAGACCTAAATAACAACTATTATTACTGCTTTGAAATTTTGTTCTTATTTTAGAATAGCAATCAGAACTTAACGAGCCAATTCAGCAGTAAAATAGACCACAGCTATTTTTCATATAAAATACTACTAAAAACTGTCCAAATGCTATGTATTTGCTATGCGATCAGAAGTTCACACAAAAATCTAACTTTTAGCACGTATTATTATGCAACATCAGAAAGATGCATTTATAATGAGATGAGATGATTTTCATTTTTGAAGTTCAAAGCAGTTCACACCAACCACATAGCATTTTGATAGTTTGTAGTACCATTTTATAAGAAAAAAACGCAGCGTAACATAGCCTTGCCATAACATTGGTCTATTGTATGGCAGAATTGGTCCATAATAGTTCTGAGTTGTTTCTAAAGATTCCTATTATAAAAACACTTTTAAAAGCACTACTTAATACTTGTTACAGCTACCTTTAATATATTTTCCTTGCTATAATCACTCAAGAATTGATATATTATTAATTTGCTGTAGCAATGTCAGAAATAAAACTATTTTTACATGGAACTATATTCAGATCTATATTTTTAAGTGAAAGTGAAGTGAAATACTACTTGATATCACGCTGTCCGTGGTGGGTAACCACCTGAAACATTGTGGTTACAATGCTAAAGATCTTATAACAGAGCCACAACTCGCCCATATGGAAAAATATACAACATGAATATACAAACATAAATATATTTTTAAAACAGATTCAAAATATCATTACCCTTTAAGTTTGAGATGTTATGCAGCTTAGTAAATTATATACATTTTTTGTAAAAAAACTGATTGATATGCAACATTTGCTAATCTAGATTAAATTTTATGTTTTCAAGTAAACACATCAGCGTTTGTTTCATTTGTACACATACTATTAATACATTTTTATGTTTAATGATCTATACATACATACAAATCTAGTTTTATTTAGTCTTTATATAATGTTTTTTAAACTTGCAAAATGCTATAAAATGTCTTATTTTCACATACTACTACCAGTAACACCCATCACTAACCTATATGGAATGGATTTATCTTTTTCCAATACCTTTTCATATTTATTTCATATAAAAGTAGTAAATAAATAGATTTAAATATCTGAATTGAGATAAAGTTATAATTATTAACATACTAGGTATGTTGTATGTGTAGTATATATGTGTGTGCATGTATGTGTATGTGGAGCATTCTTGTGTTTATAATTTTATGTGTATATTGTAGTTTATTCATTTTTGTAAAATAAAATTAAATTTTGATTAAAATATAGTACAAAAATACAAGGCGAACCATTGGGGTTTCCTTCTAGAAAATGCCACTGTTAATTTCCAAATCAATTACTCAATGTCTATCTATAGATATAGTGTGATATGTAAATAAAAATAAAGTTATAATAATGCAATTCAGACTAGTCGCGTGATAAGATTAGATATCTGCTAGATAGATATTTATATTTTGAAATCCACGGAAGAATTTTGAATTTTTTTGTAATTTTAGATTATTATTCTTTAATTAAATGAATACACATGAAGAAATAATAATTAATAACCTGGTTACTTAACAGCGAGCTATCTTAAATATACTCAGCAGCACTGATTTTAAAATTTTTGCAAGCATTATTAACATTTAGAAAGGTTTCAGCTCGAATATAAAAAATATGTAGTTTTTGCCATAATAAATTTTATATATTTACGAAATTAGAAAATTAGTTGGTAATTGTAATTATAAAAATTATGAACTCGAATTTCTATGGCATATCTAAATTTTTGTAAGATTGCCATTTTTTTCATAAGCTTCAAGATGTTTCACTTTCTTACGTAGAATTCAAATTGTAATTATTTAACTTATCGAAATTTTACACTATCTGTAATATATTTTATTGATAAAATTTAATAATTGTTAATATTTTACAATAGATACAATAGATTTTAAAATTAATAGATGACTAAATAAATAATTTTATTCCATGATACGGGTTGCCGCCGAATGTTGACGCGTAACGTTTGAGGTTTATTTGCTGTTGCCGCCTTACGTTTGTTGCCGTATACGCAATTAATAACGTTCTAAAATAAATGCTAATTTTAGCAAAGCCGAGCCATTTCATTCACGAGGGTATTCCTCTTTGATCAAAGTGACTCACAGATGCATATTCATTACGTGTCATTTTTTGCGACACGGATTCAATTCATTACATCTGTACCTGACTCGAAGCTGGAGTAAATCAAATTAAAGATATTTTAATGGAATATGGAAACAAAATATTTAAAGTTTGATATTAGAGACGGCGATAGACTCGGTTAATATTCCAAAATTATATGTAAGTAGTATGGGTCGTGTAAATGATTTCAGCGTGAACAGTAACAAGAGCATCATGTCAAATATTCAAACTAGTGGTGCATGCCATCGTATCGTGCCGTAAAGCAAATTAGTGTAACATCCCGTACCGAAAATATTTCTTTTTAAAAAAGCTTTAAATTTTTTTGAAAACTGAAGAAAATAATTTGAGAATTTTGAAATTTTTTTAAAATTTATTTTTTTGTATTTCAAAATTTTTAGAAAATTTTGAACTTTTTTTAAAGCAATTTTAAGTCTAATGGACAAATATTGGTAGGGAAGATATAGAAATGTAACAAAATGTGTACTTATTATTAAAATATCAGATAATTTGAGGTGCATATGTTTAATGAAGATTTTTGACAGTCAAACAGCATTTTTTTTTTACTTTTTCCATTAAATCTCCGAAACTGCTAAATCTGCGTATCCAACAATTTAATTCGTTTTTAATTTTGCCAATACAAATAAAATGTTTTTTGAATCATTCAATTCGAACGGTCCGTTCTATCAAACACTGAAATACTATTTTTGGCACTTTTTGCTCCGTATCTTCGAAACGGATGGATCTGCCTAAGCCAAAAACTAATCAACATGTCTCCCCATAAACACAAATCGAACATTTTTTGAATTATTCAAATCGGTTGATCAGTGTTCCCGAAATCGCCAACGAAAATATGTATCCGCACACACACATACATTAATCCATTTTTTCTAACATTAAGGTATGTCACAATATTCAGAAGACCTTGAAACAAAGAAATAATTTGCTATAACTTACCCTATGGGAAGTTAAAAAAGATTTCTAGTTTTTACATGAAGCTATATACGTATTATTTATTATACTTGTTTTTAAGCTTATCTACTCTTCAAAAAATGAATGCTAATAGAATGACCTTTTTTGTATTTTTCTTTCTCGACAAATAAAACAAAATTTTGGCCAAGATTTTTTTGAGAATTTTCAACCTTACCCAAATGCAATATCAAACGTATTATCATTACTATTATTTTTAATGGTCGTTCCTTATTTTTATGTTTTATGAGGTTATTAGATAGCAATCCATCGATTGCCTAATTAAAATAAGATATAGTTTATTATATTATAGATTATAGTTAGAATTCTAAACGCTATTATATGGCCACTACATCGTACTACGTCTTACAAATGGCGATATAAACTGCAGCTATGCACAAGAAAGGCAATATTTACTTGAAATTATATTGGAAATGTATATACTCAAGTGCAAATTTAACATCATGCTACCTATATCCAGCTACGACAAGATTAGAATATTCCAAGCATAATCCAAAACAACTGGAGAATCTACATCAATTTGCTAACGCAATGTAACAAGAATTAAAAGAACTCACCTTTGTAACAATACACAACATAGATATGACCTTGACCATAAAGTTAAAAGTCACAAGGTTCCAAATGCACCCGATCGAATATCACAGAATTTGCACTACTCACATCCACACAGAATTATTTTGAACGAAAGCAAAATTTTACGTAACTATATTTTAATGTTCACTTCCAAAAGGTCACCGGCAAAAGAAACTCTGCAATACCTGTGCTCCTGTTTTTATACTTTACCTAAAATTCAAAATAATTTGCTATTGGTCAAATAAAAAACAAGGACAAGTGTAAATTTTATGTTGATATGAAATAATTGTCACAAGTATTATTGTGATTAAACAATTTTGAAGCATGAATCGATTTTAGGTTCATCCAGCTGGTCGAATAGTGATTCTTATGCAATACCTCATTAGAACAGTAAAACTTGTTGAAGCAATTATCGAGTTCTAATTATAATATATACTAGATCTGCACAATATATAAATATATATATATATATATATATATATATATATATATATCTAAATTAAATTAATATTAGTACCGTATTATGAAGACCATAATATCCAATCTCGATCTGATTTTGCGGATATATGAACTGGTCTTAAATATAGGAGGTTTTTTTATTAAAACTTTTGAAATTATTCATAAATGGCCTACGTCACAATTTTAAAAATAAGTTTGAGATGTTCTTCATTATAGGTCATATGATTATTAATTCTACAAGGTCGATTTATTCAATATTACACGCAAAATATGAAATAAACTCTTATTGTTAGATGATTAAGCATAATAATTAATGACAATTTGAAGAATAATGATAATTTGAAAAAAAAATGAATTTATAAAATTCATAATTGTTGCACAATATATTCAACGTAACAATTTTATGTGATGTCTTTATTTTTATATTAATTTTTGGTTTCATTAACATTTGTAATTACCTGGAAGCATCAACCATTTTACAATATTTCCTCAATTGACATAGTTAATTTCATTTACTATTGTAACATTTATTACGACGTAATCATAATGTTCTGATTTCAAACTTGTTTTTCGAAACAATCTGATATCGAGCAGTAGTGATAAACATTTTTACTTCAAAACATAGATGATAATAGTGGGCTGTATCTGCAGCAAAAAGACCAATGATATGGCAAGACCATGTTACGTAGTGTGTTTCATATAAAGTGGCATTAAAAACTGTCAAAATGTTATGTGGTTGCTGTGCATTCAGGCGTTTTAGATAAAAAAAACCTAATCTAGAACATGCACTAACGTCAAAAAAGAATGTTATCGTAACTGCTTCTTTCTGATGTGGCATAATAACATATGAGTGAAGTTACATTTCATGTGTAAAACGCCTGATCAGCATAGAAACTACATAGCGTTTTGATAGTTTTTAGTACCATTTTATAAGCAAAACGCTACGTAACACAGCCTTGCCATAACATTGGTCTAATTTACTTCTTATGTTTCCAAGTAAAGATAGTCGTTTTGGACATTACTGTGTCTAAAGACAAACATTATCATTATTAGAATTTTTTTAAGAAAATATTATATCACTTTAGAAATAAAAAATCATCGGGTTTCTTTCAAAAAAAAAAAATACGTACACGCATAAGGAAAGATGTGATGATCTTTCATGGCATTGATTGTTGCTCAAGTTCTGATTGTTGTTTGAAAAGAAAACAATAAAAAATTATATTATAATATATTAACAAATGTATAAATAAATCTGCACATATTGATCACTCGTCATAGTATCAATATAGAGATTGTAATATAATATGGATATTTTATCCATGTCATTAGGTATAAAAAATTACAGTTATTTTGTATTGAACCTTTAGTGTAAGAGTCTTCTTTACTCCCGATTGTTATTTTTATATCTGATCTGTCTATTTTTCCAATTTGCCTACAGATATTCATCATTTAAAATTGCGTTGATTAATATAATAATAACGCAATTATAAATTTGTTATAATCATTGTTTTCTGGTTTTATAATTTAATCTCGACAAGTATTTATCACCCACTCAATTATATGCAATTTTTCAATATTTCATTAGAATATGAGAATAACATAATTAATATGGCAATTGAGATGAGAAGATCTTGCCATGTATTGTTGTGTAAGGTCGCGTATTCTTGTTTTTTTTGTTTACATATTATTCATAAATTCTTTTAGTAATTATTGATTAAATTTTTTATTATTGTTAATTGGATCTGGTTGTGGTGATAAATCATATATGTAATAGATAGTTTTATTATGTTCATTTACAGAGGATAATAAAATGCATATCATTGTTTCAAATTGAACATTAATAATATTAATAATATTTACAACATTTAAAGAGCATTAATATAATTTTGCTCAATATATGAATATATAAAATATATTTAGATATGTGAAAAATATCTATATTGGCAATTTAATTAGCAATTATTTTATTGGTAATTTATAGGTAATAATTAAATAGAAATTTTATATGAATAGAAATAGAAATCATATATGAATGAAAACTTAGTTCAGAGAAATAAAATCATATATATATATATATATATATATATATATATATATATATATGTTTCCTAAAAATATGAGAATATAAGAAATATTTTAATTTAAATGTATATTTTATTTATATAAAAATTACAAATACGTATTCACTTAACAATCAAATAAATTAATAAAAAAATATTAGCATATATTAACGCGGTTCAATATATAATAATAAATACTTATTAAAACATATATAAGATTATTAAATATATGGTAATAAATAATTATTAATAATAATAATTTTAAAATACTTAAACTTATCTTCTAGAGAATAATGTCGTCGGGTATCAGTGAACATGTCTTCAGATGGAGTTGATATTTTTGGAAATTAACCTGAAATAGAATAAAATTAACCAGTTATTTATGCATATAAAAGAACAAGATTCTATTAAAAATTTACTAATGTCATTCTAAGTATTATTCCAAAATTAACAAACTCGTTTCATATTAGATGCCGAATTAATGGTTGATATCGCATGTTTATGATACCTATTGATATTGATTAAATTCATTTGATTAAAATTATGTTTATATCAAATTAAAGTATTACTATCTATTTGAAACTTATGTTACAAATGTCTTTGACTAACTATATAAATCCAACTTGAAACAATAATGCTTATAACGGAGTTCTTCTATGAAGAAATGGAATAAATATAGATCTATCATCATCTATCATAATGCATTCAAAATATATCCAGATAATCAAGTAAGATTTAACACCAATTAGAAAATAAAGCAATGGCGTGTGTAAAATAAAACGAGAACCGAGATTTCTCAAACACGCCAGATGAATATAATGATATTAGTCTTATAACAGCAAATATTGTAATTATAAATTATCTCAATTGATTTTGAATATTTATATTTATTGGTGAAGAAATGCGACAATAGAAATCTTAAATAAAATATTGAATCCTACATCCTACAAATTGGGTCAATCTGGGCTACGGCGAGGATATAATGATTTTATTACTGAAAATGTTACCAGGCAGGACCAAACATTAAATTCATATATGTTGTTAAATTGCAGCAAAATATCTGATCTAGCACTAAAGTTTATTCACGTTTTACAAAAACCCAGAACGGTCAAGAGCTTCTATTTCATTAATATAATGGAAAAATTAGGTAAAATAATGTCGAGGTAAATGGTAAGTAGTATGTAAACCAATTGGAGATAATATAGAAAATAATATAAGAACATTTTAAAAATAACAAATTTTTAGACCCAGTTTAATGGCATTTAGTTCTATTTGCTATGGACCACCAAGGTTTTCTACACCTAATTTATGAATTTGTGTTTGAATTATAACTGGTTGATTGATCACATAATGGAGTTATATATGTTACTTAGCACAAACTTTCCGTAGAGTAAGTCACAAAAATCGAAAATGAAAATTTTTGCATATCTGTACGTTTTTGAACATTTTGGCATACGTACCAATGGATGTACGTGTGTGAGTGGGGATACAAAATTTGTCGACGATTTCGAGAACACGGATCAACCAACGTAAATAATTGATGTAGAAACGTGATTATTTATATTTGGCCAAAGCAGGTTCGACCTTTTCAAAAACACGGGGCAAAAATGCCAAAAATGGTAATTCAGTTTCTGAGCGAACGGAGCATTCGAATTGAATGATTAAATAAACATTTTACTTGTATGGACGGACTCAAGAACTGATTTAAGTATCGGGTGGGCAGGTCTAGCGGTTTCAAATGATCAAATGAGAAAAGTGAAAAAATGCCATCTGGCGGTCAAAAATGATTATTAGACATATGCACATCAACGGAAAGTTCCAGCAATTTGCCTTAAGGCACGATGTCTTGCACTACTAGTTTTTATTGTTATTCAAACTGTTCATAGTAATAAATATTTACCATGATAACGCCTGTCTCGGTAACGGTCACCATGGTAACGTCCGCCTCCTCCGCCGCCGTGGTAGCGGTCGCCGCCACCATGGTAACGTCCGCCTCCTCCGCCGCCATAGTAGCGTCCGCCGCCGCCGCCGTAGTGCCTCTGAGCCGTTTCGGCAGTTTCCAAGTCCAGGTGAGCCTCTGACCCGGGCACTGGGCTGTCTGGTGTCTGTGCATGAACGAATACTGCCATCAGCATCAAAGCAAGGAGTAGGAAAATGCACTGAAAAAAAGAAAATGACATTAAATTTCAATTTTGTCTAATTTTTTGCCATTTGACCTCCAATTTTGACTTTAGATTTGTGTTCAGTGGTAAAAACTACATTGGAAAACATATACAGACGTAATACAGATAATAATAATACAGACATTTTTTATTCTTCTGCGTAATCGTTATAAATGGTATTTAGAAATAATAAGGAGAAGTAGATGGTTGTTAGTAATTTTAGTAAAAAAGTAACCATTAAAATGAATATTTAAGTCGGAAAACATTTACTTTTTGTATTAGCAACAACGAGAGCTTCAAAAGTCCAATAAACTATTGAGCTAACTTCTTCATCGACGTGGCTATATAAATGGCAACCCAAACGGTTTCCCACAAAATTGTTATTACAATTTCTGTGATACCGATGATTTTTTTATGGAAAAATACTGTTATCTATATTTCCATATGAAAAACGATGTGCCAACGTTGAGTGTCAAGAACAATCCTATCAGTGCTTTTCTTTTACAATACTTACATTATCATCCCAAGTAAAGCATATTTTTAAGTCTTGTCGATGATCATGATTATATGATGATTGGTTCTGCTGGATTGGATTCATGGATTGAAAAAGTATGAGACATAAAAGAGTTATAAAAAATCAATTTTACTGCTGTCACTTCAAAATTTTTTAGAATTGATGACATTTGGAATTTGTTTTAAACGTTATATCAAAACAATAGATAATAATATGTACTGTATAAAGTAAATATGATTATGAAAGCGCATAAAATTTTGTTATATGGAGTATTAATATTCCCCGATGCCTACTAAATAAAGTTGGTGCATAAAATTTATTTTTAACCTTCGTCTATTTTAAGATTTTAAAATAGACGAAGTAGCTACTTAAAATTGCGCACTGATGTTTCCGGGCAAATACTTATTATTAAAATACTATTTCTTGTATTCAAGTGATATTTTATAATATGTAAAGTTATACAAGTGATGCACATTGTGTAAATCACTGATATAATATTTTATGTACACAGTTTAGTTTTTTGATTGTATGAGAAATTTTTGCTAGCTCAAAAATTCAATTGGATCAATATAATTTTAACTTGAAAACGAATTAAATTTTTTTAACTACTATTATTATTACTATTTTTTTAAATATAAAAATTAAAATATTTTTTAATATTTTATAAAAATAAATTCCACTTACCTTCATTGTCTTGTTTATCTTGAGCCTTGCACAAAATGAACCACTGTACAATACTTTATTGTTGTTCTATGAGCTGTCGTAAGCTTTTCTGTCAATTTGAGTAAATTGGTACCATTTTATATACAGCTTACAAATCACTCAAAACAAACTAGTTTTACTTCGTCGAAAACAAATACATATATTTATCACCAGAGTTGATCATATCATATGGCAATTAATTGCACAGCGTCATATTGCGTCACTCATATAGGACGTCTGTCTAGGAATCCAAGGTAAGAGAATTGCTTATTTTTTTACTATTGGTCTGCACATACACGCATTGGGGGGTGACAATCACTATAATACATTTTTAACTGATAATAGATAAATTACATAACAATATTGTTAGGTAGAGCATAAGAAACTGTGTGCTAAAAGTCTGTATTTGAATGAAATTGGTACTTAGTAAGTAATAAAGGGCAACTAATCACACTACTATCACACGTTAAATATGTACATGATATAAATAATTGTGATCCAGTTTTCATATTTTTGAACAACAATCCAAACAGCATCTTCTATGAGCTGTTTTTGCTATGGTACATCCTAACCTAGAATATTTCTAGTAAGAGCAACCAAGCAGCCAACCACTTTTCTCTTATATATGTAGATTATATGTTAGATATGTATTTCTAATAGTGTTGGCGTATGAGTGTTTCAGCAAAGTCACGAAAGGCCATTTGCACTTCAGATTATATTTGAGATCTATAACTTCAAGTGGAAATTTGACAACATACAACATGATACCGAGCTGTCCATGGTTGAAATGGAACCAAGGATTGGTTTGTTATAGCTCACTGCATTCTTTACTCATCACGGTCTCAATACAGTTTGTCAAAACTCATTGACTTTTTTATGTTTCAATAGCAATCAGAATTACTTAGAATTACTTGTCCTATAAGCTGTTGAAGACTTAACCTAATAATTTAAGAGAGGCAACCCATCGGTTTATTCTCCTATGTCTGCGTATCATATTAGATATTAATATTTAATAGTTATAGGTGTATATTGCAGCTATATGCAAGAAAGACGATTTTCACTTAAGATTATATTTAGTATATATAATGTCAAATAGAAATTTGATATCTTGCTGCCTGATATTGAGCTTGACCGAAGCTGGGATCAACCCGGGACTAGTTCATGCTAGCCCACATTTTCAACCGGTTACGCCACGGTAGACTTCTTAAAATTTTTCTTT
Organism: Ctenocephalides felis; assembly: GCF_003426905.1. Taxonomy (NCBI): domain Eukaryota; kingdom Metazoa; phylum Arthropoda; class Insecta; order Siphonaptera; family Pulicidae; genus Ctenocephalides; species Ctenocephalides felis. The sequence continues at coordinate 42,376,356 of NW_020538040.1, read as the reverse complement.
CAAAAAATTCAATTTTAATTTTTTCCTAGATTCAGATCTGTACGCATTTACCAAGTACTGAGCGAAAATTCCCCCTTTCCATGACCTATTAGTGTTATTGTTTTTCAGGGTTTTTCACAAGATATAGCTTTAATTGTTTTAATGTGATTTACATTACCTGTTAGATGTTATTATTTTTTACGTGAATACCAGGAATAAAATTGTTTATCAAGCCAATTAACCATGCGTTGTTTGTTTTGATTAATCGTAACTTGTTAGTTAGTTCTAGCTGAGCGTAGGAAGAGGCAGACTTACGGTCGCTGCGGCGAAAATAGTCCAACGGATTTGGAATTTGGTAAGTGTTCTTATTATATTAATATGAAAATTATAATTACAGGTAAATTTTAAAGGGAAAGTAAGGATTTTAAAACTTCTTTAATTTTTCACACATTTGACTCATAATACTATGTCATTCTAAGTGGATATGAATTTTTTTTTTTAAATTCAATTAAGATATTAATGTGAAGTATATAATTTACAAGTAACTCATTCGCTAATAACTTTATAAATATTTGTTTTTCTGAGAACACTGAGTAACCGATCCATCCAAGGCAAATTTGAACTCTCCAGAATAATGTGTGTATAAGTGAATACAGAGTCCGAATTTGCCTTAGATGGTCGGTTTCTTAAAGAAAAATTATTTAAAAAGGTAAAAATAATTTTTTTAAGGTATTTGTATGTCTGGAAAAATAAAGATACTTCAAAATACCTTCTCGTTTTAGGATCATGTTATGCCTTATAAAGTTTTATTCTTACATTTTAACACCAAAGTGAACTTAATTCTTACTTACACACACACACACACACACACACATATATATATATATATCATTACAATAATTCTAAGGTAAAAAGTGAATTCTTTCAATTTTCAACTAATTAGTGCATTGTACAAATTAGGGTTTGTCGGTTTTCAAAAACCGGTTTTCTACTAATTAAAATTAAAATAATTTTGGTTACTATCCATAAAATTGACCAATAAATAAATTTTGTCAAATACTGCTTCAAATCGCGGATGAATTTTTGTTATTACAGAATATTTGAGCAAAAATTTATTTTCTATATAAAATTCGAAAACCGGCTAAAACCGGTTTTTTGGTAGAATTAAAATTCGAAACCCGGTTTTCTGAAATGTCGATTTTTTATAAACCCTAGTACAAATGTATTAAAATATATTTCGAGTGTTTTTAATAGTTCCTGAAAATGGTGACATTCCATATACGTATAACATAATATTTATAAACGAAAAATTAAGTAAATATTTCTTAGAGAAAAAAAAGGTTTCACCATTGAGCTGAGGATAAGGACAATATTTCCGTAGCGTCGAAAAACTAAAGAAATCTTTGAAATTTTTAATTTCATCAATGATATAAATAATACTTGTTACTAAGTACTGAATCCATATTTAAATTGCGATGATTTACAATTTACGATATTAGTTTCTAAAGGTAAAAAAATATTTTTTTTAATATGACAATGGAAACTTTTTTAATTCTATGCAACAAAGTAAGCAAATGGGTAACGCATAAGAAAATCAGGTACGGAACCCTAAGAAATGTGTTTACAAAAAGCATTCACGGTATTTTTTGTAATATTTAAAAAAAATATAATAATTATATAGAAGAATTCGATAAAATAATAAACCTGTTACATCAACTTAAAAAAAATATAAAAACTTGGTTTTTGCTTTGTGTCTTGGTGTGAAGCAAATTATAATGATTTATAAAGAATTATAATAAAATAACAATGATATTTTGATTATGATTTTTGTTGATATTTAGCAAGAGTGGGCAAGACTGGGTACGGTTGTGACAGGGTACGGTAGTGATAGTCGTCATAACAGCCAAACTATACTGATTTTGAGATAGGGTACAAAGTGATAAGAGATGAAGTATGTTTGTTTGAAAAAGTTTATATAATATTACTGGTTTGAGTGAACGTCCTACATGAACATAATCTGTATGAACATAACCGTATTGCTTTTAAAAGAAAAGTAAGTTTTTTTGTTTTTTGTTCGATGTTACATATGTCTGAGTGTCTGGCAATAAAAGTCGTTATAAATCATTTTGGTGTTTATATCTATTGTTTTTTAACCAAAGCTTATGCCTATCACAACCGTTCTGTGGATACACTTTTCTTAAATGATTTGATCTTATGACTAATCAATCGTATTTAAGGACAGTATTACAGTATTTCCATAAAAAAATGTTCAACTTTCCATTTAATTTACTTTTTTTCAGCTAAGCACTAAATTATTGCAGATATAAAAGTGGCACAACCGTACCCAATGTACCCTAATCGTTTTTAATTGAAATATCCAATGCACATAAAAATTTACCAAACAAATCAAATTGTTCTCAATCGATTTAAGATTTTGTAATTACATCATAAATATAATAATTAGTAATTGACTCTTTATTTGTTCTAATTATGTTCAAATTTAAATATTTCAGAATCAAAAACTAAATGTTTTTTGATTAAATCTTGATATTGATTATATATCATAAAAATATTACTTTGTAGGTGAATTTTACGTTGTAGAATTAATGATAAGCGTAGAATGCAAAGTTTAGCATAATATATAAATTAATTATAGGTTTGAAGTGGTTTTACTAAACGCAAATCGATTTTAAAGTATAGAAATATCAAGATTATTTTTATTGCTAAAAACATATCTGCATTTAAAATCATATATGGATTAATAATAATTCGGTAGTTGGAAAAATATTGTTCTTGGATTTTTGAATAATTAATAATGCATTTTATAGTTTTAATTTATTTTACCATATCCTCAGTTTTGTATTTAATTTCGCGTTTTACCAGCGTTATCGAATTGGATCGATGGTTCAATTACTGTACTTAGGAAATCAAATCAGGAAAAATTATCAATAATTTCCATGTCAGTAGCTATTAAGTTAATCAAAACGAGTATCCACAGATTATATGGATGGAGACATAAATGCTTAATCAATCATAGAGGTAAATTATATATTAGATAGGAATTTACTAAATGTACTGAATGATAATTGCAAATTTGTTCAGAGCAAAATTATTGGAAAAAAAATGATAAATGTACTTTAATCAACATTAACGAATCAGATCGAAACCGATACTCATCATTTTAAAGAATGAGCAAAAATATTCGTGGAACAAAGAAATTATATAAACTAATTTATCAATTCATCCGAAACAGTTGGACCTGCCCTTGTCAAAATATTATCAGCACTTCCCCCAACTAATTTGTATCCGCACATACATACATTCACATATTCTAAGAAAATGTTTAGGAGTCTTTAAAAATTATATTAATTTAGATTTAAGTTTTTGTTATTATATCGGTTAGGACTTTAACGTCAACATATTTTTTTATATCTATAAGCTTAACTGAAAATTGATATCTAACTGGAAGAAGAGGGTATCCACGTTATTTACTACTATTTTAATTATTTTTAACATACAAGTCGAATAAATGACTTTTTGCCATAAACGACAATAACTATTACAAATCAAACTAGTAGAGAGTGGCATTTTACCTTGTGACAAGTTGCGTGAACTTTCCGATAAGTGTAAATAATCGATTTGATGAGTAATATTTTTTCGATTTATATATGATCCACCTATTTTTCTATCTCTCTGCCTGACTATTACCTTTTACCTGTTTACCTATCTACCAGTCTGCCAGTCCATCAGTTTGACCTGTCTACCTGTCCATCTGCTTATTTGTCTATATGTTCATCATTGATGTTTACCATTCTACGTATCCACTTGTTTACTTGTCTACTTGTCTGTCTGTTTACCTGTTTACCTGTCTACTTATTCACCAACATACCAGTTATCTGTTCGTCGGTCTAGCAGTCTATCTGTCTACATATCTCAGTTTTACTTTTTTACCTAATTACCTGTTCACCTATCTAATTGACTAGTAATTGAATGCTTCGTTTTCTCAAAAACTGTTTTTTTCGTACTTTTCGCTCTATATTTCCCAAACGGTTGGATCTGTCTTTACGCAAAATCAATCAAAACGTTTGACCGTCAACATTAATCAAATGTATTTTGAATCAATCTAATCGGATGCCCCGTCTTTGCAAAAATTGAATTCCCATTTTCTGAAATTTTCTCTCGAAACGGATGGACTTGTCTTTACCAAAAACGAACCAGCACGTCTCCCCATCGAAACGAATCGAATGTTTTTTGAAAATTTGATATCGGTCGATCCGTATGCCTGAAATCGTGGAATAAAAAAATTATCCATACAAAACATACACACATACATACATACATATTTTTTATGGTATGCCAAAATGTTCAGAAGGTCTTGAAATGTAAAAATATGCAAAAGATATCATTTTCGATTTTAGACGATCACTATATTTGGGGTAAGTTATCGAAGTTAAAAAATAATTTCAAAAAACAGTGCGTCTTTTCGAAATATAATATTAAACATTAGCATTTATACGAAACTATTTTTGATGTATTTTTTTCTTTAACGGAATTAAAATAATTGCCCTTATTTTTCATCCACCATTCTTTTTTAAAATATATACACTTCTAGAGTCGCCCCATAAGCAAAATTAAGTATATGAAGAAAACCTGGAAGTATTATTTCTTTAAAATTTGTTTAGCTCAGTAAAAGGAGCGTACGTAATAAGAGTCTTTAATATGAAACTATTTATGCAAAAGCTCATTGAAAATGTAATAGCTCTATTGAAAATATATTGCAAGAAGCAATTCAATTATATGAAGCAATTACGTTCTCTGGGGTTATTATGTACTTAATTATTATTAAACAGCACAAAAAATTAAAAAAAAATTTAGTTAAAAACTTAAAACTTTCTACAATAGAATATATGAAATAACAAATAAAAATTGATGAAACTATTTCCTCCTTCTTACATTTATGTAATATACGTATTTTTGCACTGAAAATAATATAATTGTAATTTTATACATAATTTCACAAGGAAAAAATTATTTAGTATGAAGGAAAAAACAAAAAATTAACTAGCTGTAAGTGGAATTCTGTCTTAAGGCAATTAAGGCATCGTGCCTTAAGGCAAATTGCTGGAACTTCCCGTGCCAAAAATTATTATTTTTTTAAAAACGATTAACATTTTTGCAAAAAATTTTACTTCGAAAAAATAAGATTTTTTAGAAATTTTAAATTGGACAAAAAATTACTTTTTTTTGAAAAATTTTTTTTTTTTAAAAAAAATTTTAAACAATTTTTTTTATAAAAATTTTTTTTTGGAAAAAATGTTATCTTCATTTTGATATATTTTGGAAGATCTGAACTTTTTTTCAAAGCAATCGTACTGCTTTAACAGCATAGAGACAAAATATAAAGCGCGTAAGCGCCGCGTCGCTGTCTAACGGAAAAACATTGGTACGGAACCTACAGAAATGTAAACAAAACTTATACTTATTGTTAAAATCTCAATAAAATATCTGATAATTTGATATGCATATGTCTAATGTCTAATGATTATTGTTGACCGCCAAATGTTATTTTTTTTTAGTTTTTTTTACTAGATCTCTGAAACCGCTAGACCTATCTTCATGAAAATTTGATCAAATCTACATCTTGTTAATACAAGTAAAATGTTTTTTGAACTATACAAATCTCTTAAAAACTGAGTTACCGTTTTTGGTCCTTTTTGCCCCATATCTTCGGAACGGCTAGAATATTTTTTGAATTATTCAAATTGCTTCATCCGTGTTCCCGAAATCCGTGTTCCCGACGAAAATTTGTATCCGAACACACACACATGCACGCACACACACACACACACATACATCAATTTTCTCCAAGGTATGCCAACATATTCAGAAACCTCTGAAACGTAAAAGATATATAAAAATTTTCATTTTCGATTTTTTTGCGATTACTTACCCTATGGAAAGTTAATTATAAATAAATCAATCTATCATCTCCAGAACATTAACAATCGTCATTTCATTTCGAATCAAATTCAAAAAAAAAAATTGTTGCCAAATTTACACAAAATTGAAAAAGTGCTCCCGCATAGTCACAGTCTAAACGCATTTGCAAATAATTCTGTGCGACATTTTCACTTATACTGTGCTCATCTTGGCGGCATTTTCACATTTTTCAATAATTTTCACAAAATTGGAAAAGTGCTCCAGTACACAAACAGTCTAAACGCACTTGGGTAAACATTTGTACCAGAGTGGCGCTTAGACTGTGCTTAGCTTGGGTGATTTTTTGAATTTTTAATCCAAAATTACAAAAAAAAATTTTTGAAAAAAAAATTAGAAACAAAAAATTTTTTTTTCCAAAATCAATTATTTTGTTGAAAAAAGCAGAAAGTTCTTTGAATCATTTAAATCGGACGCTTAGTTCTCTCAAAAACAGCCATTTTTTTTAAATTTAGCTCTGTATCTCCGAAACCTCTGGGCCTACCTTTGCCAAAAACTAATCAGCACATCTCCCTATCAATAGGAATCGAATGTTTTTTAAACCATTCAAATCGGTTGATCCGTTCTCTCAAAAACTCGCTTTCTATTTTTTGCACTCTTTGCTCCATATCTCCGTAACGGCTGGACCTGCCTTTGCCAAAAACTAATCAGCACATCTCCCTATCAATAGGAATCGAATGTTTTTTAAACCATTCAAATCGGTTGATCCGTGCGCCCGAAAACGTGGACGAAAAAACGCGGACATACAAAACACACACACACACATCCATTTTTTCTGAGGTATGCCAAAATGTTCAGAAACCTTCAAAACGTCGAGAAATGTAAAAATGTTTGATTTCGATTTTTGGACGATTACTATAACTTACCCTACGGGAAGTTAAAAAAAGATTTCTTGTTACTAACTGTTATTTAATGTTGATCAGAGCATTTCCAAATATATCTTTGATGGAAACTTGATCTTTTAGCTTATCTTTTTTTCTTCGTCCCAACTCTTATAAAGACAACATAAACATCGTAGTACCCAATGCTGAAATAAACATCAAAAAGTTGAATAATTAAAAAGCTAATAAATTCAAATAATTTTATATGCTACGATATAATTTGAAAAATGCAAGCAGCATGAAGAATTAACTTCTAGATTTTGTTATAAAACATTTTCAGAAAAAAATGAAATAATTGAAAATATTTTAATTTATCGCTGGCATAAATCTGACAAATAAGTAAAGAAATTTAATTGCATTTAGAAATATTTTTTTAGCAGAACAGTAAGTAACTTTATCACAGCAACCAATGACTTAATATATTAGTTATATATGATAAAATTTTATATAAATCGTTTCAACAGAAACAGTTTTTCTACGAATTACTACGAATGCAAGGTGAGAATAAAACTAATATATTGAAACCACACTTTTTATATTTTTTTCTGGCTTATAATATATAATTATAAAATTATTTTGATAATAAAAATTAATTTGGATTTAAATAGTCATGATTTTGTCTAAGATTTTTGCATACAATAATGTATGCACTTTTTAATTTTAGCTATTTATAATAGCATTTACAATCAGCTTTTATTTAAATACCAAAGGTGCTTACTATCTTAATCATCTCTTGATTTAGAAGGGCTCTTCTGAGCTTTTGGTTCATCGGAGTCTTTGTACCAGTCTTCACTGTAAAAATAGATGATCACAAGATAAGATGATGTACACTTAAAAGTATATTAATATTAATCTCATGTTATATTGATTTATAATATATTATTTAATCAACTTGTAAAAACGTAAAAATTTGAAAAATATATATTGGCAGTTATAAGCAAAAAACTTTGCAGAATATTAAAGAAATTGTAGCTTACCAGCCGGGAACATTTTCGGGAGCATCACACCTTTGAGTTTCATCATTGTATACTTCGCCAACCTGAGGAAATTCAGGAAATTAAAAAATTGTAAAGTTGCTAATGTATTTGCAATAAATTAATATAATTAATTTAATATAATAAGCCATAATTACAAACCTGGCATCCTAAATCTCTAGGTTCGTTTCCATTTAAACACACGTAGAATCGTTGGCAATCAGTTGGATGGGCGTATTTGGGATGAGCTTGGACTTGTCCTAAACTGTCTGTTTGCACTTCATCAGGGCATTCGAAGCCGTCTTTTAGTTTCTCTAAAATTTAAGAAATACATTAACAAAAAATACTTACTAATTTACAATAAATATATTTATGTACAAATTGTCAAACATTAAAGTTTCATTAATAGTATCAACACCATATTTAAGAAGACTAAATCGGTATCTCGGCCAAATGATGAGAATTAATAATTGGTATATCAGAATTTTTTTCAAAACACCTGCAAAATGATGTATAAATCGTTTAAGTACCAGGGAGGAGCCTATTATGTATGCTAGAACACCCATACTGATATTTAGAATTGGATGCAGAAACATAGCAGATAGTGGAAGTTGAAAGAACTATTGCATACAATTAAAAAGTGAAGAGAAAACTGGATCGGACTCAAATTGAGAAAATAGACTCTTTCCAAGATGCCATTGAATGAAAAATAGGACTGAAACTGTACTTTTTTATTCTGTCTTTTATTTACAACTGTTCAGTTAAGGACATTTAATAAATTTGTGGAATTTACAATTGTAGGCAGTAAAGGGACATTGTATACTAAAGGGGCATGTTGGAAAAACAACTCAATAGTTATTTTCCCATTCGATATAATATTCATAATATTTATTGATAATTATATAAATTTTTACTATTTACTTATAAAATAATTTCTTATAAATTTGAGGACATTTGAGCATAGAAACTGAAGTTTTAGAAGTAAAAACTGAACTTTAAGCAAAAAAGGGATACAGGTAAGTAAAATGTAGTGTTGTGACACTATGGTCTTGGATTCATAAATAGCATTTACAATATACAAAGTAACAGCATTGATATTAGTAATTATAACGATGATATTTTTAAATTCCTGTTGGGTAAGTTATAGAATTGCAAAAAAATAAAAATATTTATCTCTTATTTATCTTTACATTTGTAGCGACCCTCCAAATGACCACCATAGGGATGGCAACCAATGGTACAATGGCCAATAGAAAACGTCTACGTTGTTTAGGTTAGGGTATATAACCCAGACCCATTACCGAATACTATTCGCTTATCACTTGTATTGTGACAATATTACATGTAGTGTAAATACATTATTGTAATCAATGTATGTTTACCTACACATTTTAAGGGCTTATGAACATTTGGAATATTTTAGAAAAAAATTATGTGGTGGATCCGCGCTCACGATTTTGAGAGCACACATCAACCGATTTGAATTATTCAAAAAACATTTGATTCGTTATTGATAGAGAGACGTGCTAATTAGTTTTTGGCAAAGGCAGGTCGAGCCGTTTCGAAGATACGAGGCAAAAAGTGCAAAAAATGGTAAATTAGTTTTTCAGAGAACGAAGTGTCCGATTTGAATGATTTAAAAAGCATTTCACTTGTATTGTAATAAAAAATTATTGAAACTTTAGGGATGTAAGGTCAAGGGGTTTCGAAAATCCAATAAATCCAGTAAAGAATGTCATTTGGCAGTCAAAAATGATCATTAGACATACGCACATCAAATTATCAGATATTTTATAGAGATTTTAATAATAAGTACAAATTTTGTTTACACTTCTATGGGTTGTGTACAACAATTTATATTGTTTAACCTCGCGGTTTCCATCATGTGGGCCGCGCCTCCTTAGGGGGGCGCTTTCATCTATTTCCGGGATACTATTTTCAAAATTAACCCAAAATTTTTGAAATGATATTAAAATGTAAACAGAAAATAATCAGTTTTTATGCATACTTTTATATATTAATGCATAATAATTTGTAGTATGATAATATCAGTATTTTTAAAATTAAATTGTTGAAAAAATTAAGTGAGACGCAACATTTTTGTTAAGAGCGAGAGGGAGAGGGCGCGTGGCAAAAAAGTTGGAAACCACTGGTTTAACCTTTAGACTACAAAGCGGCGTTTAAAAGCTTTAATATTTTGCCCTCTAAAACAGCTACGTGATCGCTTCAAAAAAAATTTTTTTAATTTTTAAATGTTTTTAGAAGTGCTAAAAAATCAGAATTTTCAAAAAAATAAAAAAATCAAAATTCTCAAAAGATTAAAAAAAAATCAAAATTCTCAAAAAAATTTTTTTTCAAAATTTTCAAAAAAATTGAAATTAAAAAAAAAATTAATACATCACTAGTTAAGAATATTACAATATCTATGTCTTTAATCATCACTCACTTCCTTGAGCGTGGCATCCTTCCCTCTTGGCAGTGTCGGGCCATACGCAGGTTCCAGTGTATTCATCGAAGTGCAGTCCGGCGGTGCAGACGACTTCAGTGGCGTCCATCAATGCAGTTATAGAAGATATTGCATACGCCTGGGTCGGGGTGAGCAAAGAATCCATTTCTGCGTGGACACAATTGAGTGGATTGAGGAGGCTCTGAAACAAAAAAATTAAATGAGCTAAAGTTTCATATTTAAAGGTGCTATGAAGATAAAATAAAGGATTTTCGCCATATCAACCGGTGAGCCAGAATGTATTGTGATAAATATGATCATCTGCTTTCGTTTCAGTACAAAAATTCAATTCGCATTAACATTCGCTAATAAAATACAATCTACAATAACTTAATATTGCACATAGAATAAGCTTATAGAATTAATTGAGTATAAAATCATGATCAATCAAGTGAATCAATCGAAATTCTGCTTTTACTTTCTAATCGTTTATTATTATAGCACAACGCGACTCTTTTAATGAAAAGAGACCTTCTCCAAATAGCGTTCCAGAGAAATTATAATACGATATTTGGTTCCAGGCCATTGATTTGTAAGTGTTTACTTTAAATTTCTATGCTAATTATATAATTTAGAAACTAGGTATTAGAAATTTTAGCAAACGCTTAACGTATTATTGCAATGACTTATAATAGCTGCAAAAATTGAACTTCTTATAATAATATAAATATTTCTCACCACGTGGCTTCCCGTAAAAAATAATAATTTTCTTGAACTAAAAATTTAAGTTGAAAAAAAACTGATATAACTCTGTAAGTTTATAAATTCAAAAACTACTTGAAAAACAACTTTGTATATTATAGCCCTATTATACTGATGGAAATGCACGCAGCGACCTATTATACATAATAAGGAATTGTACAATTGTTGAAATATTTATTGTGAACAGAGATCAGAGCTTCTATAAGTTTCTATCGTACATTCTAAACTCCTCAGCTTCTACGATTTCCATCGTACATCCCAAACAAGTTTTTTGTGTAGGCAACCCAACGGTTAACCTTCTTTACGTGTAGACTATGATATTTAATAGACCCGGCTTGTATACGTTACAGAAATGCCCAAAAAAAGATTTTGACTTAACATTATATTAGGAATCTATTATGTCAAGAGGAAATTTGATATCATACTGCTTGATATCGAGTCTGTATGTTAGCAATATGTATGCCGAAGAACTTTGCACACTCATGTGGGTTGCAGCAAATTCCACTGTCAGATTTCATAAGTTATTGCTTTGTAACAAAAGAAAGAAAGTGACAGAAGCTCTGAGCTCACAACAGCTGGATTAAATTGCGTGCTTTAAAATGGCATTATGAAGTGTTTTGGCAACAATATAAATAATTAAATATTTAGAATTTATTTGTTTGTTAAAATTAATTTTTATTTTGCAAGTATGGAGAAAATCACGTTCGACGCACATAAACATTAGTTACTCATAGAAAATAGGGAAAAAGTAGATAGTATTGGGCTGGAACTGGAACTAGTAAGGGCGGTCTTCAACAGTCTTGAGTAAAATTTTAGGATTGCTGACGTAGACCAAGGTAAAATAATACCTTTTTCTAAACGATATAGTAGACAGTTTAGTTTTTTTTTTGAATATTGTAACGACAATTGGCATTGTCGTCAAAGGGTTGCACAACCATCGGTGCAAATAGACTCCCCCACTCATCTCTACTTGATTTCCTGCGATATAAGGTTCAAGTCGAGGGTTGAAAAGAGGCTTTAGAAAATGTGACATCCTCCGAGGAGATCCGTTCGGGTCCAGTCTCTGGACCCGCTTAGTGTATAGTGGTGTGTGGGTGTTAGGCCAGGTAAGAAGAACCTGTTACAGTAAAGGTCAGATTGTATTGTATAGTAGCTATCCCTCCGTCAGTTCGTTAATCCGTCAGTTCGTTAATCCGTCGTTATATTACTCCGTTAGTAATTAATAAAGATTTATCAGTACGTTAGAGTTTAGGCACAGGACATGATTGTACGTAGGTGCAGTCATGCCCTCACACCGGTAATCATAATTAGAATAATCAAATAAGATAAAAGTGCATTCTGTTTCATTCGTGTAGTTAGTGATGTTAGCTCCACAGGTAATTACAGGGTGTTTTATAGAAGTCAAGTTGAGGTGTTGGAGTAACCCTTTTGTAATGGGGATGCAATGCTAAGATAAATGTTTGGCAGTCGTTGCAACCACCAAGAAGCGGGACATCAACCTAATTCGTCACAATATTTTGTTTTTCATTTCTGCAATGGTAAAGAAGCATCTTAAGCTCGTGAAAAGTTATGAGTTGTGTATTGTGACGAAGCGTTAGAAAATGCAGTGCCAAATTTTGTTCTGGTAATTTTTTACTCAAAATTCCCTGTAAGTCCAGTTGAAGTTGATTAAAAAAATTGTCTTCTTTAGATTATTATTATTAAACGAATGATCAATTATGATGTCTACATTAAACAACAGACGAAATTGAACAATGCAGTTGAGAAAGCAACATGAATTGGCAAATAGAAACAGTGGTTTATTCAATTACTGATATCACATATCTCGGCAAAAATTATTAGAGCTCGGTTGGGATGTTTTGCTACATCCCCTTAATAGTCTTGATGTTACACGTTCCTATAATTTTGTTTTGATCTTTCGTAAAGATTCATTACGAAACTCCTTGAATGGTAAACAACTCAATGATCATATCTGATTCAGTTTTTTGCTAATAAAAGCCAGAAGGTTTATAAAAGTGAGATGATGATGCTGCTTGAAAGGTGACCAAAAGTCATGGTCATAATGGACAATACACAAGAAAATGAAGTTGTTTAGTTCCATAAAAACTTATTTGATTTTCTAATAAAAATCCGCATTTACTTAGTTGCCAACCTAATAATTTTCATCATAAAATTTTTTTTTTATTTATTTGAACAGCGATCAGAACTTATGGGTTCTATGAGGTGTGTGATTCAGATCTTACAAACTACGTTTGTTTTATTACAGATGGCAACCTAAACAGTGTCACATCTCTGTACGAGAAATTATATTACAATCTCTGTAGTAGGGCAAGTATGGTGCAACAATGCCGGTGAGGGCTATTTTCACTTGGAAACATATTGCTATTTATAATAAGAATAAAATGAACTAGAATCACTGGAACAAACTTTGAAGAATATACGACCATCTCTATAACAAATGATTAACAAGAGGTTTCAACACCATTAATTTATCAACTACTTACGTAATCTTCCTATCGCGCCGCAGTCAACGTGAAAGGTTGATCGCATTTGTTGACCAGCC
>NW_020538040.1:42334181-42361754 GCF_003426905.1 Ctenocephalides felis | reverse complement strand
TTAATAAAATTAAATAATAATATAGTCTATTTTTAATTTAATGTGTTTATTTTTCATTAAAAATTTTACGTCATCCATTACCAAAACTTTAATTTCCAGTCCATCTGAAGTAACCAAGAAGGAGGAGAGTTCAAGTTTGTCTTCATAACAAATATTCTAATTGAATATATATTCAGTCAGGCATCTTTCTTTATAATACAACTTGATCTATTTTAGACTCATTTGTGTGAAAATATAATGATATAAATAAAATATCTTTGAGAACACTGAACAAATTAGGCTAGTTCAGTGATTAATTTAGCATTACAAATTAGAAGCTTTGCACTTTATTTATTTTGTTAAGTATTACAAAATATTTTGTTCAAAGTTACTATATTTGTGTAAGAAATTACTGAATTTTGCAAGACAATGAAAAAAATAAGAAGCTAGTATTTCATTTCAAATGTTGTACCCTTTTACTGGGAGACTTAATTTTCAAAAATAAATTTCAAGATGTGAACATTTTAGCAACACACAAACTTTTGGTTAATATCGTTAATAATTATTAACAGCTCTTAGAAAAGCATATATTTTTATGTTGGACCCTGTATGACTATAAAATGTTTTGTAATTGTTCACCTGAAAATATCAATTAGTATTAATTCAACCGTGAATATTGATTTGTAACGGTAATTGAATTTCACTGTAATTCGACACTTTTCACTTTTTCTGGTAGGAGATGAACCACGAAACGCACGGCGCATACAAAGTGTTGTTTTCCTTATAATAAGCGGTAGAAGAGGTCTGTAATCAGATCAAGTAATTTCGCGGTGTTGAAACTCTATGGGAAGTTCTTGCATTCAATTAATTTTTAACAATAGAAAACACCGATATTGTATATACAATTAAATATTCATGTAGGTAATACATGAATATATACATTCTTGTTTGTGTAAAAAATAACATTTTATATTTTTTATGTTATTAAAATACTATAGGTTGGCCAAAAAACCAATATATATCAAAACTGTAAAAGGCAAATAGTCGTTTAGCCTGAACTTATTCTCTAAAAAATTTTGTATACATTTTTCAATTGAGCATTATAGTTTCAGGTAAAGGAATACAGTAAAAAAATTTAAATCTTCAATTTGGTGTTAGATTGATAACAAATGTTTAGAACATAAAAAAATGAATCAAACTATGTCTTTCACCAATTGTTTATCCTGGTGGATGCTGAAGATAGAAGTCAATTTGTTTCTCAAGTTAGCAAACTTGAGGTCAATCATGATGAAAAAAAAATTAGAGAATTTTGAACAAGTAATGGACAACTGTAGTCATCACGACACAGAACAAAAATTGGATGGTAAGCACTTGTCGAAATCGCATCAGACGATAGTTCTGAAGAATTAAAGTCACTAGCTATATTAGCTAATTTGTTGAAGTACAAAACCTAATTTTCTTGAGTGAATTTGAACGATGACCTTAAAACTCAAATTGGATCCGCAGGTAGTGCGCATGTGCACATATTAACATCAGATCACCACGAAAAAAGCAGAAGTCAAAAAATCCACGAAAAATCTTCCAAAAAATGTTATTCATTGGAAACTTCAGCTAAACTGTGACAGAAATCTGAAGAAAAAATAATGGAAAAATTAGGCCTAGGCCAGATTAAAATAATGTTCAGGGGAAAAAACAGTTGATTTCTGGAAGAAAAAAATCTTATACATGCACAATTATCTGAATTAAATAATTTATTTGAAATTAAAAAAAATAGACGAAAATGAGGGTAGGTGAAGCAGATAAAGTGGACCACATTTTCAGAAAGTATGTTCTACAAACCACCATTGAAATGGAATAAAATGTGTTTTCAAAAACTTATGGGAATAAAAGTGCCTTTTGCACAACGCCATTGGAGCTTAAGTAAAAAGCCTAAAACATTTAGAACAACAAGAATGAATTAAGGGTCAACATGCATGAGTATAGAGAACATAGAAAGAATATTATATTAATTATATTTTTACAAAATTTCATTTAACACAAATAAAATTCATCACTAATAATTATAATAGGTATTCGGTTTATGATATAGCGAGTGACAACTTCTACGTGAAAAAACACCTGACTAACACATACGCTTCAGGCGAAATATATCTCAATAGATACTACTTTGTAAGACATACATTTTAAAATTGGTTTCCAATACATCATTGGATTGCATTTACATAAAGTGTAAGTGCCATATAATATGTTTCTGAGGAATAAGAATCATTCAGGTAAAATTTCTCGCAAAGAGAAAACTATTATCATTCAAGAAGATAACATTCATTCAATTAAAAATAAATAAATTAGACAATAAATAACAACTAGAATTTGAATTAAAGCTTTTTCCACAAATCTATACAAATATTATTTTTGAAATGACTAGGTATATTGAAATTAGTTCTCGTAGTTAAAAAAAAACATGCTGATTTTTTATATACATTTTTTATCTAATATTTTATCTATTTATTCATTATTTTCGATATTGTCATCAAAATCAATATGAAAAGCATATTATACCTTTGTAAGTATTTGTAGCAAAAAAATAGTAAATATAAAATATTTTAATTAGAATGTCAATATTAAAAAAATAAGACAGAACATTTTAGTAATATTGTTATTCATTAATATATATATATATATATATATATATATATATATATATATATATATATAGATATATATATATAATTGACTATATTAATTAACATAAAAATATTAACATAAAAAAATAAATGAATATAATTAACATACACATAAGAAAAAAATTAATTTTATGTACAATTACATATTTATATACTACATTTAAATTTTGGGTAGTATTGTCCACTTACAAAATATGCGTTTGTTCAGAGCATCGAACAATAATATGTATAAACTATATAGTACAAATCTATATAAAAAATTATTTGATAGAAGGAGGAATCGTTAAAAAATTGTTATTATTCAACAATCCCCACAGGACGCACATTGTTATATCTCTATATGCTTACTAAAGCAAAAACTTAGATTCATCATATAAACTATGCTCGCTTTTTTTGGTTATATAGTTGATTTTAGAAGACAAAATCAATATATTAGTCCCTCAGATATTCAATAATATGCTTTTCGAACGCAGATAAATTAAATAGTAATTAATGAAAATCCGTTGATATTGCCATCATCATTACGTTCCAATGATGAGATGACGTTAAACATCAAACGTGATATAGTTGTGTGTTGTGTGCTGATTTGCTGATGCCCAAGGTGTATTTACAATTTACTCGCAAGATTTGCATATAATGGAATAGAAGTTGCGATTCTGAATCTGAACTCAGCGGCATTTCCTTGGATTAAGTGAAACTTTGTGCATGCATGATACAATGGATTTGTCTTCGTTTACTAGGAAGAAGCTAACATTGTTACAGATGCCGCGATTTATCTCGCCATTTCAGACAGAATATATTGTACTTGTACCAATGAAATTATTTGCTTTTAATATACCTTTTGATGTCTTATCTCTATTAGCTACTTTGAGTTGAGGTTTGTATCTTTCACATTATCCTAATTAGATATTGATTAGGATAATGAAACCAAGACAGTTAAATAACTTGGATGTGAGTAGCATCCATAGCCTTTAAATAAAATTTTGTAAATAAAAAATGATAATATCATAAATTTAAACTAAATATCATACTAACTAAACTTAAATATCATATAATAAACTTGCAGTATTACAATAGAGCGAATGTATGCACCTATTTAGACAAAATTTTTACAAATACTGGTCAATAGTATTAATTGAGATAAGTTTTTGAAAACGAAAAAAATGAAATTATATTTATATTTTCATGTTATAAGACACTATGGCATACACTTCTAAATCATTTTTTAAGTAGACAGTCTACCATTATTTTAGCATTTATTGTAAAAAATGTACTCTTTGATTTGTAGTACGAATATGAAAAATTAGGTATATTTTTAATATTTAAACACGTGTTGCCAATATACAAAACTTTTCAGATTTTGGAATAGCCATATCCAGGCGGTTCGAAAATACAGCAACAAGCGTGAGAAAAAATAAAAAAATATTGAATAATAAAATATTAATAACGCGTTTAATAAATCTAGTTGTTCAAACATGAATATGTTGAAAAAATTACAATTAAGCCAATTTTATGGACCTAAATGTATATGTAAAATATGCACATTAAATTATTGAAATTTTTATATCAGATTCATTTTATAGCGTATATAAAATCTAGGTTACATTGGTTTTTAGAATAGCCCATTATTGCCGCAAAATTATGAAATGATTTTTATTGCTTCAGCAAAACTATTTAAAATTAAATTCAAAATTATTATAATAATTAAGAATATAAAAAAAAGTTATTTACACTTTAATTTATAAAATCCATCATTTAATTTTTTATTAATAATTTCTCAAAAAAATGAATTATTATTATTATAAAATTAAATTATATCAAAAATAAATTTAAAAATATTATTATAGTTAAATTATTATCATAACTTTAAATTTGAAAAATATTTCTTATTATTTTTTTAAATTCATTTTAAAGAGATGTTATGGCATGGTTATGTTATGTAGCAGCTTTCATACAAAATCGTACTAAATTCACTACAAAAGCCATGTAGCTGCTGTGCAGTCCGGCGTTTTAGGTAAAAAACATAATCTAGAACTCGTGCAAAAGTCAAGAAAAAAACGATGTTATGATAACTGGATCTTTGTGATATGGTTTGATAACATTTGAGTAAAGTTGAATTTTATGTGTCCTGGTCCTACACCAAATACTTACCATTTTTACAGTATTTAGTACGATTTTGTATAAACACTGCCACGTAACATAGTCTTGCCATAACATTGCTCCACAAATGTTACAAATAAAAATAAGTACCTCCAATAATTTAAAATAAATATGAAAAAAACTAAAAAAAGAAAAAATAAAAAACTAAAAAAACTTAGAACGTGGGCTAGCACCAACTAGTCCCGGGATCGCTGGTTCGATTCCCGCTACCGCCAAGTCTGACATCAGGCAAGTTCGATGTCAAATTTCCACTTGAGGTTACAGATCTCAAATATAGCCTCCAGTGAAAATCGCCTTTCGTGGGTATAGTTGCATATATAATAAAAATGTCAGCAAATACTTCGAGTATAGATAATTAGTCATAACTGGACTGGACAACTACTGGGTTGCCATCCATTCAAGATTCATATAATAAAAAAGTCAAAACAATTACTGAATGTCCTCTGTGTGACAGATTGTAATTGAAATAAAAACAATAAAAAAATGATATAACAATTTTTAGAAAAAATAGTTAATACTATTGATGTAGTCAAATTGCTCTTAGTTAGTATAAAGTGATCATTACGTTTTCGCCTAGCCCATCTCTAATCCGACAACATTTCTCATTGTGTTCGTCGTCTAACAAAGCACATGGTGTTACAAGAATTTATGCATTAAATAAATATCTTGGGATTCCTCGCGCGCACGTAAGACAAAACAGCGACGTCCTAGACATAGATATAATGTTCTTGTGTACGAACAAGCGCCCACGAGCCACGAGCCACGACATGTGTACTACCTCAACACGAAAAACCATATGGATGCGACCGAGACAAACATTGTTTACTTTCGTTCTTATGATCACACACAAACAATTTACAACTGGCAAATAGTTGTAAATCTAATTCACAAAAATCACCATTCATGCTATTAATATTAAACGTGCTCTGGTATGCTTCAACCATAATGCAACCATACATCGAAAATTTAGTTGAGCACGACTAGGGTTTAACTCAGTAAATGCAACGGAAATGCGTTACGCCACAAATACTGATCCGTCATTGGCCATCAATGTGGTGTTTCGAAAGCAGTTGTTATGATTAGTCGAGATTCTCTTGTTATTTGATATCTATGATTCTGTAACTGCGACTATTAGAATTACGAAACGTCAAATGTCAAACAACAAATAGTTGTAAATCTTATTCACAAAAATCACCATTCATGATATTATTATTAAACGTGCTCTTGTATGACTCTAATAGTACTATACATCGAAAACTTATAATTAGTTAAGCACGGCTAGGGGGTAGCTCAGTGAAAATGCAACGGTAATGCGTTACGCCACAAATACTGATCCGTCATTGGCCATCAATGTGGTCATTCGAATCGAGTTGTTATTATTGGCGAGATTCTCTTGTTATGTGATATCAATGATTCTATACCTGCGATTATGTGAATTACGAAACGTCAAATATCAAACAACAAATGTTTGAGGTTATGACGTCAAAATTTAGATTTTTTTTAAATTTTATTTTCAATAGCAATCAAAATACAGGACAATTCTAGGAACTATTTGGCTTATGTCATACACTCGGACACATATACACACACTTTCAAATACACATACATATAAATTAATCTGATAAATATTATTATTGATAGTTAGAAATTGAAAATCACAACTATAACACATCTCACTCGTAAGTAATTTTAACAAATAAACAAAAAACATCTAATAATGTCGTGCTGTTACAGAAACGTAAGTTTGTATTTTATTATTCATAATCAAACATATTTTTATTAGATATCAGATAAAATATCTGATAATTTGATGTGCATATTACTGCATATGTCTAATGATTATTTTTAGCCGCCAAATGACCTTTTTAACTTCCCGTAGGGCAAGTTATAGTAATCGCAAAAAAATCGAAAATGAAAATTTTTATATATCTTTACGTTTCAAAACCTTCTGAACATTTTGGCATATCTTAGAAAAATGGATGTATGTGTGTGTGTGTGTGTGTGTGTGTATGGTGTGTGTGTGTGCGTGTAACTATGTATGTTCGGATACAAATTTTCGTCGACGATTTTGGGAACACGGATCAACCGATTTGAATAATTCAAAAAACATTCGATTCGTATTGATAAGGAGACGTGCTGATTAGTTTTTGGTGAAGGCAGGTCTAGCCGTTCCGAAGATACGTGGCAAAAAGTGCCGAAAACGGTACCTCAGTTTTTAAAAGAACGGAGCGTCCGATTTGCATAATTCAAAAAACATTTTACTTATATTGACAAGATGAAGAATTGATCAAATTTTCATGAAGGCAGGTCTAGCGGTTTCGGAGATCTAATGAAAAAAGTAAAAAAAATGCCATCTGGCGTTTAAAAATGATCATTAGACATATGCATATCAAATTATCGAGATTTTAACAATAAGTATAAAATTTTTTTACATTTGTATGGGTTTCTATGCTTTGAAAAAAAGTTCAGAATTTTCAAAATATGTCAAAATGAAGAAAACATTTTTCTTTTCAAAAAAATTTGTTTTCAAAAAAAAAAAAATTTTTTTTAAAAGTAATTTTTGGTCAAATTTATAGTTTCTTAAAAATCTAATTTTTTCGAAGTGAAATTTTTTCAAAAATGTTAATTGTTTTTAAAAAAATAATAATTTTTGGTACGGGAAGTTCCCGCAATTTGCCTTAAGGCACGATGCCTTAATTGCATTAAGACAGAATTCCACTTACAGCTATTTTTACTTTATATTCTTCACCTCGTCAATACAAATAAAATGATTTTTGAATTATTCAAATCGAACGCTCAGTTATCTCATTAACTGAATTACCATTTTTGGCACTTTTTGCCCCGTATATTTGAAACGACAGGACCTGCCATTGCCAAAAGCAAGCCTCCCTGTCAATACGAATCGAATGCTTTCTGAATTATTCATATCGGTTGACCCATGTTTACGAAATCGTCGACATCAATTTGTATCCAAACACACATACATAGATCAATTTTTCTAATGCATGCCGACATGCTTAGAAACCTTTAAAACGTAAAAATAAATAAAAAAAATATTTTCGATTTTTAGCAATTGCTATATGTTACCCTACGAGTGGTTAAAAATACATCTCTTGAATTTGACAAAAAATATTACTTCTTGCTGTTTTATTAAATGCACTAGATATAAGGTTGTCAAATATCTTCCGCCTTTTTGTATGATAAACCAAGAGCAAAAAAGCGGAAGGGAGATATTTGACAACCTAATATTTGACGGAAAACCTATAATGTATTAGGAAAAACATGCTTGTTCTAATTTATGTTTGCTATTAGAAACACACACAAAAATAATAAATTCATAGCATTATATATACCTATAAATTAAGGTGACCATACGTCCTGGTTTGTCTGGGACAGTCTCAGATTTCCACCTTGTGTCCCGGGTTTTTCTAAAAGCAATATTTGTCCCGAATTTAGATCTTTGTTCCGGATTGTCCTGGGTTTTCGAAAAGTACAGAACAGAAATTTCTAAGAAAATTGAACAGAATTTCATACAAAGTTGAGGAGCGAAAAAACATACAGATCCAAAAATAAAAGATATAAAATAATAAAAGAATAATGAAGTTCTTACTAATATTCAGTATTTCTGATTTAAAAAATAATTTAATTGGATTTTTATTATATTTGTTATTTCATAATCATATTTAACCTAGTCCCGATTTGACGTTAAAAACTATGGTCACCTTACTGTAAATTATATATGTGTATATTTGTTGAGCACTAAAAGCATGTGAATCGTTCAATAACAATAGAATTATTTGTTACTAAATGTATCAGCTCAAAACTGAATGAAATTCGTTCCATTGTATTTTAAATTCCGGCGATGGTACGGAACCCTATCATGTATACCCATAAAATCGTTAACGAGGTTGTAAAACGCTCAAAAATTTAGAAATAGAG
The DNA here is from genome assembly GCF_003426905.1 of Ctenocephalides felis. Classification (NCBI taxonomy): domain Eukaryota; kingdom Metazoa; phylum Arthropoda; class Insecta; order Siphonaptera; family Pulicidae; genus Ctenocephalides; species Ctenocephalides felis. The sequence continues at coordinate 42,352,992 of NW_020538040.1, read as the reverse complement.
CTGCAAGCCGAAGAGGAGCAATTACCAGTAAGTGGGGCATGAGAATCGGATGTCACAAATAATTGCGTCGGAGTTGATGTCTTCGAACCATATGTTCAATTGTGTTAGGAGCTTGTTAATGTGGATAGTGGATGTCCTCAGTTTGACAAAAGTGCCATATGCGACGACTAGGAAAACATGTGTTTGAATATCCTATAGAAGGATTCACAAAGAATGGGAAGATCGAGAATAAATTTTTTTGCATATCTTTACGTTTCAAATATTTCTGAACATTTTGCATACCTTAGAAAATACGGATATATATGCATATGAATATGTATGTAAGTGTGTGTGTGTATGTTTTTCTTGTATAGCGAAGGAAATGGTTTTATGCATCCCAGACTGGTGTTTTGTCTGGGTATGTCAGACTTAATACCGCCCTGGTATAATACCGACTAAAACCTCCGCTTTGCCCTTGCCTCAGGTCCCCACGGAAACCGCCGTTAGGCATTACTTCTTGGGGGGATGATCTAGAATGTTATAATTCTTAATGTGATTTCATACTCATCATTTAAATGGGCGAGTCCCATTCGCTCTTCTCTTTCCATATGTGTGTGTTAGTGTGTGTTCGGATACAAATTTTGATCGACGATTTTATGAATACGGATCAACCGATTTGAATAATTCAAGAAACATTCAATTTTTACTGACGAGGAAATGTGCTGATTTTTTTTCAGCAAAGGCAGGTAGAGCCGTTTCAAAGATATGGGGCAAAAAGTGCCCAAAATGGCAATCCAGTTTTTTAGATAACGGAGCGTCGAGTTTGAATGATTCAAAACATTTTATTTGTATTGACGAGGTGAAAAACGGATAAAAATTTTTAGAAGGCAGGTCTAGCAGCTTCCGAAATTCAATAAAAAAGTAAAAAAATACCAACTGTCGGTCAAAAATGATTATTAATATATGCACATCAAATTCAGATATTTTATAAAAATTTTAATAATAAAATCAAATTTTGTTTACATTAAAGTTTTTTCGTTAGACTCGGACGCGTCGCATACGCGCTTCGATATTTCGTCCGTACCAAACATTTTCGTAGCAAAAATTATTTTTTTAAATAAGGTTCAAATTTTTTATAAAACTTTGAAAAAAAATGTTTGTTCAGAAATCGTGAAATCGGTAAGTTAAAATCCCTTTGATTAGAAAATTAAAGAATAAGCAATTATATTAACTAATGAATGGTTAAAAAACTTTGTCTTTGCTGTGTCTGTAAGTATATAGATTACGATTTCCCACATATTTCCATACTAATTATAGGTCTTCTTCTTAAGAAAATTTGATCTGTTAAATAAATATAAATCATGTTAAACAATAGAAGATAATTGACGTGTTGATCATAAATATACATATGTAAAACATATATATTTTTGAGTATATGTTCACACCGCAAAGAATCTGATTTTTAAATTTGCAGATAATTTTGATTTTTAAGTCGGCGAATAAACCTATTCGCTTTTTACCAATTTAAAATACAGTAGAACTCCAATTATCCGAATTAATGGGGACCGGGACCCATTCGGATAATCAAATATTCGGATAATCGGAGTTTTTTTTAAAAATTGCCATTGGAGAGAAAAAAAGTTACGTTTTGACATTGCACTATTTTTTTATTGAATTAAATGAAAGAAACATGACATTTTCACATGTTTTAAATATAATAAAATGTTCTTAAACGAGTTAAAAAAAAAAAATGTACAAGTTTAGAAATAAAAATCATTGTTTTGTAAACATCTCCGTCAAATCAAAACAAACAATGTGCCTACACTGGCTTTGCTGGTGGAAGAATAATAGCGCACTTAGACTTTTTTTGGACAATTTTTTTTCTGAAAGTGATTCGGATAATCGGCGATTCGGATGGTCGGAGTTCGGATAATTGGAGTTCGGATAATTGGAGTTCTACTGTATATATATATATATATATATATATATATATATATACTTTGTTCAATACAAATTATTTAAATAAACCAGAACTTAAACAATATAAAATAACGCATAATTTTGACCGCAAATGATTAAGTTTTATTATGCAAACAGTTGCTGCTTTTAATTTATATTGATACCTCTATGTTCGTTAAACCTGTAAAATTAGTTTTTCTATGAAATGAATTTATATTTAAATTACCAATTTGTCATCAAAACACCGCAGTAATTCGTTGAATAAATAATATTTTGTACCGCAATATAATGAATTTTTGGTATTACTGCTTACAGAGTAATTTATTTAAAATATGTGCATCAGTCTCTATAATATTAGTATAAAGTATTGTTATTTTTAGTATTATTCAAAATAAATATATAATCAAATTTCAATTAAAATTATGATCAACTGAATTGTTTGAAAATTTCAATGAATTTATAATTAAGTGATATGTAAAACTTCAATTAATGTGAAAATCCTGTCAATATTATTTGTTTACTGAATAAAATTAGACTTTAGCTGCTATATATTCAATCAATAAAATATTATAAAGTATAAATAAATTTTAATTTATAAGATTAATTTGATATAGTACTTGATAATATAAATGATTTTAAATAAATTAAATTTCTAAAGTTTATTTTTTTTTTCGTAACGACAAGAAACGGCAACCTTAAGAAGCAACTTATTTCTCATAAAGTTGAAAATAATATTTTTTTAAAAAATTTAATATCGATCTGCAAATTCGTGATTTAAAAACATTCACTATTTAAATATTACAAAATAAATTAAAATTGATAAGTTATTCATAAAAACACGAACCATTCCCACGATGATTGAGTAATGAACTAGTATCTCTATACAAGGAGCTTATTCATTCACAAATGGCCTTTCCAGAAATGTGCGTCCAAAAATTCGTTATCTACAGAAGTTTCGAAATTATTTATGAATGCATAGGGACTTATAAGGAATTCCGTAGTTAGTAATCGTTTCGTATTTATTATCAAGTTACAAAATTTCCAATGTCATCGTTTCTGATACGCAGAATTCATTCATTAGTACGTGGGTAGTGACTTTCTACACCTGAATCGCATAACTTCCGCAACGAAAGAACTTCGGGACAAAATACTAAATAAGACCATAAGCGGATTTACGGCGCACGATTGATATAGAAATGTGGAATTGAAACTTTAAATTGCAACTATATTATAAAGAAAAACCAATACAAGATATTAAATTACACATACACACAGTTATATCGAATCAATGGCTTTTTTGCAGAGTTTACCAAAGTTGAAACGGAAAACTTGAGAACCAAAATCAATTTTATAAATATTTTTGAAGAGAAAAGATAGATGAAATATGACCCATTACTATTGGATAAATTATGCATTTGTGCTGTTCAACACTTTTTTTTTTTTTTTTTTTTTTTTTAATAGCAATCAGAAAAAACAATTTCTATAAGCTATTGTGTTGGTTATTAGAAGTCCAGTAACAATACTGAAATTCTATATACATAAAATGACGGAGATCACCCCAGTGGGTTACTCCATTTTAATGCCTTAGATCGAAGGGATGCTTCTTCTTCAATCTTCTAATATGTGATGTTTGTAGTACGGGAAGTAATGTGGGGTTCTTGTGGTTGAAGATCTTGTCGTGATGGATTCCACTTCTGTTTTTTACTACCTCTTGGACAGTATCGATTCTTAGATCGTTATGTAGTATTCGGTTGCTGACATACCAAGGTGCATTTGCAATACACCGTAAAATTTTGGATTGTTTCCTTTGAATAGATGCAATTCTTGATTTACTGGCGCAGCCCCACAACTCTACGCCATAAGTCCAAATCGGTTTTATTGTCGCTTTATAAAGTAGAATTTTGTTTTCTAATGATAATTTAGATTTACCATTAATGAGCCAGAACAGTGACTTCGTTTTTCTTTCCATTTGTTTTGTTTTGCTGTTTATATGAGTAATCCAATTTAATTTGCTATCCAAGTGCATTCCCAAATATTTTACAGAAGCAGATTCAGGGATAATTTTATTATTAATAGACACCGAAGGACATTTACCCTTCATTAATGTAAAAGTTATATGGTGAGATTTGTCTTCATTGATTTTTGTGCGCCAATAGTTAGACCAGTTTTCAATTTTATTTAGGTGATGTTGCAGTTTGATACTTGCCAGTAGTGGATCTTTGTCAGTAGAAATAATTACTATATCATCTGCAAAGGTTCCAATGGTTGTATCTTCCAAAACCGGAATGTCTCTTGTATATAATATATATAATAAAGGTCCCAGAGCGCTGCCCTGCGGAACACCTGCTTCAAAAACGCGAAAATCAGAAAAATCAGTACCAATTTTTGTGCGAAATTGTCTGTTCTGTAGATACGACTGGAAAAAATGATGGTATTCGGGCAACAAATTATTAATTTTTGTTAGGAGTCCTTCATGCCACACTTTATCGAATGCTTGCTTGACATCTAGAAACGCTGCAGTACAGTATTCCTTTTTTTCAAATGCTTTAAGTATATTATCCACAACCTTGTGGCATTGCTGAATCGTGGAATGCTTGCGTCGAAAACCAAATTGGTGATCTGGAAATAAGTCATTATGATTAACAAATATATCATTCAGTATAAGTTTTTCAAACACTTTTGCCAAAGTGGAAATGAGATTTATTGGCCTATATGAATCAACAAGCTCAGGGTTTTTGTCCGCTTTTGCTATCAATATAATTTCTGACGATTTCAAAGCGTTTGGCCAGTAATTAAGTCTTAATATAGCATTTATGACGTAAGTAATTAAGACGAATCCCTTTTTAGGTAGTTCCTTTAGCATTTTGGGAGTGATGAGGTCCATGCCTGGAGCTTTTCTATTACGCAAAGAATGACATTGTGAGAGAACTTCTCCAGGTGAGAATCTAGGAACACGATGAATCGTAGATGGTAGTGGAGTCTGGTTTCCCGTTCGTGAATTATCGTTGTATTCAGAAATATTAGGTTTGAATACTGTTTCTAGATAGTCTGCAAAACACTTAACCTTTTCTTCATTACTCCTAGCCCAGGAAAAACCATTTGCTGTGGCGACTTTTATTGGATTGCTTATAGATTTCGGCTTTTTATTGCTCTTTATTGGGCGCCAAATAGAATTGTCCAATCTACTGAGATTCGATATATAGTCTTCAAAGTTGGAATTATTAAATTCTTTTAATTTATTTTTGAGTTTATTATTTAAGTTGTTGAATAACGTTTTCATTTGAGGATCGTGGTATTTTTGCCATAATCTTCTAGCCTTGCGTTTTTCGGCTAATAATTGTTTTATCTCCATACTAGTAATATTCCTACCTTTATGTTTTATAGGAGGGGTAGCTAATTTGGTGGAATCCTGTAGTAGACATATAAATTTATTTAATTCATCGTCCACATCAGACGGATGTTTTAATCTAATTTTTAAATCAATTTTTTCTGAGATATGTTTTCGATATAGATTCCAATCTGTTTTGTAGTTATGCAAATAGGTAGGTGGAATATTAATGATAGCTGTAGATCTCAAAGTCAGTAATAGAGGAGAATGATCTGAAGATAAGTCATATAAAGTGGAAATTTCAACATTTGATGTACAAATACCTTTAGTGATTGCAAAATCTAAGAGGTCTGGATGTTTACGTGGATCACTTGGCCAATAGGTTGGTGACCAAGGCGATATAAAAGCACATTTGTTTGTATATATTAGTTTCTCTAACTCACGTCCTTTTGTGGTAGTAATCCTCGAGCCCCATAGCTTATTTTTGCAATTAAAGTCTCCTCCTACAAGAAACTTTGGTCCTAAGGTTTTGAAAAATTCATGCAATTGTTCGCATTTGATGTTATGTCTCGGAGGACAATATATGGCAGAAAGTGATATGTCAAATGACTGTAGACTGACAACAATAGTGGTGGCTTGCAAATAATCAGCAGTAAACTTACCAACTTCATAATGACGTAAATTTGCTTTAACCAAAACAGCACTACCTGCGTGGCAACCGTCATCTGGATGTGGGGTGTAATATGTTATGTAGTTGGTAATATAAAATCTTGAGTGGTTTGTTAAGTGCGATTCGCTGATTAAAAGAATGTCAATTTTTTGTTCATGTAGAAATTGTGTTAATTCATGCTTGTGTTGTTGAATGCCGTTGGCATTCCATATAGCTATTCTGAAAAAACTAGACATTATTTATATTTACTAACAATTAGTGTCAGCATGTTCATTACCATAGTATTTTGCTGAGTTAATTGTTTCATGACATCTTTGATTTCAATAAGGATAGCACTAAGTTCTGTCATTTCTATAGCATTCGACTTGTTTTGTTGGTTCTTCAGTATTTCTGCATAACTCATATGTTGTGTGTTTTCCTTTAATAGACTGTTGTGCTGGCGTACAGGTTTATAAGATTGGTCTGTTTGATTAAATTTTTTCACATTGGCTGTATTATGGGTTTTGTCGTAGTCATGAAAAAATTCACAACCCTTATAATTAGCTGGGTGTGCTCCACCACACAATGCACAGCAAGCAGGAGTGTTCCTTTCTTTTTTACAAGAAGAAGTCACGTGCGAATCGCCACATTTCAAGCACGCATGTGGCCGATTACAATATGTACGGGTATGACCATAGAGTTGACATCTATGACACTGTATTGCATTTCTAGTCCTTCTCGGAGTCTCGAAAAAAATTATTTGATTCAATAGTTTGGTCATTTTAAATATTTCAGTGTTTGTTGATGCCGGTTCCAAGTCTACAAAAAACATATTTAGAGGCTTCTTTGTTTGGTAGTGTTTCATATTGATGATGTTTCTAACTTTATGTCCATTCTTCTCAATTTCTTTTTTAATTTCAGCTATGTCACTTGTATAATGAACATATTTAAGCACCACCCTATAGGCTCTTTCTTCACTGGGTTGATAGGTATGAAATACCACATTTCTGCTTTGTAAAAGTTTTACAAGCGTCCTGTAAGTATTTGGTTCGTTCACATTTATTTTTACCATGTCATTTGGTAGTATTCGTGTTACATACGTATTCGGTTGTAAAACCGAACTAAGACTGTTTACCATATCAGGATAGTCGATGCAATGATAAATAAAAATTGGTGGTGGCTTGACTGTCTTAGTGGCAGGTTGCTCAGTAGAATTTTTGATATTAGGACGGTTTATTTCGTTATTGGATAATGCGCTGAATCTATTAGAAAGTTGTATGGAATTATAATTAATATTTTCATTGTTAATTTTTCTTCTTTTTGCACTAAGTATTTTTTTCGGCACTAGCTGCCATTTATTTACATTTGTTGTTTCCGAACTGGTTCCAGCACGTGGTTCGATGCTACTATTCTCCATGTTTATGTCGTCATTAGTTACGTCATGAATTGTTTGACTATTTTGGGTCATTATTACTGGATTTGCTTGTACACTATTAACTATTACACTATTAACTTGTGTTAAGTTTTGATGAACATGTTCAACGCTAGTTGATTGATCTTCTTCAATTAATTTTAATGAATCCACAACAATTTCCGTTGTATCTGTGTCTTTGTACCCCGAAGGGTACATGCAATCGGCTTAACGGTACCGACTTCGTATGCACAGTGGTTTGTTTACGCGCGCACTGACACTATGTTTTGATTCAAACTGAAAAAATAAAAATAAAAATAATTCACTTTGAATATTATATAATTTACTCCGATGTCGACGGTACGACGTCCGAAGACAGAATGAAGTTGAAAAGTCTGTTCAACACTTGAACACAATTTCGTTGCTCTGTATTTTTGCAGTTATATTTTTTACTTTATAGAATATACAAAATGGTATTATTTCGGGTCATTTTATACCTAGATGGCCACTAAATTGCGTGTGAGATGTGAAATGGACCGCCCCTTTCGATGCAAATCTTTGTATTTGTAAAAAAGCAAGCAAATTTTTGCATGTGTTAATAAATCTAACAATAAGAGCAGTTTAGGAAAGTCGGGTATGGCAAGTTCTCCCATACAACTCCGCTCGAATGTAAGTCACTCCACAGTTACCAAACTCTAATATATATTATAGTGGTCCTTAATATGGATGTTTTTGAATCTCTTTGCTTCCAGGAGCTCAAATGCTTTCAAATTAATAAAAAACAATTCTCTGAAAGTTTTAGCTCTTAACATTAGCTTTAAGATAGTCCGCACTCCAACCAAAGTTTGTATGGAAGTAATATGGGTAAAATTTCATTAGTTTTATATTTAGCGACAAGTGAATTAAAATTTTGAGAATAACATTGTATTTCCTTATATTAATCATAAATAAAGAAATTATAACAAAAAATTGATATATTTCATATAATAAGTATTTACTTAGGAAGAACAACCAAGGCACATCTCAGCTACTTTTCGGCTAGATACTACATTTTTCTTGTGTATTATATTCTAATATTATCTGAGCTAAATTCAAATTCCAAGTGAATTGACATTTCTACCAGATGACAGTTCAAATGCTTTCGATGTCAAACAATGATAAGTGTTTTTTTTTTTGTAATATTTGTCATTTATTTCTACAATATTACTATAGTTTTATCGTTCATTAAATCTTAAAAATTTTCTTTGACAAACTGTAAAAAGAATTATCAAAATCCGAATAACCGATTAGGAGAAGTATCAAATCATACACCCGCACAAAAGAATTTTATATATATATATATATATATATATATATATATATATATATATATATATATATATATATATATATATATTATATGTTGGCTAAGTATGAATTGCCCAATGATTGCATTCGGTTGAACTTGAGATGGTGTATGGTGTATCATTCATAATTCATTATAAGAAAAACGATTATCGAGAATCGTACGCAGATCTCTAAGAAATTTTATCTGAAGCGAGTGCACTTTTAATTCCTCCATGAACGAATACTCATGTATTATTTATTTTTGCTCTCGCATTCAATGATAATATGAACGTAACATGATTTACGAAGTTTTTATCCATGCTCAGTATCAACGAAAACGTTAAGGATAAAAACAAAACAATTTCCTTTAATCGCTGAAGCTAATTCTAAATTGATTGACTGGCTTCTGATCTTTCTATATAGTATTTTCATAGATAAGTAATTTTCAAGTGCAATTGTAATATCATTTACTACTGGTAATTTATGGACCGGTAAGAAAAATATTTGTATCTAAATTAAAATAAAAAAAGAGTGCGCGAAAGGTTCACACGGGATTGAAGTAAAACTTTTTTGCTATTGTACGAGATTGCATTTAAGTTAAAAATAAATACATCATATAACAATTTTGAATAATGTTCATCAGTAATATGGTAACACTCGTGGTGCACACATTTTTTAATGTCAATCATTATACATATTCATATAATAATAAATTATAAATTTATAATAGCATTAATGCAATTAAAGTCGTACTTCAAATAGGTCATAATTGATTTGTCATTAAAATTAGCATCTAGGATTTTTATTAGACCTTTGTAGTCTAGGACTAGGACCTTTATTAAAGAAATAAAGTAGTTGCTGATTAATAAATTCTATAATATTCGTTCACACAGTGGACAGCTGTAATATAATAGTCTTGAATAATTTCATTAAGACTAGCAATGAATAAACTGCATAGATGTCCATTATAAAGTATATACTTTACTCGTATATAAATGATACACAGCTACACAAACAATTGTTTTGTATTGCTTGATCTCTTGTCCTGTTTAGAGTAATAAATCTAAATATCAATTTATTCTTCATTATTTATAAAAATATGCAACTTTGTAATACTTAATAGCCATCATAAACGAAAAACATGTAGACTTCCTCCAAACTTCCAAAAGTGTCTGAGATATAATTCTGGAAAAGATATATCTTCGGCATGTTAGAATAAAGCTGTACTGTTTTAATATTTTTAATATCTATAAAAATGCAGAGAATTATGTTAAACAATGCCTAAATAAATATTGTTTTCACAATTTTACATGTCATGTAATTGTGTTTGAAGTACTTCATGTAATTAAAATTAACATACAATCATTGATTTCTTGTTTTTTTTTAGTTTTTCGTTGGCGATACAGTTTCATTCTTTGAGCAGTTGTAGTGTCTGTCTTGCATATAAAAATAATTTCCATTTTAATAACCTCAAAAATATATAGTAACCACAAATAATACAAATTACTTCAATAAACTTAAGTTTCTTACATGACACAGATTTTTCATTTGCTTTATTATTTGCACTATAACTATTTATAGAGAACGGGATAAAATATTCTTCCGATCCAGACATTTTTTACTAACTCAAGATTTGTACTAATATTTAAAATGTTATGACATAAAACACCGAAAAATGAACAATATGCTTCACGCTTGCGGTGACGTACGCACGTATAAAGTCACGCACACAAAGAAGCCTCTCAGAAATACAACGACCAATCAGAATCGATCCGTAAAGAAATGATATCATCGAGAGCAAATGACGAATCATTGGCACTCAACCTTGCCGTAACGCACTTCCGTTGCATTTGTACGGATTTATACCCTAGTCGCGCCTAAAGAAGTTTTACTTTAATAACTATTCTTATTAACTAATAAATATGATCCTCAGCTATGACAAATTAGATGGTAATATATTTGTAATTATTATTGTAAAAGCACATATAAAATAAAATTTTAATTATTAATTTAATTAAAAAGTTAAGAGTCATTTTCAACAATCCTATTAGATAAATTCTAATGATAAATTCATCAAATATGGATGGATTAATCATTGGGTTACCATCTAAAAAAACGAAGTAAAGGGAAGTTTCAGCCCAATAGCTCCTAGGATTTAAAGTTAGATATGAGAAAAAAAAAACTTACCAGAAAGTAAAAAATTTGAAATTATTTTAAGGGGGTTGTTCTTTTTTTATTTTTCTTTGTTTCGGTTTTGAGATTTTTTGATATTATGAAAGCTAAAAACCTTAGAATTATTTAAAAAAAAAATCATCTCAATATCTATATTTTTGACGAAGTTATAGATATATATATCTCTATACGTATGATCCTCTGAAAGCGTTTTTTTATCGTTCCGCGAGCTATTGTATGCCAGTTGCCTCTTTTTCATTATAATATCTCATGCACATGACCTTTTTAATGTGTCAGCATCTTTGAACACCATGGTGTATTTCGTACATTAAATTAAATGGTGTATTTAGTACATTATATTAAAAACTTTAAATACGTTTTTCTCAAATTGAATTTTTTCAATGCGGTGCCACAAATTAAAAAAAAACTACAAGTCGGATCGACTTGATTTTTTTTTTAATTTGTTCACCACTGCAATACCTAGTCCCCCTACCTCAAACGACTTGATAACATTACGCAAAAAAAAATTGTGAACCTTCTCGTCCCAAAAAAAGGCCTTTTTTGACACTTTTTTTAAAAAATAGCTGCCATTTTTTTCCTTCTTGCTTTTTTTCTTTCATTTTGGTAGGGGGACTGGATTCAAACTTCTTGTTCAACGTAGTTTCGTTTTTTTTTGTTTCAGGCAATGCGCATCGGATTTGTCTGTGGCACCGCAAACGAGATCGATTTTGCAATGCCCACTTTGGCGCCCCCTGGTTAAAAAATGACGGCGAAAAAAAATAAATAAAAAATTTCTTAATATTCTATGATTTTGTAATTTTTGTTTAAAAAAACCCCATGTCTTTATGATAAATACATTTCGAGAAAAACAAAAACAAATACCTTGCATGTTTTGTACCAAAAAAAAGAACAACCCCCTTAAAGAAATACTGGCATCATGTGCACCGAACTTAATTCAACAAAAACCAATCCATAAATAATAATAAATTTTGTTGTTTTTCAATAATTTCAATAAAACCATTATTATTCTCTGGAACATACCAAGAAATCCGTCTCATTCGCAAAATATTCTCAGCTATGGAAAGAATGCGCGACCGCCATCTACGACAACGAGAAAATGCTTTAATAATAATCCTATGTCAATTGATTGTCTTGCGGTCAATATTTTATCTCGAGTCGTTCTTTTATTATTTTATTGGCCGGAATGCAATAATAAGATTGCGATATATATACTTTTTCTGGGCAGATAAAATATTATGGACTCTTTATTTATAATTATTAAACTTCATAACAAGAGACTGAAATGATTGATTGATATGTGAAATGCAAAGAGTAAATTCCATTTCTTAATGTTTTGAGAAGATTCATAATATAATGAATAATAAAGCACTTTGATATTGTTTTCTATGATCGTGGGTTGTATAAAATTTTTCCCGAAGGTTATTTGAGAAACATTGACTTCGGACGCAAGTAGATAAAATCGCAATAAAAGCTATCAATTATTTTGCTCAGATTAAATTATTTAAACAAATGATAACGTTAATAATATTATTAATACAAGCCAACTCGGTTCATAAGCACGGACCTCAGTATAATTTTTAAGTATACCTTTATTTGTATTATAAGAGGTATTGTTATTTTTTTAGTTAGATTGAATAAATATTTTCATATACCCTTATATTCAAATGTGGGTGGGGTCATAAAAACTAACTAAACCTTAAAAAAGTAAATTATGTTAAAAAAAGCAATTTTACAAAAGGTGAATATTTCTGACAAAATAACAAATCAAGGTTGTGTACATCGTTATCTATGTATAAATGCACCCACGAAAAAAACAAATTTCTACAATGACGAATTAGCTGGGAGTTTTACTGAACATAGTCACATAAGTTTTTGTTTTAATCAAAAATTTTAATTATTTTAAATTCATAATATAACTTATTTTATTGTTTTAAAACCGTGGAACATTAATTTCTCTGCTTGATATAATCGATAGATACAGATAATTTTCAACTTTTATTGATATAATTCATTTATGATATTTAATTCATTTGTATGTTTTATAAATTTTAAAATATAAATACAAAAGTATATAAACTACATAATACAAATATTAGAATTCCTACAGAATATATTTTCTTCAAAAAAAAAATGCAAATTATGTATGGTTTGATACGATTACATTATTCTCGATTATTTCGAGAGCAAATGTCAAACCTTAAAACTTTGCAGGTTGCAGTAAAAATGCATAGTAAAAATTTTTTACTACTCACCAGCATTTTTATGACCCGCAATTTTCATGTCTATTACGTTCGACCAAATTGAATGAAAAATCTACTTTATAGCAAGTAGAAAATAATATTGTTTTTATTATTAAATAAATATTTTTCTTAATATCGTTAGCTGCAGTTTCTAATAAATTAATAATAAATCGTACGGATTGCGAATAATTATAAAATAAGGAATTTTGAGAGTAAAATTATGAAAACGTTTGCAAAATAATTTCGAATGCTCGTCAAAAACTAAATTGAATTTAATATTCATATAACTTGCGCATATTTGAACTTTGTTACATGTTTTATGTGCTTAAGCATAGATAATAAGGCACTTTTATTAATCGGCATTGGTGTTAATAATAATAAAAACTATTTGTAATATTTTTTAAAATAGTGTTCATTCTTAACAATGATGCACTAATATGTGACCAATAGATGCATTTAAATGCATTTGATAACACTAAAAACTTTTAAAATTACTCTATCATAAAATACCAACACATAAAAAGTATTAATAATTAGTTATGACAAATTTATTCTCATTAGCCCAATCAATAACTGATAGTCATTTCATAAGTAAGAATGTGATTAAATTTTGATTTACATTTAACAAACGAGTGAAATATTTCATTGATATATTTTATATGTAGATTTGTTTTAAAATCCATCACCATTTCGTTCACAAATGTTTTGATTAAAATATCCAAACATTGCTAAAAAAATAATCAGTGTTTAAAGTGAGTGAAATTGTAATGTATTTCAACAAACAAACTCAATTAACTTGTATCAAAATATTATATTAAAATTGAATATACACATAGATTAACTGCAATTGATGTTGTTTTCCTGAAAAGTAGATATATTACAATAACAAAATAATGGTAATTGAGATGTGTTTTCTACTCACACATGCCTCGTTAAATTATTTTCTTCACAAATGTATAAAATATTATGCCAAATTAATTTAATTAACTTTAAATTTAAAATTAAAAACCAACAAGCTTACTTTTATACTACAACTAAATATAAATAGATTTTAAATAATAATCCAATCTGATATAATTTTTCAAAGTAAAACTTCTTTAGGCGCGACTAGGGTGTAAATCCATACAAATGCAACGAAAGTGCGTTACGGCAGATAAGATAAGATAAGAGTCAAGTGCCAATGATTCGTCATTCGCTCTCGATCATATCATTTCTATACGGGTTGATTGTGATTAGTCTTCGTGTATATGAATAGAGATCTGTCGTTGTATGCGTACCAGCATCAAAGTTGTATGCGTACCGATATCAACAAGGAAATCAGCATAGATAATAAACATTTTAAAGTTACATCGTAGTACAAATCTTGATTTAATGAAAAATGCCTGAATCAAAGGAATCAAAAGAGTATTTTTTAATAAGATTAATGATTAGTAAGTTTATTGATTAGAAATTTTTTCTATATTATTCGTAGTTTCTATAAATCTTTGAAGTTATTGAAATAGAAAATATTTTTTAGACAAGACAGATATTACAGCTGTTCAAAGAATGAGATTATATTACCAGCGAAAAAGTAAAAAAAATACAAGCAGTCAATGAATGTATGTTAATTTTAATTACATGAAGTTCTTCAAACACAATTACATGATGAGTGAAGTTGCAAAAACAATATTTGTTTAGGCGTTGTTTAACATAATCCACTGTGTGAACAAATATTATAGAATTTATTAATCAGCAATTACTTCATTTCTCTAATGAAGGTTCATTTAAATGCTAATTACAATGACAAACCGATCATGTTATATTAGAACTATAACTTTAATTACATTATTGTTTTTAAATATTATGCATATTTTTAACGCTATTATAAATATATAATTTATAACTTATCATTATATAAATATGTATAATCGTTGACACTAATAAGTGTGTGCATCACGAGTGTTACCATATTACTAATAAACATTATTCAAAATTGTTATATAATGTATATATTTTTACTTAAATACCATCTTGTACAGTAGCAAGTAAGTTTTATTTCAATCGCGTGTGAACCTTACACACTCTTTTTTTTAATAATTTTGAATTTTAAAACTTTATTAAATAATTATAATATACAATTTTGCAATGAATTAGTACAAAGAAATTGAAAACTTTGATACATTTGAAAGATTTAGAAATCAAACTTACATACTCTAAATGTTCATTAAGGGGGTCTTCCTATGATTTTTTTTTATTTCATATTTCGGTAGATTATACCTTTAAAAATAACATATTAAAATTTCAAATCGATATCTCAAATAGTTTTTGAGTTACAGCCATTTAAAAAGTATACATATAGTATATAGTACAACGATCATTTTATCTTTAAACGCGTTTTTCTCAAAACTGTGTTTTTCAAACTTGTCTCCATTGTATCTCAGAAACGGCTGGACCGAATTACTTGAAATTTACAGGGCACATTCAATATATTTAAACGCATCGAATGATCTATTATCAATCAAAAATTTCAAAACTTCGATTTTTATAGCAAAAATAACAAAAAAAAAACGCCTAATTTGCAACTTTTATTTCAAATGTCTATAAAACATCCATTTTTTTTTTGTATTCATTTGATTGTAGTTCATTCCGTGCTTTTAAGCCTACAAATTAAAAAGCCGTTTATTTTTTTTTGGTCAGATAAGCTGATCAGCCGGAATCGTGGAGACAGTGGGAGCTCTTTTTTTTGAGGGGGGGGGGTGTTTAGAGCGCTGTAACTCTAGTTGGACTAAATTTTTTTAGCTGAAATTTATATTTATACTGTCCAAATATGTATTAATAAATGATAAAAAACTTGAAGCTCTAACTATTTACTGGTCGTAGAAAAAAAATCTAAAATATCCCTAAAAAAACAGGCCGTCACATAGGAAGACCCCCTTAACGAAATTAGTAGTAATCTAAATTCTGAACAAAATTATTATGAATTCCATCAAGTTCAAAATATAATAGCATTTATTTTAGTGATGATGGTTTATTATTATTATTATTATTAATTTAATATTATTATTTAATGTAATATGAGAGATATCTAAAACTAAATGATTATAATTATCTAAGTAGGTAATGTTATTACATATAATTAATACATTGAGAGTACCGAATTAATCATTTTAAAGGGTCTCTTAACTTTTATTTCTACTTCTGGATCTAGAATGGTGCAAAATAGCATATTTAATGAAGTCGATAAAAATAAAATGTTTACGGTGTAATAGAGCATTTATTTCGATTAGATCTATATAAATTGAATTTTCTTTCTAAGTGTATTAATGCAATCAATTGACTTTGACGTTTTCAATTGAAAAGGCGTTTATAGTTGGGTTTTCACATGAGTATGTACTTGAATATATATTATATATATATATATATATATAATATATATATATATATGATACAAAATTTAAGAACTTTCCACCTCTATAGTTATTTTTCGATATAATTGCATTTTGCACATACATTAATGAATAATTAGATATCAACATTTTATACCTGCCAAATTTCTTTCAAATTAAGTACGAAATATACAATTATTTAATTGTCAAATAATCAAGCCAATATTCCAGTGTTGTGTAATTGTCATTGAAATGGACCGTAACATCTGAGGAAAGAAATCATGCTTTCTAATAATCATTAGCTTTCGTTTTGCTTTATCAATTTGATTTAATATTACATAGCAATTTTATTATCACTATTCATGGTCGTTAAATTCTTTGTCGGCACTTTCATTCAGCTGTTTGTTTGCTAAACGTTTAACCGTTCTATAGATTTGTTAATTTCACTGTCATAATATCTGTTCTTATTAAGATTACGTTTTTTTTTTAATGTAAATTAACTAATAATTAACTCGATTTCAATATGTGATATTTCAGGATGTATTTTCGTAACTAATTCTTTATTAAAAAGAGAAATTATAGGCATTTGAATAGATTTTGTTATTATTTGTAAAATGGTAATAAAATCTTTAGTTTTATCTTTAGGACTTACTTATAATATAGATCTATAGAATCAAAGTCCAAGAAAAATGAAATTTAAAAATGTGACAATTTCTAATTCAGTTAAAGTTGAATTATATTGAAAACTAGTTGATTTGGTATCTTGCCTTAAGGCAAGTTACATGAACTTTAATGGTTTAGTATGTTCATTAAGACCAAGTAATCTATCGTTATACTAAGTAGATCGTCTAATTTTAATATCAACAAACGTCGAAAAACTACTCATTTTCTCAAACTTTTATGAATTTTTAAAATTAAACTACTTGTCGTAAGGCCGAAGTATTTCAGTAAGTTCCATAAGACCATAATATATATCGCCAAAAAAAGTTCTATAAAAATCGGCTTAAATTTTTTTTTCAACAGTTAATTACAAGAAAACGGCTGGGTAGATTTCCACCTAAAACTAATATCTTTCAAACAGTCTTCTTTAAAATCGATTCGGTAGTATGAGCTTAAATGTGGACGAAAAGTTTAACACTTTTTTCAAATTACAAAAAAACGGTTCGGCAGATCGTCTCACGAACTGACAAACTATAGTCCTCATAGAATCAAATGGCTTTTCTGAAATCGGTTCAGGCATTTTGAGAAAACGTCGATCAAAGATCTAATTAAGACAAATGCCAAAAAAACGATACTATTTTTTTGCAAACTTTGAAGAATTTTTAAAATTAAACGATTTGTCGTAGGACCGTAATATTTCAGTACGATCTATAAGAAAAATCACAAAAATTTTCGTTTTTTGTTTTTAAAAACTTTATTACAAGAAAACGGCCTGGCCGATCTTTACCAAAAACTAATCAGCACGATTCCTAACCAATGTCTTTCGAACGGTTTTTGAATTTTCAAAATCGATTCAGAATTGAGGGCTAAAACATGGATCGAGATCATCGAATGGCGTTCAAATTTTGAAATCGATCCAGCCGTTTTTACGGCAAAAATCTGTTCACACACACACATACTTTTTCACACACACACATATATTTTTTAAGTTTGGTCTCTTTGATTCAGAATGGCTTGAAACGTCGAGAAAACATAAAATTAGCGAGTCGGATTTTTATAAAAAACAAACTTTTTCGGAAGTTATTCAGATCTAAGAACAAACATTTGATTTGATTTGATGTTTAAGAACAGATCCAATTATTGGAGAAATCGAAATAGGCAATAAAAAATGGTGACAAACTTCTCTCAATCCGCCAACACAAAAGTGCGTGCGTGCTTTACAACAAATTGCAGATGCACATTATGTAATACTCGTTTTTATGCGATAATTCCATATAAGTAAGTGTCAAATGTATCCATATCGCGACATAAATTTACACAGATTTGCATTTGAAATCTGTTATTTATTAAGAAACTGACAGAATTGGCATGAATCGTGATAGAAAAGATGGTTCAAAATTACACGAAAGTGTGATCGTTTTATACAAATAAGTATATAGTATAAGTCATATAGTATATTTACAACATACTTATAATTTTCTAAAAAGAATTTAATTACGCCGGGAAATCCAATGCCCATTTATGATGAAACATTCTCAATGATTCAAGTCAAAACTGAAAAAATTGTCTATGTGTGTGTCCCAATTTCATTTTAAAATCTATTCGATGAATTCGACAAAGAATCGAGTTTGCGAAATGATCAACCAAGCAGTTTCTTCAGCATTAACAGAAAAGTGAATTTATTTTGACGATTTTGATGCA
>NW_020538040.1:42302122-42333181 GCF_003426905.1 Ctenocephalides felis | reverse complement strand
TGACGTACGCACGTATAAAGTCACGCACACAAAGAAGCCTCTCAGAAATACAACGACCAATCAGAATCGATCCGTAAAGAAATGATATCATCGAGAGCAAATGACGAATCATTGGCACTCAACCTTGCCGTAACGCACTTCCGTTGCATTTGTACGGATTTATACCCTAGTCGCGCCTAAAGAAGTTTTACTTTAATAACTATTCTTATTAACTAATAAATATGATCCTCAGCTATGACAAATTAGATGGTAATATATTTGTAATTATTATTGTAAAAGCACATATAAAATAAAATTTTAATTATTAATTTTAATAAAAAGTTAAGAGTCATTTTCAACAATCCTATTAGATAAATTCTAATGATAAATTCATCAAATATGGATGGATTAATCATTGGGTTACCATCTAAAAAAACGAAGTAAAGGGAAGTTTCAGCCCAATAGCTCCTAGGATTTAAAGTTAGATATGAGAAAAAAAAAACTTACCAGAAAGTAAAAAATTTGAAATTATTTTAAGGGGGTTGTTCTTTTTTTATTTTTCTTTGTTTCGGTTTTGAGATTTTTTGATATTATGAAAGCTAAAAACCTTAGAATTATTTAAAAAAAAAATCATCTCAATATCTATATTTTTGACGAAGTTATAGATATATATATCTCTATACGTATGATCCTCTGAAAGCGTTTTTTTATCGTTCCGCGAGCTATTGTATGCCAGTTGCCTCTTTTCATTATAATATCTCATGCACATGACCTTTTTAATGTGTCAGCATCTTTGAACACCATGGTGTATTTCGTACATTAAATTAAATGGTGTATTTAGTACATTATATTAAAAACTTTAAATACGTTTTTCTCAAATTGAATTTTTTCAATGCGGTGCCACAAATAAAAAAAAACTACAAGTCGGATCGACTTGATTTTTTTTTTTAATTTGTTCACCACTGCAATACCTAGTCCCCCTACCTCAAACGACTTGATAACATTACGCAAAAAAAAATTGTGAACCTTCTCGTCCCAAAAAAGGCCTTTTTTGACACTTTTTTAAAAAATAGCTGCCATTTTTTTCCTTCTTGCTTTTTTCTTTCATTTTGGTAGGGGGACTGGATTCAAACTTCTTGTTCAACGTAGTTTCGTTTTTTTTTTGTTTCAGGCAATGCGCATCGGATTTGTCTGTGGCACCGCAAACGAGATCGATTTGCAATGCCCACTTTGGCGCCCCCTGGTTTAAAAAATGACGGCGAAAAAAAATAAATAAAAAATTTCTTAATATTCTATGATTTTGTAATTTTTGTTTAAAAAAACCCCATGTCTTTATGATAAATACATTTCGAGAAAACAAAAACAAATACCTTGCATGTTTGTACCAAAAAAAAGAAAAACCCCCTTAAAGAAATACTGGCATCATGTGCACCGAACTTAATTCAACAAAAACCAATCCATAAATAATAATAATTTTGTTGTTTTCAATAATTTCAATAAAACCATTATTATTCTCTGGAACATACCAAGATTATTCAATTAAATTTATGTGATGGAAAAAATCAAGAAAATGCGAAAACTCACGCAAAATGTCAATGCAAGTAATTGCATATGTGCTTTTATAATATTTTATCGACCGCCATCTACGACAACGAGAAAATGCTTTAATAATAATCCTATGTCAATTGATTGTCTTGCGGTCAATATTTTATCTCGAGTCGTTCTTTTATTTTTATTGGCCGGAATGCAATAATAAGATTGCGATATATATACTTTTTCTGGGCAGATAAAATATTATGGACTCTTTATTTATAATTATTAAACTTCATAACAAGAGACTGAAATGATTGATTGATATGTGAAATGCAAAGAGTAAATTCCATTTCTTAATGTTTTGAGAAGATTCATAATATAATGAATAATAAAGCACTTTGATATTGTTTTCTATGATCGTGGGTTGTATAAAATTTTTCCCGAAGGTTCCCGAAGGTTATTGAGAAACATTGACTTCGGACGCAAGTAGATAAAATCGCAATAAAAGCTATCAATTATTTTGCTCAGATTAAATTATTTAAACAAATGATAACGTTAATAATATTATTAATACAAGCCAACTCGGTTCATAAGCACGGACCTCAGTATAATTTTAAGTATACCTTTATTTGTATTATAAGAGGTATTGTTATTTTTTTAGTTAGATTGAATAAATATTTTCATATACCCTTATATTCAAATGTGGGTGGGGTCATAAAAACTAACTAAACCTTAAAAAAGTAAATTATGTTAAAAAAAGCAATTTTACAAAAGGTGAATATTTCTGACAAAATAACAAATCAAGGTTGTGTACATCGTTATCTATGTATAAATGCACCCACGAAAAAAACAAATTTCTACAATGACGAATTAGCTGGGAGTTTTACTGAACATAGTCACATAAGTTTTTGTTTTAATCAAAATTTTAATTATTTTAAATTCATAATATAACTTATTTTATTGTTTTAAAACCGTGGAACATTAATTTCTCTGCTTGATATAATCGATAGATACAGATAATTTTCAACTTTTATTGATATAATTCATTTATGATATTTAATTCATTTGTATGTTTTATAAATTTTAAAATATAAATACAAAAGTATATAAACTACATAATACAAATATTAGAATTCCTACAGAATATATTTTCTTCAAAAAAAAAATGCAAATTATGTATGGTTTGATACGATTACATTATTCTCGATTATTTCGAGAGCAAATGTCAAACCTTAAAACTTTGCAGGTTGCAGTAAAAATGCATAGTAAAAATTTTTTACTACTCACCAGCATTTTTATGACCCGCAATTTTCATGTCTATTACGTTCGACCAAATTGAATGAAAAATCTACTTTATAGCAAGTAGAAAATAATATTGTTTTTATTATTAAATAAATATTTTTCTTAATATCGTTAGCTGCAGTTTCTAATAAATTAATAATAAATCGTACGGATTGCGAATAATTATAAAATAAGGAATTTTGAGAGTAAAATTATGAAAACGTTTGCAAAATAATTTCGAATGCTCGTCAAAAACTAAATTGAATTTAATATTCATATAACTTGCGCATATTTGAACTTTGTTACATGTTTTATGTGCTTAAGCATAGATAATAAGGCACTTTTATTAATCGGCATTGGTGTTAATAATAATAAAAACTATTTGTAATATTTTTTAAAATAGTGTTCATTCTTAACAATGATGCACTAATATGTGACCAATAGATGCATTTAAATGCATTTGATAACACTAAAAACTTTTAAAATTACTCTATCATAAAATACCAACACATAAAAAGTATTAATAATTAGTTATGACAAATTTATTCTCATTAGCCCAATCAATAACTGATAGTCATTTCATAAGTAAGAATGTGATTAAATTTTGATTTACATTTAACAAACGAGTGAAATATTTCATTGATATATTTTATATGTAGATTTGTTTTAAAATCCATCACCATTTCGTTCACAAATGTTTTGATTAAAATATCCAAACATTGCTAAAAAAATAATCAGTGTTTAAAGTGAGTGAAATTGTAATGTATTTCAACAAACAAACTCAATTAACTTGTATCAAAATATTATATTAAAATTGAATATACACATAGATTAACTGCAATTGATGTTGTTTCCTGAAAAGTAGATATATTACAATAACAAAATAATGGTAATTGAGATGTGTTTTCTACTCACACATGCCTCGTTAAATTATTTTCTTCACAAATGTATAAAATATTATGCCAAATTAATTTAATTAACTTTAAATTTAAAATTAAAAACCAACAAGCTTACTTTTATACTACAACTAAATATAAATAGATTTTAAATAATAATCCAATCTGATATAATTTTTCAAAGTAAAACTTCTTTAGGCGCGACTAGGGTGTAAATCCATACAAATGCAACGAAAGTGCGTTACGGCAGATAAGATAAGATAAGAGTCAAGTGCCAATGATTCGTCATTCGCTCTCGATCATATCATTTCTATACGGGTTGATTGTGATTAGTCTTCGTGTATATGAATAGAGATCTGTCGTTGTATGCGTACCAGCATCAAAGTTGTATGCGTACCGATATCAACAAGGAAATCAGCATAGATAAATAAACATTTTAAAGTTACATCGTAGTACAAATCTTGATTTAATGAAAAATGCCTGAATCAAAGGAATCAAAAGAGTATTTTTTAATAAGATTAATGATTAGTAAGTTTATTGATTAGAAATTTTTTCTATATTATTCGTAGTTTCTATAAATCTTTGAAGTTATTGAAATAGAAAATATTTTTTAGACAAGACAGATATTACAGCTGTTCAAAGAATGAGATTATATTACCAGCGAAAAAGTAAAAAAAATACAAGCAGTCAATGAATGTATGTTAATTTTAATTACATGAAGTTCTTCAAACACAATTACATGATGAGTGAAGTTGCAAAAACAATATTTGTTTAGGCGTTGTTTAACATAATCCACTGTGTGAACAAATATTATAGAATTTATTAATCAGCAATTACTTCATTTCTCTAATGAAGGTTCATTTAAATGCTAATTACAATGACAAACCGATCATGTTATATTAGAACTATAACTTTAATTACATTATTGTTTTTAAATATTATGCATATTTTTAACGCTATTATAAATATATAATTTATAACTTATCATTATATAAATATGTATAATCGTTGACACTAATAAGTGTGTGCATCACGAGTGTTACCATATTACTAATAAACATTATTCAAAATTGTTATATAATGTATATATTTTTACTTAAATACCATCTTGTACAGTAGCAAGTAAGTTTTATTTCAATCGCGTGTGAACCTTACACACTCTTTTTTTTAATAATTTTGAATTTTAAAACTTTATTAAATAATTATAATATACAATTTTGCAATGAATTAGTACAAAGAAATTGAAAACTTTGATACATTTGAAAGATTTAGAAATCAAACTTACATACTCTAAATGTTCATTAAGGGGGTCTTCCTATGATTTTTTTTATTTCATATTTCGGTAGATTATACCTTTAAAAATAACATATTAAAATTTCAAATCGATATCTCAAATAGTTTTTGAGTTACAGCCATTTAAAAAGTATACATATAGTATATAGTACAACGATCATTTTATCTTTAAACGCGTTTTTCTCAAAACTGTGTTTTTCAAACTTGTCTCCATTGTATCTCAGAAACGGCTGGACCGAATTACTTGAAATTTACAGGGCACATTCAATATATTTAAACGCATCGAATGATCTATTATCAATCAAAAATTTCAAAACTTCGATTTTTATAGCAAAAATAACAAAAAAAAAACGCCTAATTTGCAACTTTTATTTCAAATGTCTATAAAACATCCATTTTTTTTTTGTATTCATTTGATTGTAGTTCATTCCGTGCTTTTAAGCCTACAAATTAAAAAGCCGTTTATTTTTTTTTGGTCAGATAAGCTGATCAGCCGGAATCGTGGAGACAGTGGGAGCTCTTTTTTTTGAGGGGGGGGGGTGTTTAGAGCGCTGTAACTCTAGTTGGACTAAATTTTTTTAGCTGAAATTTTATATTTATACTGTCCAAATATGTATTAATAAATGATAAAAAACTTGAAGCTCTAACTATTTACTGGTCGTAGAAAAAAAATCTAAAATATCCCTAAAAAACAGGCCGTCACATAGGAAGACCCCCTTAACGAAATTAGTAGTAATCTAAATTCTGAACAAAATTATTATGAATTCCATCAAGTTCAAAATATAATAGCATTTATTTTAGTGATGATGGTTTATTATTATTATTATTATTAATTTAATATTATTATTTAATGTAATATGAGAGATATCTAAAACTAAATGATTATAATTATCTAAGTAGGTAATGTTATTACATATAATTAATACATTGAGAGTACCGAATTAATCATTTTAAAGGGTCTCTTAACTTTTTATTTCTACTTCTGGATCTAGAATGGTGCAAAATAGCATATTTAATGAAGTCGATAAAAATAAAATGTTTACGGTGTAATAGAGCATTTTATTTCGATTAGATCTATTATAATTGAATTTTCTTTCTAAGTGTATTAATGCAATCAATTGACTTTGACGTTTTCAATTGAAAAGGCGTTTAATAGTTGGGTTTTCACATGAGTATGTACTTGAAATATATATATATATATATATATATATATATATATATATATATATATATGATACAAAATTTAAGAACTTTCCACCTCTATAGTTATTTTTCGATATAATTGCATTTTTGCACATACATTAATGAATAATTAGATATCAACATTTTATACCTGCCAAATTTCTTTCAAATTAAGTACGAAATATACAATTATTTAATTGTCAAAATAATCAAGCCAATATTCCAGTGTTGTGTAATTGTCATTGAAATGGACCGTAACATCTGAGGAAAGAAATCATGCTTTCTAATAATCATTAGCTTTCGTTTTGCTTTATCAAATTTGATTTAATATTACATAGCAATTTTATTATCACTATTCATGGTCGTTAAATTCTTTGTCGGCACTTTCATTCAGCTGTTTGTTTGCTAAACGTTTAACCGTTCTATAGATTTGTTAATTTCACTGTCATAATATCTGTTCTTATTAAGATTACGTTTTTTTTTTAATGTAAATTAACTAATAATTAACTCGATTTCAATATGTGATATTTCAGGATGTATTTTCGTAACTAATTCTTTATTAAAAAGAGAAATTATAGGCATTTGAATAGATTTTGTTATTATTTGTAAAATGGTAATAAAATCTTTAGTTTTATCTTTAGGACTTACTTATAATATAGATCTATAGAATCAAAGTCCAAGAAAAATGAAATTTAAAAATGTGACAATTTCTAATTCAGTTAAAGTTGAATTATATTGAAAACTAGTTGATATTGGTATCTTGCCTTAAGGCAAGTTACATGAACTTTAATGGTTTAGTATGTTCATTAAGACCAAGTAATCTATCGTTATACTAAGTAGATCGTCTAATTTTAATATCAACAAACGTCGAAAAACTACTCATTTTCTCAAACTTTTATGAATTTTTAAAATTAAACTACTTGTCGTAAGGCCGAAGTATTTCAGTAAGTTCCATAAGACCATAATATATATCGCCAAAAAAAGTTCTATAAAAATCGGCTTAAATTTTTTTTCAACAGTTAATTACAAGAAAACGGCTGGGTAGATTTCCACCTAAAACTAATATCTTTCAAACAGTCTTCTTTAAAATCGATTCGGTAGTATGAGCTTAAATGTGGACGAAAAGTTTAACACTTTTTTTCAAATTACAAAAAAACGGTTCGGCAGATCGTCTCACGAACTGACAAACTATAGTCCTCATAGAATCAAATGGCTTTTCTGAAATCGGTTCAGGCATTTTTGAGAAAACGTCGATCAAAGATCTAATTAAGACAAATGCCAAAAAAACGATACTAATTTTTGCAAACTTTGAAGAATTTTTAAAATTAAACGATTTGTCGTAGGACCGTAATATTTCAGTACGATCTATAAGAAAAATCACAAAAATTTTCGTTTTTTGTTTTTAAAAACTTTATTACAAGAAAACGGCCTGGCCGATCTTTACCAAAAACTAATCAGCACGATTCCTAACCAATGTCTTTCGAACGGTTTTTGAATTTTCAAAATCGATTCAGAATTGAGGGCTAAAACATGGATCGAGATACATCGAATGGCGTTCAAATTTTTGAAATCGATCCAGCCGTTTTTACGGCAAAAAATCTGTTCACACACACACATACTTTTTCACACACACACATATATTTTTTAAGTTTGGTCTCTTTGATTCAGAATGGCTTGAAACGTCGAGAAAACATAAAATTAGCGAGTCGGATTTTTTTATAAAAACAAACTTTTTCGGAAAGTTATTCAGATCTAAGAACAAACATTTGATTTGATTTGATGTTTAAGAACAGATCCAATTATTGGAGAAATCGAAATAGGCAATAAAAATGGTGACAAACTTCTCTCAATCCGCCAACACAAAAGTGCGTGCGTGCTTTACAACAAATTGCAGATGCACATTATGTAAAATACTCGTTTTTATGCGATAATTCCATATAAGTAAGTGTCAAATGTATCCATATCGCGACATAAATTTACACAGATTTGCATTTGAAATCTGTTATTTATTAAGAAACTGACAGAATTGGCATGAATCGTGATAGAAAAGATGGTTCAAAATTACACGAAAGTGTGATCGTTTTATACAAATAAGTATATAGTATAAGTCATATAGTATATTTACAACATACTTATAATTTTCTAAAAAAGAATTTAATTTACGCCGGGAAATCCAATGCCCATTTTATGATGAAACATTTCTCAATGATTCAAGTCAAAACTGGAAAAATTGTCTATGTGTGTCCCAATTTCATTTTAAAATCTATTCGATGAATGTCGACAAAGAATCGAGTTTGCGAAATGATCAACCAAGCAGTTTCTTCAGCATTAACAGAAAAGTGAATTTATTTTGACGATTTTGATGCAATTTTGTATCATATGATATAGGTCTAGGCGTTAACAAATATCATAAAATATTAGCTTTATGATAAGTGGCTTAATTATTCAAATTCATCAAAGTTTGGAATAATGGGCTGTGTCATCATTCCAAAATTTTATCGTTAATTTTTGTAATGTTGCTAAGTATCAATTCTTATTTATTAACTTTCCGTAGGGCAAGTTAAAGTAATCGCAAAAAAATCGAAAACCTAAATTTTTATATATCTTTACGTTTCAGAGGTTTCTGAACATTTTGGCATACCTTAAAAAATGGATGTGTGTGTGTGTGCGTGTGTGTGTGTGTTCGGATACAAATTTTCGTCGACGATTTCGGGAACACGGATGAAGCGATTTGAATAATTCGATTCGTATTGATAAGGAAACGTGCTGATTAGTTTTTGGCGAAGGCAAGTCTAGCCGTTCCGAAGATATGGGGCAAAAAGTGCCAAAAACGGTAACTCAGTTTTTAAGAGAACGGAGAGTCCGATTTGAATAATTCAAGAATCATTTTACTTGTATTAATAAGATGAAGAACTGATCAAATTTTCGTAAAGGCAGGTCTAGCGGTTTCGGAGATCTAGTGAAAAAGGAAAATAAAATGCCATTTGACGGTCAAAAATGATCATTATACATATGCACATGAAATTATCAGATATTTTATAGGGATTTTAACAATAAGTATAAATTTTGTTCACATTACTATGGGTTTCGTACTAATGTTTACGCGTTAGACGGCGACGCGGCGCTTACGCGCTTCGATATTTCGTCTTTATGCAGTTAAAGCAGTACGATTGAAAAAATGTTCAGAATTTCCAAAATATTTCAAAATAAATGATTTAAGATAGAATGATTTAATATGGTTCAAAATTCTATTAAAAGTTTCAAATCATTGATCAACTTTTATTGATTGTTATTGATCATTTTTAATTACTCGAATTTTGAATTGCGGTACGGGAAGTTCCAGCAATTTGCCTTAAGGCACGATGCCTTAATTGCCTTAAGACAGAATTCCACTTACATTTAGTTATGTCAATTATTTAAACAGGAAAGTTTTTGCAACTAGCCTTATTGCAAAACGCAACATTACATAGTATTGGATGCAATAAAGTTCATTAAAAACAAACGTAGAAAATATGTAATAATATAAGTATTATTTACTTAAAGGAGAACCCGCGCGTTGCTCGTCTCGGATTTTGATGAAACTTGGCACAATGGTAGATTTGATGCCCAAACTGACTCCGGTAAAATATTAGAGGCCTATGAAAAGCGGTTTAATTATAAAAATTAATTAAAGTTTGCATTGTAGCAGCGCGCGGCATGCATAGCTTGGAATGCTTTTCCTTATCAGTAGCAGATTGGCCGAGTGGCTATCGTCGTGGAATTCTAATTTTTGCTCCGGGGTTCAATTCCCGATTCAGATATATTTTTTTTTATTTGATATTTTTAATTTCACGTGTAAATAATATCAAAATTTATTTGATTTTTTAATTAATTTTATATTTTTCGCTAAATATTCTGTAATGAAGTCCTCCGTAATACCGGTAAATTTTTGTTTTGATATTACTTATGATCATATAAATGTTAAGTGATTCCTGAAACATTATAATTTTGTATTAATATCAGCAATAATACGGAAAAAGAGATATAATTTATTTCCATGTAAAAACTATGTTCAAATTTACAATTGTGGGGATCGTGGAGATTGTGCTGCAGTGAATAAATTTTATTAATGTTTTCAAGTCTTATGTCGAAAAGGATTTTTTATATTAATATTAGATTCTTGGGCTGGTCAAACGTACAAAGTATCATCCTCATAATAGTAAATTTGAACATAGTTTTTAATTGGAAATAAATTATATCTCTTCTTCCGTATTATTGCTGA
The DNA here is from genome assembly GCF_003426905.1 of Ctenocephalides felis. Taxonomy (NCBI): domain Eukaryota; kingdom Metazoa; phylum Arthropoda; class Insecta; order Siphonaptera; family Pulicidae; genus Ctenocephalides; species Ctenocephalides felis. Next base: position 42,322,756 of record NW_020538040.1, on the reverse strand, counting down.
TATTAATACAAAATTATAATGTTTCAGGAATCACTTAACATTTATATGATCATAAGTAATATCAAAATAAAAATTTACCGGTATTACGGAGGACTTCATTATAGAATATTTAGCGAAAAATATAAAATTAATTAAAAAATCAAATAAATTTTGATATTATTTACACGTGAAATTAAAAATATCAAATAAAAAAAAATATATCTGAATCGGGAATTGAACCCCGGAGCAAAAATTAGAATTCCACGACGATAGCCACTCGGCCAATCTGCTACTGATAAGGAAAAGCATTCCAAGCTATGCATGCCGCGCGCTGCTACAATGCAAACTTTAATTAATTTTTATAATTAAACCGCTTTTCATAGGCTTCTAATATTTTACCGGAGTCAGTTTGGGCATCAAATCTACCATTGTGCCAAGTTTCATCAAAATCCGAGACGAGCAACGCGCGGGTTCTCCTTAGTAAAGTACCTTCGTGAGAAAATAGAGTGTAATTGCGAATATTGGTTTTGAAAATTTTAATATTATATGGCAAATTGATATAAGTGAATATATGACAAGCAAAAAGAACTAGAAAGAGTTTTAAAAATTACAGAACTAACTAAGATAAAAAAAAACCAAAAATAATTAAAAATTTAATTTACCGACCTGTTGACAAAATACTACCATTATGAAGTTACATTCCATGATTGAAAACGGTTACACCAAACACGATAAAAAATTTATTCAGGAGATACATTTTTATTCACACCATGAGCTTAAATCAAAGTTCTTTACATTTTAATAAAATAATAGTTCAGTAGCAGTATAGTTTCGTAAAACCCAATTAAAATTAAAAGTAATAATTGGACCTGTTTGCCCCCTGACTGTCCCATTTTACAACGTTTATAGGTTGAAAAGGAACAGGTGACCAATTTTTGAAAAACGGAAAGGAAGACATTTCTACAAAGAAAAATTAGCTGCGAGTTTTACTGAACATAGTCAGATAGTTGGTTGTTTTAATGTGTTATTTGTTGTAATATAATTGGTTTAGTTTTCACAATATAGTTGCTCAAATTCAAATTGGACCTATTTAAAATTGTTTTTTATTTTTTTTTTAATTGCCCTATTTTTTTTGCAATATTTGGAAAATAAGATTTTTGAAAATTTAACTTTTTTTTGAAAAATTAATAAAAAGTAAATTAATCTATGATCTATGATTTTTTCTTAAAATAAAGATTGCAAATTTAGATATATATTAGAAATTAATAATAATACTAACGAATCACGATAACATTAATTAGGTACGATAAAAATTATTAACAAACATCACCTATACGATTTTCTATAGCCCATGTATGAATTTATTTACATGGCACAGTGTAATGTATCTGCCGCGTCACGCTGGAGGCTGAAGTCTGGCTAAACATGGCTAGACATATAGTTATTATAGACATTCTATTTATTTGATTCAACGTATCATGTAGTACATAGTAGGCTATATACCTTCAACCCTATACCCTATACATCACCGAATACGATACATCATAAAAGGGTAGGTATGAGATCCACAGTGGGTTAAACGACAAAGCCATTTTTCAGCGCAAAAAATAAAATATATATTCTGCATGTATTGTCGGTAATATAGATCAATAAAATTATTCAAACTAGTTGGTATCATTAAAAACTAGTAATCATTAAAAAATAAATTAATTTATGAGTGATTAACATTATTCCGAATGGATCAATTACACATATTTGAAAACGAACCAACACGTTAACTCGTAGTATATTCGAAAAGCGAATTTTCGAAAATCAATAATTTTTATAATTGAACCAGTTACCGTAGGACTTTAAAAGTTTAGTAGTTTTATTAAGACCAAGTACTCTATTTTATACCAAGTGAATCGTCTAATTTTAATTTTAACAAATGTCAAAAAAACTACTCATTCTCTCAAACTTTGATGAATTTTTAAAATTAAACTACTTGTCGTAAGGCCGTAATATTTCAGTAAGTTCTATATCGCCAAAGAATGTTCCATAAAAATCGGTTTAAATTTTTTTTCAACAATTAATTATAAGAAAACGGCTCGGTAGATTTTCACCTAAAACTAATCAGTATCATTCCCAACTAATATCTTTCGAACAGTTTTTGATTTTTTAAAATTGATTCGGTAGTATGAGCTTTAATGTGGATAATTCTCATCGAGATAAATTAAATGGCTTTTAAATTTCTGAAATCGGTTCAGGCGTTTTTGAGCAAACATCTATGTATCTAAAGGTCTGGTCAGGTCAATTTTGACAAATGCCAAAAAACAATACTAATTTTTGCAAACTTTGACGAATTTTTAAATTTAAACGAGTTATTTTTTCAGTATTTCAGTATGATCAATAAGACTATGGTACCTACCGTCAAAAAACAACTAAAAAACATTGAAAAATATTTTTTGTAACACTTTATTACAAGAAAACGGCCCGGCCGATCTCTACCAAAAACTAATCAGCACGATTTCCAACCAATATCTTTCGAATGGTTTTTGAATTTTCAAAATCGATTCAGAATTGCGGGCTAAAACGTGGTCATTTTTTTTTCTTTTCTGCTATTTATGAAAAAAACGGCTTGGCCGATCGTTACACAAAACTGACAAATAAATAGTCCTTATCGAATTACATCCAATGGCTTTTATGGGTTTGAAATCAGTCCAACCGTTTTTGAAAAACGTCGATTTACGACAAAAAATCTGTTCATATATACACACACACTCGTACTTTTTCCAAATTTGATCTCATTCGATTCAAAATGGCTTGTAGCGTCAAGAAAACATAAAATTACCGAATCGGATTTTTTGATAAAAACATAAACTTCTCCTTCGGGAAGTTAATAAGTTTAGTTATCTATTTTGATTAGAACAATTTAAAATACTAGTGTAAATGGTAAAATTTCAATTACAGGTGTATAAATAAATGTTATAACTATAATAGAATTTTTTAATCTTTTTTAAAAATGAATGAATTGAAAATAAATGCATATTTTTACGATTCAAGACCTCTTGAACATTTTGGTATACCTTAAAAAAATTGATGTATGTGTGTATGTTTGTTTGAATACAAATTTCCAATTTTACGATTTAAATGATTCAAAAGATATTCGATTCGTATTGATTGAGACATGCTGATTAGTTTTTGCCAAAAGTAGGTCCAACCGTTTCGGAGATATGGAGCAAAGAGTGCAAAAACATCAGTTAGAGTATGAGTATGAGTATACTCAAAAATTTAACAAAATATTGGAAAATATAAGCATAACTTATATAAAAACTCTCTTCACGTTATTGTAACTAAAAATAAGACTGACTTTAATACATACGATAATGATTTTTCTAAAATTTTATAAATTTAATTCAATATTTATTTTAAATGAGTTAAACTGAATGAAACTGTGTAAAAATAATTTAGTTTTATTCTGGAACATAATGAATCTGATTTGGGACCTATCAGAAGAAAATAGAGATGAAATAAATATTTTGTTCGCACAAATAACTGTAATTTTTCAATATCAAGAAATAAGGAAATATTTAATTAAGAAAATATGCCAAACAAATATTACACAAGAATAGATTTATTTTATAAGAAATAAATTTTGTTGAAACACATAAATATTGAACAAATAATTAAACAGAAATTTTGTGGGAGAGAAGTGAATATCAGAATTACTTTCTATATAATAAATCATTTATTGTTAAATGTTTTATTAATTTTAATTCGGTTTCAATGTATGTACGCAAACTAATCAATGAGTAGAGAAAATTTTGAAAGAAAAATATTTTAAATATATAAAAACAATTTTAAGTGAGTTAAGAATTTTTTTCAAATACATAAGTATTGAAAAATAACATATTAGTAGGAGAAAAATTATTTTCACTTTCAATTTGGAGTCAGAGTTACTTTATTATAAATATAAAAATATCCATAATTCAATATATTGAAGAGATATTAATTAAGGTTCTCTTCTTGATATGTAAAAACAAACACTTTTTAAGATTTATTGATTTTATTTTAAATTGTAACTTACATTATTGGGTGTTGATATTTTTAATCTGTACTTGTTTGTCGATTTATAAAAGTTTTATATAAATGGTACCAACATTCAAGATAAAATTACAAACATATTTTATTGAAAATGTGATAAACATAAAATATTATAATAAATACATAATAGTTCTAAACAATATAATATGATTCAATATGATTCGACCCATTTTACATTCTTTATAACCATAAAAGTTTTATGTAAGGCATTCGTTTCCTAATTTTTTCCCTTTAATAATTTAAATGTTGATTAACACAAATGTTTATGATTTATTACATTCATTCCATATGAATCTTATTCCGTTTGAATGAGAACAATAATAGTGCAAGTGCAATTATGATTATATAATACTCAAATTACAAAACTTTAAATAAAAAACTTATTTTTGGTCATTACAATTACAATCAAGTTTTAACAATTGACCACTTTATTAATACAGAGCACAAAAAAGTTATAGATAAAGATAATTAAATCATTTGTTTTGTTATGATTGAATGTGCTTTATTGATTATTTGGAGTACAAAATGGAATAAATATATTATTCATAAGCGACACTTTTTATAAATTATCGTTGTTTGTTTGTTTAGTTACAACAGACTTATTATTTATCACGAACAGTTAAATGTTACTCATCTTATATAATCTATGATGTCATTATAATCCACTTAGAAAATCTTCGATGTTGACCCATCTTATCAGTTTTCTTACAATTAAATCATGATATTTTCTTATCGGACCAGTTAAAATAATAAATACGTTCTCTTTGTCCGATGACACATTTTTAAGTGCGATACGCTTATCTTTATTAACTGGAATTCTAAGTTGATATTAAGTCAATTGGTTACTTCCTGTATTTGGGTTAAAATTTTTGCTAACAAACAAAATATTATGCATATATCACTGAATAAAGAAGCCAATATTTAAAAAATATTCGAATATCAATTTTATAATTCAACAATCGTGCAATAATAATTTATTCTGTGTATTTTTACACTATCTTCAATAATATTTTCAACGTTCAGCTACAATAATAATTTTAGAATATTAAGAAAAAAAAGATCTATGGCAAAATGCAAACACTTACGATATACAAGACTGATTTATCGAAAATATTTTATTTTTCGGTGAATTAATGTGTTTTATGAATCCAAGTACTTGATAGAGTAGCGTTAGAATGAAGCAGCCTTTTTTTTTATTAAGTTCTCCGAAAATAATTTAATTTTTCAGAAATCTTCTCGTACACATATTCTTAAATAGTCAAACTTTAAAAATTTGAAAAAAAGAAAAAAACATTTTTTTGAATGTTTACACTGAAATCACCCTCAAAGTAAATTAGTAGTAAGTTAAATATTAAATCTAACATTAATATAATATTTCTTATAAATTGTCCCATATTTTTATAATAAGGGGAAATTTAAATTTGTGCATGAACTTATCGCCATGTAAAATTTCATTAAGGGGGTATTCTAGTGTAGAGCGATGAATTTTTTCATCAGGTCATTCGTCAGGTCATTTTTTCGTCAGGTCATTTTTAAAGTGTCGTAAAAGAAAGCAATGAATGTTTTTACTATCCATTTTTTTACCACTTGTTTATTAATATTATTAAAATACAAAACAAAAATTAAAAAATAAAAAAGTTGAAAATTGTAAAAACTGGCAGCTGATGAATTGGGTAGTCTCAAAAAATTGGCACCTCAGTCTTGACATGATTTCAGCCCTTCAGTATGGAGACTATCTCCGAAAATAATTAAAATTTTTAAAAACCTTCTCGTATCCATATTCTTAGATAGTTAAACTTTATAAATAAATATAAGTTAAATATAAAATAAAGAAAAATCGTTTTTTTGAATTTCTACACTAGAATACCCCCTTAAATTATAGTAAATAATAAATATAAATAATTAATTAGAAAATACTGGGAAGATTACGTATATCATGTACGTAGTCCTTGATATTATTTAATCATTTAAATTATTTGTAACATTTTTTACACAACAAAGACGTTCTGCATACTAATGCACTCCCTTAGATAAAACAGATATTAACAATCTATTTTGACAATTATTTATTAATTTCTGGTAAAATGCCCTAATCCATGAACATGAGGTAGAAAGATTTTTGCGTAAACTGTTTCGATTTTTTTTTGCTAATTCCAAAGTAACTTGGCCGACCATCTCGCAAACCTAATCGTGGATCCTCCTTATAGAGTTTTTAAATAACTTAAATTTGTGAAATCGGTTTAGGCGTTTTTGAAAAAACGTTTACGTAATTCAAATTTTAATCACAAAATTGACATAAATTTTGAATATCATATTTTTTCAAAAAAAAAAAAATAACCCCACTTATCGTAGAGTTGTAATATTTTATTTAATTCTTTAGGACTATGATATTTATCTACACAAAACGTTTCAACGATATCGTCGAAACAAAATTTCAACAGCTTTACATTATTACAAAGAGTAATAAGCAGTGCTGGATTTACAGTAGGGGCAATCGGGGCTACTGCCCAGGGCGGCAAATTTTGGGGGGCGGCAAAATTTGGATAGTTAAAAAAAATCTATACAATATAATCAACTTTTTTTTAACAACATTTTTTCTTTCAAGAAATATAATTAACAAACCATAATACGATTGCAATGCAAAATTTGGGTTCCTGAAACATCCCGTACTAAAAATTACATTTGAAGAACTTTAAAATTTTTTGAAAAATGAAAAAAAAACTTTTAAAACTCATTTTTTGTATTTTGAAATTTTTTGAAAATTATGAACTTTTTGCAAAGCAATCGCGCTGCGTAGCTGTTTCAGAGAAGAAATATCGAAATTCAATTACCATTTTTCGTAATTGCCTGTGCCAAAAGCTAATCAGCACGTTTCGCCATCAATACAAATCTAATATTTTTTAATTATTCAAGTCGATTTCGAGAACACGGATCAACCGATTTAAATGATTGATAAGGAGACGTGCTGATTAACTATTGGCCAAGGCAGGTTCAACTGTTTTGAAGATACGGGCCAAAATGCCAAAAATGATAATTCAGTTTTTGAGAAAAAAAAGCGTCCAATATCATATAAAAAAATTACAGAATAAATAACTGCTTAAATTTGTGGGAGGCACGTTTAGCGGTTTCGATAAAAAATTTGAAAAAGAAATATTTGGCGGACAAAAGTGATCATAAAACATATGCGCATTAAATTATCAGATATTTTAAAGATATTATAATAATAAGTATAAATTTTGTTTACATTTATATGCGTTCTGTAAAATTGTTTGTCCGTTAGACGGCGACGCGGCGCTTACGCGCTTCTATATTTTGTCCCTACGCAGCTGAAGCAGCGCGATTGCTTTAAACAAAAGTTCGAAAGTTCGTAAAACTTCAGGGATGGGGCGGCATTTTAGTCAGTGCCCCGGGGCGCCAAATTTCTAAATCCGGCCTTGGTAATAAGTCTCAGCTGGCCTTTACAGAAACCTAATCAGCATGATACCTAACTAATATCTGCCAAACAGTTTTTAAATTTTTAAAATGGATTCAAGATTGCGGGCTAAATCATCGACTAAATTTTTTTCACTTTTCTGCTAATAACAAAAAAAAATTCGGTCGACATTTGCGCAAAAATGAGCATAGCTAGTACTTATTGAGATATATCGAATGCTTTTTTTTTAAATCAGTCCATAGAAAAATTGCAACATCGGTCTCTGAATGGTAATACATTAAATATAATTAAATTTTTACCTCTATGCAAAACTATTATAAATATGAGGTTCAATTGCATTACTATAGTTAGTAGAAACATGAAAAGCAGTATGTCTTAAATATATGTAGTATTAGAATTTTAAAAGCAAATTATTAGAGACCATTTCAGGAATACTTTCTATAAAGTTGCGCTATAATCATAAAATATATTATTATAATAATTAATAATAATAATTATTAACTTCCCGAAGGAGAAGTTTATGTTTTCATCAAAAAATCCAAATTGCTAATTTTATGTTTTCTCGACGTTTCAAGCCATTCTGAATCGAATGAGACCAAATTTGGAAAAAGTATGTGTGTGTGTGTGTGTGTGTGTGTGTGTGTGTGTGTGTGTGTGTGTGTGTGAACAGATTTTTTGCCGTAAATCGACGTTTTCTCCAAATCGGCTGGACCGATTTCAAAAATTTAAAAGCAATTTGATGTATCTCGATGAGGACTATCGTCTCTGAGTTTTGTGCGGCGATCGGCCGGGCCGTTTCTTTGTAAATTGCAGAAAAGTGAAAAATTTTTCGTCCACGTTTTAGCCCGCAATTCTGAATCGATTCTGAAAATTCAAAAACCATTCGATAGATATTGGTTGGGAATCGTGCTGATTAGTTTTAGGTAAAGATCGGCCAAGCCGTTTTCTTGTAATAACGTTTTTAAAAAAAAAATTTCGATGATTTTTATGATTTTTTTTTTGGCGGTAGATACCATAGTTTTCTAGGTCATACTAAAATATTACGGCCCTACGACAACTCGTTTAGCTTTAAAAATTCGTCAAAGTTTGCAAAAATTGGTATAGTTTTTTTGACATTTGTCAAAATTAGACTTTTGATCAACGTTTTCTCAAAAGCGCCTGAACCGATTTCAGAAATTTAAAAGCCCTTTGATGTATTTCGGTGAGGACTATCGTTTGTCAGTTTTGTGCGACGATCTGCCAAGCCGTTTCTTTGTAATTTGAAAAAAAGTGGTAAACTTTTCGTCCACATTTAAGCTCATCCTACCGAACCGATTTTAAAAAATCAAAAACTGTTCGAAAGATATTAGTTGGGAATGATATTGATCAGTTTTAGGTGAAAATCTACCGAGCCGTTTTCTTGTAATTGACTGTCGAAAAAAAAATTTAAGCCGATTTTGATGGATTTTTTTTTAGCGATATATACCATGGTCTTATAGAACTTACTGAAATATTACGGCCTTACGACAAATAGTTTGATTTTAAAAATTTATCAAAGTTGGAGAAAATGAGTAGCTCTTTTGACATTTGTTAAAATTAAAATTAGACTATTTACTTGGTATAATAATAGAGTACTTGGTCTTGAACATAATAAACCATTAAAGTCCTGGAAACTCGTTCAATTATAAAAATTATTGATTTTTGAAAATTTGCTTTTAGAAAATACTCCGATTCAAAGTGTTCGTTCGTTTTCAATGATGTGTAATAAATCCACTCGGAATACTATTAATGACTCATAAATTAATTTATTTTTTATTGATTAAGTCGATTATTTAAATATATCGGGAAGCTCATGTAACTTGCCTCAAGGCTAAATACCAAACCAACTAGTTTATTTAATCAGCAAATCATATGCATATGTAAGTTGTGATCAATAATATTTTTATATTTTTAAATTATATCAAAATAAAAATTCTATGTTGCTGATATCATTTTTGATTGCTAAAATCAATCAAATTATAAATGGTATATACATTAAAATAAAATGTACATCGATTAAAAGGTTATATTAGTTTTTAAATTATTGTAGTAATTTAATTAGTAAGTAGCTGTTATCTCAGCTCGTTATAAAATCTGAAAATAATATCAAATATGTATAACATCAATAATAATAATCAAAAATAATAAGACACTGTATTTATTTTTCATATCATGTACAAAATATGTGAATATGATTATGAATAGCTATATTATAAATTTATGTTTCTGAACTTTTAATATCATTACTCTTTTCATTATTTAATTTTATAGAATTTATTTTATTACACATATCAAGTATACAAACATTAAAAATGCATGTCGATTTTAAAAATTATTCAATCACAATTTTCTTCTTCAGCTTCAATTCTTTTCTTTGAAATATAAGAACAAAAGTCATCATAAAGTTTCTTCGTTGTTTCTTCATCCCAAAGGTCAAACATGTGTGGAAGATATGAAACAATCTTAAAAACACCGTGTTCTTCATTTGTTTGTGGAATTTTTGATTCATCCTTTAAAACCATCAGCGCTCTAATAACTCCAGTACGAAATCCATTTTTTTTTCCAGGCGAAATTAATAATAACAAGCCAAATTGTTCTAAATGTTTTTTAAGCGTTTTAATATTAAAAAAAGGCGATGTATAAGAAGACAATAGTTCTAGAACACTTAGCTTTGTATTACATTTTATTACTTCAATACCTGTAACTTCGTATTCTACATGGTACATGTTACGATAACATTTTACTTGTTGCATAACTTCAAAACAATTCGTCAAAGAGTCAAAAACAATAATCACTGTTCTGTCCTCTGATGGTTGTACAAATAGAACGTTTTCACGGAATTTTTCAAGTGAAGAATGGGATTTTAACCACGAAAACAGGTCCTCTTCATGCTTTTCATAAAATTCCTCGAACTTAAGGATTAATGTGAATCCATATTCTTTTTCCTCGTTCATTTCCATCACTTATTAGATAAAAAATATCTTTTACCACTGTTTATATCACCAAAACCTATGATAAATTACTTTGCAGTCACTTAATCGAAAACTCGATCACACGAATCAGTAAGTCATCAGTAGACAAACAAACGCATTAATTTATGTAAAGTTTATATAATGTCAATTTAATTCAGTAATAACTGGATTAATTTAATTTTTAATTTTATTTATACTCAATCTTCCGTCCTCACTTAACAATGATATTGACCAGATTAATGAATCACGCACGTTCAGAAGTAGGATTTCAATATCTTGAGATGAATTAGTTATTCCCCCTTCGCTCGGGTGATTCCCAGTCACATCGTTCGGTACTTCGGCCCTCCTGTTGATCTCGGGCGTTGGCGATGTCACACGAACGCCGAGGTTTATAACCGATTCACAGCCTCGAAGTGATCACTGATCAGCATCATAGATAATTCTTGTAACAAACGCTCATTGATTAAGGCTGCACTTCAAATTAGGTGTAAGTGGCATTTTGCCTTCTGCAAGTTGCATCAACTTTTCGATATGTGCAATAATAATAATAGTACTAATAAATAGTAGTCTGCTCGAAGGCAGGTTCATGATATGAGAGCACCAATCAATGACTCTGTTCTCCTTCCTTGTTTACTATTCTCATTACCGTTTCATTAGTCACTTTTTATTCATTTTTAACTTCCCTCAGGGTAAGTTATAGTAATCACAAAAAAAATCGAAAATGAAAATATTTATATATCTTTTTTGTTTCAAAGATTTTAAATATTTTCGCATACCTTAGACAAAATGGATGTATGTGTGTGTGTGAATGCAGATTTTCGTCGACGATTTTGGGAACACTGATCAACCGCTTTGAATACTTCAAAAAACATTCGATTCGTATTGATAAGGAGACATACTTATTAGTTTTTGACGAAGGCAGGTTTAGCCGATCCAAAGATACGGGGCAAAAAGTGCCAAAAACGATAACTCAGTTTTTAAGAGAACGGAGCATCCAATTTTAATAATTCAAAAAAAAATGTAATTGTATTGACAAGATGAAGAACTAATTAAATTTTTGGGAAGGCAGGTCCAGGGTTATAGACTCTCAATGAAAATAAGTTAAACAAATGTCATTTAGTGGTCAAAAATGTTCATTGGACATAGGTACAGCAAATTATCAGATATTTTATACAGATTTATATAATGTGTACACATTTTGTGTAATTTTTTTGGGTTCCTTACCAAGATTTTTAATTAAGGTACGGAACGTTCCAGCAATTTGCCTTGAAGCACGATGCTATGCACCCCACTAGTTATAATTTTTTTTTCAAACTTATGCTTCAATGCTTTTTGTCTCGTGCTTCAGTGCTTTCAGTTCCCTGTAATTTTCCTTCTCGCGTGAGTCATCAACCATCCCCATTCTTCTTCTTCCCATTCATTTCAGTCCTATTTTGTCTTCGACAAAGTCATCTAAAAGGCACTCTTTTTGCACAATGAGTCCGATCCAGTTTCCTTTTCATTTCAGTATCGTGCTCAGTGGAGCTTTTCTTCGCCCACTTTTATCATGACTCTTTTGTTATCTTGAGAAGTGTAATAATTGACATAATTGAAATAAATTGATATTTAGTTATTGAGATACAATTTTCAACTATTTATTTTGAAAATCAACTTTTCGCTTTTTTAATAATAATTTTTAACAAATTTATAATATATGTAAATTACATAATGCAATATATTGATATGTCCTAAAATCGCAGCCCATTATTCTCAATTTTATTGAACTAAATATTTTAAGATGTGTTTTTATTGAATGACTCAATCTCCATGTTGAAAATCATTAAAGAGGCAAAAAAATATGTTTGTTAACATTTAAATATGAAGAAACGCCCAGACCGATCATTGTCAAAAACTAATTTGCATGATTCCCTAATGATATCTTTAGAACGGTTTTTCGATGTACAAAATGTGTTCAGTTTTTTTTTTGCGAAAACGTGACCAATTTTTTGCACTAATCCTAAAAAAACGGCTTGGCCGGTCGTCTTCGCGAACCTAATCCAGGATCGTGTTTATCGAGGTACATCAAATGGCTTTTAAATTTTTGTGTGAAGCCGTTATTGAGATAACGGCGACGAAAAATCGAAAAATACTTGTTGCAAAATAGGTTTTAAACGTTTCAGATTGACTTGAGAAATCTAACCTAAAATTAGCAAATCGGATTTTCTGGCATTCGCAATTCGGGACGATAAAAAGACGATAAAGTAGCATATGAGAAAAAAATTCTTGTGACTTGGAAAAGAAAACTTTTTTTAATCATTATTTTTTTAATATGAAAATAATTCGGATTATATACTTGACATAAATAATTTCAACTACGTATATAATTTATAGAATTCATAGAAATATAAAGTCATTTAATTCTAACTCCGCATACTATTTTTTTATTTACTTTTTATGTAAAAAGATATAAAGGTCGTCGTCCAATTCATAAGCTCTTAAACTTCGTCAATCACATACTAATAATAAAGGTTGCAGTAAATAGAAATCTATTTGAAAATTTTTAATGTTCCTCGAATATTTCACTACGGTACGAACAGTTCCAGCAATTTACCTTAAGGCGCGATAAAATGCACAACTAGAAGTAATAATTAAAATTATTATTACAAAATAAAACATATTATAACGATATAACATTGCAAGCATCATGTAATGAACTATTCAAGAAAAAATTTATCATGGAATTTTGTTATTGTTATGTCTAATCAATAAAATGATACTCAAGCATGGCTTTTCTTTTTACTTCTGCACCACAACAAAAAAGCTTATCATTTACAAAGCTATTTATATAAAAAAATGTAAATAATAGTCTGCGAAAGATAACATGTTCTTTATATTATTGAAAAGCTTCTATGTTATAAACATGTGTGGCTTCAATTACACAAAAATATTTGTTCAATAAAATACTGACTTATTTTCGTGAAATCCAAACATGGATACATTGATAAATATAAAATATCATATCACATGCGTCGTTCAAAACTTGTGGATATGTTATATGTTTTATCTTTTGTTATGTCTATGCTAATTTTAATTACATCTACTAACATTTGATACTATCTTTTCATATGAAGCCTATCTGGCTTATAAGATTTTTTTTTGGTAATGCAGTATAAATATTATTGATTTTAAACCAGACTCACATATCAAGTCTAAAAGGTAATAACCTGACTAAAATCAACAAAAAAATGACCGGTATAGACAAAAACTGATGTTTTTAACTTCCCGTAGGGTAAGTTATTGTAATGGGCCGAAAATCGGAATTGAAAATTTTTACATTTCTCGACGTTTTGAAGGTTTCTGAACGTTTTGGCATACCTCAGAAAAAATGGATGTGTGTGTGTGTATGTGTGTGTGTGTGTGTATGTATGTATGGATAAAAATTTCCATTTTTTTGTAAATCGAAAATAATTCAGATTTTATTATTAATTCTATTATTAATGACTATAGTTCTAATATACTTTAAACAAATAATTAAATTTTGAATACATTTCAGTATAATAATTTTGAAAACATTCAGTATTCCTCGAACATTTCGTTACGGTACGGGAAGTTCCAGCAATTTGCCTTGAGGCACGATGCCACCCACTCCACTAGTTTTAATATTATTTGACAGTGTTTATGATATATTAGAAAATGTTATAATAAAAATTATTGCCGAGAAGTAACGATTTGATATATCAAAGAATTATAAACCAATTGTTGAAATTCAATTTATTTCCAAATATATCAGTTAAAAATTGATTTGTATGATGGTTAGCCAAATTATCAATGTGTTTTATCGGTTATCAAAGCTTTCGTCAATTAACGTTTAGATTTTTGTACTATAAATGCTCGCGTAGAACTGATATATTAAATAAAATTTTATCTATTATGGAAATACATTCCCACAGAAATTACTAAATTCTCAAACTTTGTTTTTAACTAGACATTCTTTGTTAAACGAACCTATTCGATTATTAATTAATAGAGATAACAATCTCAAAAACAATAATTAATTTTAAATATTATGTGCTTCGCGTTTTAAACTTTCCCACAAGCTTTCTGTGGATTTCATAACTTTTTCACATATCTTTTTATTATTTTTGTTTACAATAAATTTTGCGGCGGCAAGGCCGTAATGGCAACATCGAATTTTTTAAAAAGTAAAAGTAATTTGTGTAAAAAGACAATAATATGTTACGGGAAATGTGTATATTAAACTAATATACTTATGATCAATTTACAAAACGCTTATATTGGTAAAATCATAAAAAGTGTGTAAAATGATGCAGTGGCGGATCCTGGGGGTGGTTCACGGGGGTCATGACCCCCCCCCCCCTAAGCTTATCTTAAGACTTAGATATAAGACTAATTCAGCAATAAAATTACTTCATAATGATTTTATTTATGTATTTTGTTACCAAACACATTTTATAACTTCAATATGTAACTTATAGACGAACGGCGAAGTCAAAGACTCAAAAAATTTAAGGATTTTCGATTATGTACCCCCTCCTGGCACCAAAGCTGGATCAGCCATTGAAATGATGTAACTAGTATTAATATAATAAATGCCAATGTAGTAGGCATGTAGTAGGAAATTATCATTAATGTTATACGGGGGTAAATAAGCTATCAGTTAAAAATGGTAACTCGAAGTATTTTCTAAAAGCAAATTTTCAAAAACCAACAAATTTTATAATTGAACCAGTTTCTGTAGGACTTTAATGATTTAGTATGTTCATTAAGACCAAGTACTCTATCGTTATACCAAGTAAATCGCCTAATTTTCAAAACAAACGTCAAAAAAACTACTCATTTTCTCAAACTTTGATGAATTTCGCGTATATGCAGCTAAAGCAGCACGATTGCTCTGAAAAAAAGTTCAAAAGTTTAAAAATATATGGGAATATAAAAAAAATCATTTTTTTTTCCAAGGCACGATGCCATACACCACTAGTTATTACTTACTTTGCGTAGCTACGTTCCAAAAATATACAATGCAAATTGAGAGGACGCTAGGTTAATCATGTGTTTCTTTACCGAAGTATGTAATGGAAGATATCGAAGCGCGTAAGCGCCGCGTCGCTGTCTAACGGACAAACAATGTTACGAAACCAATAAAAATGTAAATAAAATTTATACTTATTTTTAAAATCTCTATAAAATATCTGATAATTTGATGTGCATATGTCTAATGAACATTTTTTTCACTTTTTTACTCGATCTCCGAAACCGCTAGACCTACCTTCGCAAAACCAGTTCATTTTGTCAATACAAGTAAAATGTTTTTTGAATGATTAAAATCACACGATCCGTTTTCTTAAAAACTGAGTTACCGTTTTTGGCACTTTTTTCCCCGTATCTTCGAAACGGCTGGAGCTGACTTGCCCAAAAACTATTCAGCCCGTCTATTTTTATCAATAGAAATCGAATGCTTTTTGAATAATTCGAATCTGTTGAATTGTGTTCCCGAAATCTTCGACGAAAATTTGTATCCGAACACACGCACACATACATCCATTTTTTATAATTGTGAGGTATGCCAAAATATTCGAAAAGCTCTGAAACATTCACCCTACGGGAATATAATAACTAGCTGTAAGTGAAATTCTGTCTTAAGGCAATTAAGGCATCGTGCCTTAAGGCAAATTGCTGGAGCTTCTCGTACCAAAAATTATTATTTTTTTAAAAACAATTTACATTTTTGAAAAAAAATTACTTCGAAAAAATTAGATTTTTGAGAAACTATAAGTTTGACAAAATTTACTTTAAAAAAAAAAATTTTTTTGAAAACAATTTTTTTTTGAAAAGAAAAATGTCTTCTTCATTTTGACATATTTTGGAAATTCTGAACTTTTTTTCAAAGCAATCGTACTGCTTCAACTGCTTTCTTCATAGAGACAAAATGTCAAAGCGCGCAAGTGCCGCGCCGCCGTCTAACGCATAAGCATTGGTACGGAACTCATAGAAATGTGAAAAAAATTATACTTATTGTTAAAATCTCTATAAAATATCTGATAATTTGATGTGCATATGTCTAATGTTCATTTTTGACCGCCAAATGGCTCATTTTTTTACTTTTTCCTCCATATCTCCAAAGTCGTTGCACCTGCCTTTCCAAAAATTTGAACAGTTCTTTATTTAGTCAATACAAATAATTTTTTTTGAATTATTCAAATCGGACGCTCCGTTCTCTTAAAAACTGAGTTACCGCTTTCGGCACTTTTTGCCCCGTATCTTCGGAACGGCTAGGCCTGCCTTCGCCAAAAACTAATCAGCACGTCTCCTTATCAATACGATTCGAATGTTTTTTGAATTATTCAAATCGGATGATCCGTGTTCCCAAAATCGTCGACGAAAATTTGTATCCGCACATACATACACACATGCACATACACACATGCACATACACACATGCACATACATACACACACACATACACACACATACATCCATTTTTTCTAAGGTATGCCAAAATGTTCAGAAACCTTTGAAAAGTGAAGATATATAAAAATTTTCATTTTCGATTTTTTTGCGATTACTATAACTTGCCCTACGGGAAGTTAAAAAATAGTAGTCTGCTCGAAGGCAGGTCCATGGTGTGAGAGCCACCACAAAATAAATGATTCCCTCACCCTTTGTCGTCTATCAATCCCATCACCACTATTCCCCCCGCCCCCCCCTTTCACTTTTATTTTTATTGTATGTATGTATTTTCCTTTCCAAACTTCTGCTTACATGCTTCCTGATCTGTATTTTCTCTTCTCGTGTAAGTCGTCAAAAAGTAAGTATGTGAAATTAATATTTTTGAACTATAGTTAAGTACAAATTTATGTAACTATCACCTGATATTAGGTTAGAACTTTTAAAAGACAGTAGTTGCAAGGTTAGAAACTCCTCTATGCACATTTAAATTCAATAATTAAGAATACTATTTTTGCCATAGAGTCTGCTGCCTTTATCAGACATCGGAAGTACTATTTCACTTAAGCCATACCACATGTTGATAATATTTTTCCTTAAGCGGAAGCTGTCGCTTCCGATGGCTTTGAAATATGAATCACATGCATTTACATTTCTCGTCCGCCGAATATGCAGGTATCCGAATATTCACACGCCGAGCAGAAATTTGTGAAATGATAATGACACGAAAATGTAAAACTGTTACAAAATAAATGACATAAAAATTGTTAAAAATTAGTGGTGCCTGGCATCGCCCTTCAAGGCAATTTGCTGGAAGTTTTCGTACCTTAATTTATAAAAAAATTTAGCAGCTAAACAATTTTTTCGAAAATTTTGATTAAAAAGAGAAGTTTTTCAAAAATTTGATCATTTTTTACATTTTTTTAAAAAATTGATTTTTTAACATTTTTTTAAAAAATATATTGCTTTTTTAACATTTTTCAAAAATTCTCCACTTCTTTGAAAAGTTTGAAATTTTTTGAATTTATGCAATCAATAAGGGTTAGACATTATAAATCTTGGTATCGTATACCTTTGGTTCTCTCAAAAAATGAATTGCTATTTCTTGCACTTTTTGCCCCGTACTTTCGATACGGCTGGACATACCGTTTGCCAAAAAATAAATAAGCATCAATAGGAATCAAATATCTTTTGAATCATTCAAATCGGTTGATCCGTGTTCTCGGAATCGTGAACAAAAAATTGTATCCGAATTTACATGCATACTACACACATACCTACAGAAACACACACGCATATATATTAATTTTTTCTAATTTTAAGGTACGCCAAAATGTTCAGAAACCTTTCAAACGTAACAAGATGCAATCAAAATTCATTTTTGATTTTTTTGCGATACCAATCACATACTTCACAGAAAGTTAAGAAAATATTTATATATTTAACTTTAAAATTTTAAGCTATTGTACTGCCTTCTTTCATTTCTTCTGACGTGAATTTATCGTTGGCAACATAAACGATTTTTTCATCTCTATGTGATGAATTTTATCATTACAATTTCTGTAATATTCATGATTTATTTAATTGATGTCGGAGGCGGGCTGTTTCTATTTGAAAACATATTACCATCTATATTTTTAAGTGAAAAGCGATGTCACTACTACGTGGCATCATGCTGTCCAAACCAGCCATCTGATTCAAAACTCACTCGATGCTTTAACCACTAGACCACGAGAAAGCCCATATTAACAATATAATATAATAAATAATTTAAGAATTACCAAGTTATTTATGAATAAAAACATTCTAATTAGGTTAATTTGCGTACACAAAGTTTAATTGCATATTAATTAATAATTCATTTATTAACTAGAACACTTGTGAATATATATAATATTTTTTGTGTATGCGTATAATATATATTCGTACATACGAGTATATATATATATATATATATATATATATATATATATATATATATATATATGTTTTTTAATTCTATTCAAACCATTAATTAATATGCTAATAATTAATGTTAATTAATTATTTATTTGAACTTTTTGTTGAAACGAATGTTTTTTTTACAATTTTCAAGTGCGCTTTTAATTACAATCTGATAATAACAAAGTTAACGTTATTTTTAACAATTAGTACTAAATTTATAATTTCCAATTAATATTTTAGCAAAAAAATTCATAACATACTTTTTTTTGAATTATTAATTAATAAAACTGATGGCCTATATTCAATCAAAATTATACAATACTGTTTCCAAATAAATGCACTTCCTCAAACATTCGAAATTTTTTAGATTTTTATTTTAAAAGCAAACAAGTTAACGTTTTGACTTAAAAATCGTTTTTTAATTTTTGTCACGTGATATTTTACGATGTTTTATTGATGACTTCTACATTCACAAGAAATATATTTCTATTATTAAAAAAGTAGAGCAAAAAGTATTTGATAAAAATAATTTATATTAATACTAATAACTCGATACAATGGATTTTTTTTTATTTTATTTAACGAGCTTTTTAGTAATATTTCTTGTCAAAGTTCCTGACGCGGAGAGGTATAGGATCAAGTTCAATTGCAAAAGTTTTGGAATATGTCATTTTTTCAAATGTGAATTTTCACAAAATATATTTGAAATTAAAATTATTTTAATATAAATATAATTTATCAAAATTAAAATATATCTGAATTCCAACTCTACCGATCAATATTAATGAGAAAATACCAGATCAAAGCTATATACAGTGCTATCTTTGTAAAAAATGTACCCATGAAATTTACATTTAGCATTGGTTGAATAATGTAGAAATCATGTTATAAAATCCCTTCAAAATTGAAAATAGTAAAAAAAGATTTCTATAGATAGCAATTAACTGGGGGAATTTTGCTGAACATAGTTCGAGAGTTGTTTGTTTCATACGTGTTATGTGTTGTTAGTTCATTATAATTACTTAAAGTCATTTGAATATTACAAATTTTATTAAGGTGCAAATAATGATTTGTATTTTTTTCAAATAGAAATAAGCTCTTTGAAATTCTTTTTTTTAGTAAATGTTTGACAGCCACTGGTGTCAAATGATTCGGAAAGAAACGGAAATTCCATCTTTTTCGGTGAATATATTTTTCGATTTCGCATTTTTTTGATTCGACGCACATATTATTCGTATCTTCCCCATTTCTTGCGCTTTGATTTTTATGAATATATTTCGATATATAATATCCCTGCACGTAAAATATTATAATAGGATTAAATAAATATTTTTGATAAGATATTTTAAATTGAACATTATTTTTGTCGAATATATATGAGAATTGCAATTTAGTATATTTATCAAACATAATCAAATTTTATCATTAACATTAACTATTATAATTATTTCATACCACCTTTTTCTCAATTTTGTAGTATTAAAACTTTGTTATGAAAATTACATATTTCCCTAATATATTTCTAATATGCGTGATCAACTGTAATTGACGAATATACTCACCATGGCAAAATTTTGTGTATTGACGAGTATATTCGTCATGCATATAAAACAGTGATCATATGCTAATTAAATTTAATTTTGAGGCTACGACTGTATGAACCGAAATGTTGAAACAATGCACTTAATAAGAATTAAGATTTACGAATTTAAGTAATCTTCATTACTAACTTTCATATTGAAAATAATTTCTGTTTTTCTT
>NW_020538040.1:42285171-42301122 GCF_003426905.1 Ctenocephalides felis | reverse complement strand
TGACTATTGCTATGTTCTGGAGCTTAGCTTTCTTGCGACACTTTATAATATAAAAACACACATATTTATATATATATATATATATATATATATATATTAGGGTGGTCCTTAAAATGGTCATTTTCGAATTTCCTTGCTCCCAGGGGCTCAAATGGTTCCAAATAGATAAAAAACAATTCTCTGAAAGTTTTAGCTCTTAATATTAACGTTTAGATAGAGCGCAATTCAATCAAAGTTTTGTATGGAGATAGCATGGAAAATTATTCAAAAATGTTAAAAATGTTTTTTAGATGTAATTTAGCGAACAACTGAATGAATAAAACTCATTCATTTGTCGCTAAGTTACACCTAAAACATTTTTTTTAAATTTTCAAAAATTTTTCTATGCTCTTTCCATACAAACTTTGATTGAATTGCGCTCTATCTAAACGTTAATATTAATAGCTAAAACTTTCACAGAATTATTTTTTATCTATTTGGAACCAGTTGAGCCCCTGGGAGCAAGGAAATTCGAAAATGACCATTTTAAGGACCACCCTAATATATATATATAATGTCATTTCTGTGTATTGTATTTAACTTCAAAATATGTGTCTCTATAAAAACGCTTGTCAATGTTTAATTAACAGTGTCCAATAACAGTTGAGAGTTTTATGGCACGTGGCTAATAAAATTATGCAACCAATATAGTTATTGTTTATGATTAGAACAAATTGCTAAACTTATAATAGAGAAAAATTAGCAGGTATTATTTAAAATTTTGCATTAGTTTTTTGCGTTTCTGTACACCAATCAGAACTTAAGGAGGAAGCCTGCTTTAGAGGGCTCAAAAAAAAATAGAATTAGCCAAGAATATAACCCTTAAATTTCGGAAACAAGTTAAAATTATTTTCGGTGTTACAAAAGATATAGTGATCAAGCGTCAATCATGTATAGGAGCAGAACAAAAACTTCGACGCGCGTTTTCTCGGTTTTTAATTTTTTCGATTCTTCATAATTGGTGGAAAAGATACCAAAAAATTGAACGTCCTATCAAATCGAAACAAAATTGATAAATTGATTATATTCAGGATTAAATTCTTTTCTAGTTACAAGAACTTAAAAACCCTTAAAAAAGTTATAATTAACCCACTTTTTAAACAATCTAAAGTGAATTTTTTTTGTCAAAAAACACGAATTTATTTAAGTTGCAAAAAATTGGTGAATTTATCACTTTTTTCAGGATTTTTTTAGGTTCAACTAAAATCTATTGAAATTATAGATAGTTTTGTTTTTTGTTTTGTTTCGGATGAAAATTGTGACTCCCATCTTTCCCGCCAAATTACACCTGCACGCTTTGAAAAATTGACAATAATGTTGAAAATATATAGCAACAAAACCTGAAAGTTTCGTTTTAATTAAAAATTTATTTCCTTTCCTAAAAGTTCTTTAAAATGAGCAACTTTTTGAAGCCTCTAAGGCAGGCTCCCCCTGTAAGAGTCCTATAAGGCTCTAAAGCAGGCTCCCCCTTTAAGAGTCCTATGAGCTGTTATGCTGATACTTCTAAATAAGATGGCTTATGAGAAAACAACTAAATGCTTAGCTTACTTTCATTTCATATATTTTATTATTACAATTGCTCTAATTTTGACATTTTTTTCAATTTCCATATTTTCATATGGAACATACTATTATCTATATGTTCAAGTGAAAACAGACGTCACTGTTGCTTGATTATAGGATATCAGAAGGAATGTTCAAAAACCTCTAAAACGTGAAGATATGCAAACTTTTTCATTTTCGATTACAATTTCTAACTCTACGGGTAATTAAAAATCGATAATAACCATATATTTAAAATAAAACAATATCGTAAGTACATTGTTGATTGAATGTTTGTATTCTTTTATATCTTATACGACAGCACTGTAAATTTACATTGAAAACTCCCACATGTGGAGATAAATAAGTATGTGCGAGTTCCTTAAACTGCACATTTTATGAACAAACGAGATATGCAAATTCTTGAGTCATGTTTTAATGAACGCATATTTCTCTTAATACTCTCGAATTGCAAATGCTCATCAGCAAAGAGTTTTTGCACAGTGACATAATTGTCTGTTTGATCGTAACTCCCGCAATAATTCTATGAATGTAAATATTAAAGTATTTTAACATTACTTGTAATGGTATGGCAATGGAACAAAATGAAATTATTAAGTGCTATATTTACAAAAAAACAAATTAGTGCCTTATAAATTAAAAAAATTTTGCCTTAAGGCAAGTTGCATGACTTCCTGATACGTACCTATCCTAATAAACTTAATCAATAACAATTGAGATTCAACTGAAACTTCGCTTTCACTAAAAAATAATCAATACGTTTTCCAATTGATGCCTTTTAGGATACATATACAATATTAATTAATTAAATTTATTAAACAAAGATTTCATTTATTTCGTTTTCTATAAATGTATTTTATGTAAGTGTGGATGTCAACTGCAACCAGTAGCTTATCGTAGATCTATAATAACTAGTATGTTATTTCAAACTACGAAATCTATCTTTCTACTTTGTAAGTTTAATCAGAATCCTTAAAATTTTTTTTCAACATATTATTACGAAAGACATTGCTCGGCCGATGTTCACCAAAAACTAAGAAACGCTATTTCCAATCAATATCTTTCGAACAGCTTTTGAATTTCTCAAATCGATTAAAAATTGTGTTCTAAACGTTGTTTTGAAGAGTTAATATATTTAATGAGTAGATTTAACCATGTTGTTTTATACAGTTTTGAGAATTAACTTGCGTGTTAAAAACCGTCTTTGTAAAACTTATAATTATCTGTCTGTCTAATACAAAGGAGTTTGTGTTCTTGAACATCAGCATATGGAACATTAACTCTATAGTCCTGCCCACAAATTTCTTTCAAATAATTAATAATATTTCCAAAAAAGTTTGTTTTTTATGTAACAAACTGTACTATATAGAACAAACACATCCGTGATAGTGATGAACCCAACAACATTTTGATGTTTAAAAGAAGTTATCATTTTCAACAAAAGCACTTTATTAATATGTTAATTAGTAAAATCCACATATTTATATTCAGATATACTTTGAACATATTAAAAAGCAACATGAAATATTTTTTTGTTTGCGATCTTTAATGCTCTATATATATATTACAGATGAAACTAATAGCAACAAATTGTTTTATCTAACAAGTCAGTCTACATCCAAAATTGTGAAATTATCCGTTTTCTCTAAAAGGAATGCACCGATTTCAAAAATTAAAAGAAAAATTGATGAAACTTATATGAACCCGCATTTTTCAGTTAAGCGTAACTATCGACCTACTTGGTCTGAATAATTTAAAAATGAATAAAAAAAAATTTCGTCAACGTTTCGCCAAAAAATCCTGCACTGATTTAAAAATTCTAGAATGCTGATTCGTTTACGGTAAAAATTGGCTGGTCAGTTTCTTCATAATTTTGTTGAAGGTGACAATCTTCATGGCATTGAGCTTTTACACTGAATGGTTGCTACCCCTGGTAGAAGGAGTAGCAGAGAGTTCAATGAGACTAAATGTACACTTTTAAAAGTAAAGTCCACGCAACAACATGTTTAATAAATAATAAATAAATATATCTTTCTTTATTTATATTATAACTTCCAATTAGTAACAAATCAGTGATTGTAATAAGATCTGCAACAAATACATACAAATACAAAACAAATCAGTGTTTAATACAGTCCACAGCTACAAGGGTTAAATTATAACCCAACAACCTGAGTTAATCGAAGGAGAGTTTTAATAAATTCTATAATTACGTGGCGGTATACAATGTGTTAATATAATAGTATGTAGTTATAATAAAATAAAAACACCAAATACTATAAAATAAACTAATCAAATTATGGAAATAAGTCAGCGCAAGTCACAAAAAATAAATAAAATTATAAAAAACAAACATTTTTAAACCAAAAATTATACAATTTTATGGGTAGAAAACTACGTGTGTAAAAAAAAGATAAACTGAGGTCTTCGATGGGTTTTATGTGTCATACCAAGCAAAATTGTAAATATTATTGTAGAAAATCAGTGAATTAAGGAAATAAATCAGACATAAAAAAAAACTTATTAAAACAAAAATGACAATTTAATTACATCATATTAAATTATTACGAGATAACTTATACTTGACGTCCTAGAGTACATCGCAATCTACGACTATAGTTGGCATTCAACGTGTTAAATTCTGATAGCTATCTCAAATTGTTATTGTGTTTAAAAGTAAGAAATATGTTCTGACAATATATCGGTTTTAAATTGTTTAGAGTTATTTGAATTTTAAATGTGTTGACTCATTTTGATTCTCTTGAATATATATTGGAAACTTTCCCCAATATAGCAACAATCACAATCATTGCAATTGAACTTGTCACCGAATGATATATATATATATATATATATATATATATAAATATATATATATATATCCATATATATATAATATTTATATAAATACTAAGGTCGTCGTATTCGAGCCGGTGCTATACGAAATGTCATTGTTCTGGCGACATCCTGAAGGGGAACACACGCTTATCCCCTTATCCCCCATGGTTCTCTAGAAATGAATCATTCGTTCCGAGACCGAGCCAACGAACGGGGTCGCTCAATTTAAAGTTCGCCATTCACGACTTAATTGGACACTTAATTGAAAACTCTGAAACTCGACGAAGACCGCCGACATTTATACACAGAATCCCGCAGACTAATCTAGTAAAATACTTTATCGATATATTTTATAATAAGTTTTCCAATAAATAAGTGACTTATTACATCTGCTTCACGATTGAAGATATTTCCTCTAGTCGCTTAGCAACTGGAAGCAAAGGACTGTAATATATGACTGGACTGTTGAAGTAATTCAATTTAAATATAGATCGGAATTTATTTAAAATATAATCGAATTGAAAATTCATTTATTAAAACTAAACAGAGAGCTGACAATATGCAAGGCAAAATATTTCTCATAGAATGCAGTTCTCATATCCACCGAAAATTGTATGAGTATGTGCATGTATATATAGTGTATATGAAAGCTAATTTTTTTCTGGGTACTCCGACTACAATTGTACTGAAAATATTACATTTCTTATGAGAATATAAAAACACCACTGAATTTTGAGCATAAAAGTATATCCAGCAGTTTCAAAAAATGATCAATTTGCAGCAAAAACTGGGCAGAGGTACGGTTACGCCACTTTCTTTGATCAGCAATAATTTTGTTGATTTACCAGTTAGCTGGGATAACAGAAAATTAAATGGTAAGTAATCTGAGTATTTGTTTGTCTAAAAATATTGAAATACTGTCCTTAAATACATTGAGAAAAAGGCGAGTAGCGCAACAATCCACACTCTAAGGACGGTTGTGACAGGTTTAAATATAGGTTAAAAAATAATAGGTATGAACATCAAAACGGTTTATAACGACTGTTATTATCGGAAATATGTATTTTAGGTTATGATTAAAGTATAACAATATATAAAGAAACAATTTTTTCAACAAGAAATCTTTTTTTTCTTGTATTGAATGTCTCGTTCCCTTTCTCTTTTGTATTTTGTCTTTGTTAGTTAAGTTAGATTTTTTTTATCTGTTTAAATTTCACCCAAAAAGAACAAGAAATACATATCACAACATATACATGCCACATAACACAAAACTAATTGTTGGTAATTAACTACTAACATTCAACTTACAGAAAAATAACAAACAAAGTGATCTACCTGTATAGAAGTTATTATTAAAAGAAATGAAACTAAAAACTTAGTTTTGGTTCTTTAAAAGTAAATTTATTTAAACAAACATACTTGATCGTTCTCCCTCTGGACCCTATCTCGAAATCATGAAAGCTTAGCTGTTATAATTTATTGAATGTAATTCATATTAAATATTTTAATATTTATTTTTCGTTTGATGTATTTGCTATTTTAATATGATAATTAAAAGGGCTTGACAAAGGGCTTTTCTAACTTTCCGTAGGGTAAGTTATTGTAATCGTCCAAAAATCGAAATTGAAAATTTTCATATATCTTCACGTTTTTTTGAATTTTCGAACATTTTGGCATACCTCAGAAAAAATGTATGTGTGTGTGTGTGTTTGTTTGTATGTATGTATGGATACAATTTTTCGTCCGTTTTTGGGCGCACGGATCAACTGATTTAAATTGTTAAAAAAACATACGATTCCTATTTATAGGGAGATGTGCTGATTAGTTTTTGCAAAAGCAGGTCCAGCAGTTGCGGAGATAAAGAGCAAAGAGTGCAGAAAATAGAAGTCGAGTTTTTGAGAGTACGGAGCATCCGATTTGAATGATTCAGACAATTTTCTGCTTGTTTTGACAAAATAATTGCTTTTGGAAAATAGAAATATTTCTTTTTTTTTCAATTTTTTTTTTCTCAAAAAAAATTTTTTTTTTGTATATCGAAAATAATTAAGATTTTAATTTGAATTCTGGCTGAAGTTCTAAAGCTCACTTATATGCTTTAAATAAATAACTTTAACTTTGAAATTCAGTTTATATAACTCTATAAATATTAGACAATGTTACAATATTTATAATAATTTATTTGAAAACATTTAATATTCCTCGAACATTTCGTTACCGCACGGAAAGTTCTAGCAATTTGCCTTACGGCACGATGCCATACACAACTAGTTATAGTTATTTTTTTAGCACGGTTTTATCATATAAGAGCGAATTTTTCGAGTACGGTTTTTTATGGCACCCATCTTCCATGTAAAACGGGGGATAGATGTATAAACATAATACAGCCAAATGCTTACATCAAACGATTTTTGTTAGCAATATATACCATATTTTAAGCACATCCCCCACGGGTGTGGGAATAAATCCTCTTTGGCCGTATTGTTGTTACTAGATACTCAAACTAACCGTTAATGGGTTCAATATCGTGCCTGGTTAATTATTCTATAGCACACCGCAGGCAGCCGAACAAAATGTTCCAAGCCAGGAACATAACATCGCCATTAGACAGTAGCCGCGGCCTTGTTCTATAGCTTTTGTTAGAAAAACAATGCGCTACGCGGAACGGCGAACTCGACGAACGACGCTGGGCTTGCCGAACTACATTCTGGAGAATTTTTCCGCATCTACCGAACCGAAGGCGTGGGCATAGGTAATGGAATCAAGCAAAATATAAGGAATTCGACAGTGAATGTTGTTGAGGTAGAATAATATTAGCGCTTTTTCTAGATACCTTGCTTTTTTGGCACTGCCTTATTCCAAATAACATTTTTGAAGTAATACTTCTTTAGGCGCGACTAAGGTGTAAATCCGTGCAAATGCAACGGAAGTGCGTTACGGCAGATAAGATAAGATATGAGTCGAGTGCCAATGATTCGTCATTAGCTCTCGATTCGTCATTCGCTCATTCTATACGGGTCAATTGTGATTAGTCGTCGCGTATGTGAATAGAGATCTGTCGTTGTATGCGCACCAGCAGCAACGTTGTATGCGTACCGATATCAACTAAGAAATCGGCATTGATAAATGAACATTTTAAAGTTACATCGTAGTACAAATCTTGATTGAATGAAAAATACCTGAATCAAAAGAATATTTTACCCTGTTCCTCAATATTTTACCCTGTTTCTTAGAAATTATTTTTATATTATTCGTAGTTTCTATAAATCTTTGAAGTTATTAAAATGGAAAATATTTTTTAGGCAAGACAGATTACAGTTGTTTAAAGAATGAGATTATATAGCAAAAAAGCAAAAAAAAATACAAGCAGTCAATTAATGCATGTTAATTTTAATTACATGAAGTTCTTCAAACACAATCACATGATGAGTGAAGTTGCGAAAACAAAATTTTTGGACGTTGTTTAACATAATCCACTGTGTGAACGAATATTATAGAAGTTATTAATCAGCAATTACTTCATTTCTCTAATGAAGCTTCATTTATAAATCCTAATTACAATGACAAACCGAACATGTCATATTTGAAGTATGACTATAATTACATTATTGAATATTATACATATTTTTAATGATATTATAAATATATAATTTATAATTTATCATTATATAAATGTGTATAATGGTTGACACTAATGAATATGTGCATTACCATATTACTAATTACCGAGTATTACCATATTACTAATAAATATTATTCAAAATGGTTATATGATGTATTTATTTTTACTTAATCTTGTACAATAGCAAATAAGTTTTACTCCAATCGTGTGTGAACCTTACGCGCACTTTTTTTTATCTTCTTCATTTTTTACTACCATCTCATTGTTTAAGGGAGATTTCTAGTGTAGAGAGTTTTAGGTTATTTTTAAATCGTCGCAAAAAGCAATAAATTTTTAGACTATCATCTTTTTTATAATTTCTTGATCAACATTACAAGAGTACAGAAACAATTAAAACAAAAAATTGTTAATAATTTAAAAAATCAGAAGTGGTTGAAGTGAAGGGTCTCAAAAGGTAATCCAAAATAGAAAAAAAGATTAATTATCCAGAATGATGTTGCTATGGCGTATACCAACTTTTTTTGTATTTTATTTTATTTTCAATAGCAATCAGAATACAGTATCAATTTCTTACCATTTTTTTTTTCAATTTTTTTTTTAAATAGTGAAAATTAAAATTTGGAGATGGGGAATAAAAGATTTGAAGAATAAAATTTTGTTAAAAAAAATTATTTGGAAATTAATAAAAAATTTTAAACAAAACATTTTTTTTCCCAAACAAATCTTTTCGTCAACACTGGCAAAATTTTTTTTGAACCATTCGAATCGGATGCTTAGTTCTCTAAAAAACTGCCATTTTTTTGCATATTTAGCTCTGTATCTCAGAAACGCCAACACTTATACCCATCATTACGAATTGTATGTTTTTTGGATCAATCAAAACGGTTGCTCCGTTCTCTCAGAAGCTCGATTTCTATTTTCTGCCCTCTTTACTC
Organism: Ctenocephalides felis; assembly: GCF_003426905.1. NCBI lineage: Eukaryota > Metazoa > Arthropoda > Insecta > Siphonaptera > Pulicidae > Ctenocephalides > Ctenocephalides felis. Next base: position 42,292,128 of record NW_020538040.1, on the reverse strand, counting down.
CGTATCTCCGAAACTGCAGGACCTGCCTTTGCCAAAAACTAATCAGCACATGTCCCTATCAACAGGAATCGAATATTTTTAACCATTCAATGCGGTTGATTCGTGCGTTTCCGATTTCGAACAGGACTTGTTAAGTTCTGATCACTGTCAAAAATCTATCTGTATATATAAAAAAATACTATGCACATGACTAATGTTGTAGTGTTTTGCTGTTTTCGTTTATCTACTCATCAGCCATATAGTACCAATGTGTTCAAAATTTGTGTTGACTTGTCTAATAACTAACGAGTTAGAACAGTTACATTGAGATTTCGTAAATCCCTTTGTCATGTAACACGCAAATCATTTCGGTCCGTTAATTTCGTGATAATCGCAACTGACACGTATCGGCTTCTAGCTCGCAGCTGTAGCGTGCAGCTGATTAGTTGTTGAAAGTTTCGCCAGTTGGCAGTTTTCGCCATTAAACGGTTTAAGACTTATTTTATAATTTTCGTTTCGCTACCATGAAATGACAAGCATAAGGTAACTAAGCATAAATGAATGCTTTTAAAACTTCGCTAACTTTGATGTATTAGCCAAACAATTTTGTTGACGTTGAATTAGTGCTGAATGAAACTATTTTGACATGTAAAGTGTAACAGGAAAGTGTAAATATAAATTTATTATGGCAATTTAATAATGTTTCTTAATTTTATAAAAAAATGTTTTGAATAATAACAATGACGAAACTTGTACTTTTGTGTATACATTTATTTGAATGAAATACTGTGCGAGAGGAATTTTAACCATAGTCAACTTCAATATTTACTGGCAAATTTTGAGATACCCATAAAATAAAAATGAGTATAAGAAATCTGGGATTTTAATAATACAAATCAATTGAACCTACTGAAATCTCATATCTCGGATAAGCAATACAATTTTTGGGGATTCTCACTTTCCTTAAAGAATTATTCAAATACAGAAAAATCCATATGTAGGAATCTTTTAACCTTAATAAAAAAAAATAATATTTCTACGGTTTTCCTATATTTTTGCTAATCACGTTATCATTTAATCATCATCGCTTCAAATTATCTTCCATGTCAAATTTCTAACATAAAACGCAAGAAATTTACTACAAAGGGATCAATTTTTGAACTTGCAACTTCTTTCAATACCATAGAAATACAGGCCTAGAAGTAAAGCTTTTTAACTATTCCTACTACAGGTTAAAAAATTGAGATTGATTATCGTCAATTTCACAATCATTAAATTTTTAGAACAAAGTTCTACGACAAATAATACGTTCTACGATAATTTTTAAAACAAAGTTCCTACAATAATTATGAATTTGCCAATTTTGGTATCACACAAAATTCTGCTAAAAATGCCTATAAATAATATCTAATATAACTTTTCACTCGATAGTTCCAATTATTTTTCCTTTTCCTATTTCTTTTAATTATTGATTCCAATTTTTTGTAACATTTTCATATAAATTTGTTGTCGTTAAAATTGTTTTCATACTTTACTCTGTTCTTATTTATAATTCTTAATACTGCCCTTATTTATTTTCCAGATTTGGAACTCAAAAATATTACGCAACGGATATTTAAAGGATTTTTTTAATGTCAGAAGATCTCAAGACAACTATTTATTTTGATTACTGAATATTCTATTATAATACAAACAGATTATCTAATTATCATGAAAAAATTTCTTTAAGCTAGTATTGCATTAAATAATGTTACTGTATCATTGTAATGAGTAATACTAATTCTGTAACCAAAAAATATATGAATTATGAAATATATTTTTTTTTTTTTTTTTTTTTAATTCTTTAACAGCGATCAGAACTTATGAGTTCTATGAGCTGTTGTGATCAATTATCTTACAATTATTATAGATGGCAACCCAAACAGTTGTCCCATCTCTATGTGCTGAATTATTACAATTGCTGTAATAGTGATGACTTTTTACTTCCAAGTGGCATGTTGCCACTACAGCTATGCCCACGAAAGGCCATTTTCACTTGAAATCATATTTGAAATCTATGATTTCAAGTGAAAATTTGGTATCAAGCTGCTTTGATACCGAACCGACCGAGGTTGGATTCGAACCCGGGACTAGGAATGAAATATATGAAATACTATAGCTGAAAAGCCAGCTTTTTAGAGGAATCTCAAAGTTCTCGCTTTGCATTTTTTTCTGTGTTCTAGAATTAGACTACTCACAGATACATTGAGGAAGGACGAAGAAAATAATAAATCTTTTTTGGTCAAAAACTATTTCTTTACTTTTTTTTGTCTTGAAATGTTAGCAATTACACAATCGTCGTCAGCTCACATCATTATAATGAATATAAACTCAGTAATTACAACCGAGTCTAATGTTACGACTAATTTATCAATGTACTTATTACAAGCAAAATACAAATATTGTTAAGAATTACAAGTTTTGGAATAAATGAAAGGATGAATGACGAATGCATATGATGTGTGCATATTCTACGAGCTGCATTTTGACGGGGTTTAAATGCCCTAGAAAATTTTGATATATGTTCCATAATATATATATATATATATATATATATATATAAATATATATATAAAATGCTTATTATCAAATTTTTACCTTATGGCACAGAAGTCTCGGTCGGAGTAACTTGCATATTGTAGTAGCCCTGTGAATAAAAGATATTTTTAAAATGTTTTTCTCTCACAACAAAAATTAGTTTACGTTACTTAATATAATAACCAATAAAATTGTTGTAACAGTAAAAAAAATATTATTATAGTTGTGTATTTTTCACTTTAGTAAGACACTAATAAAAAGCTCTTCATACTAATAATGGGGTACTTTTATTGTAGTACTAAAATGTAGGTAAATACAATTTAAATATTTAGTGGTCTCAAAATTGTGCTAAGATGCGACACTGGTTTCGTTACAATGTAATTTGTTTTATTAACAAACGTACAAAAAGGCGAAACACAAACACAAATATGCATATTCAATCTAAACCTGAATTGCATCATTGAATTTTTGCTTTACAAAAGGTCGTTAATACAGATAAGCTGACACCTAATTTGGATCACATTCACGATCGATATATAAATCAGTATCATTAGTTGCATGCTTTATCTCTCTAATATATTATATATATGGCCGAGTTGCATTTGAAATAAATATTCAACGACTAGCCAACCAAAGACATTTAGCAAGATTCTTATCCGTTACATTGCGACTTGACGCTCGTATGTGTACATAACCGGCCTCAGCAATTCGATTCTTTGGAATAGCAATGTGGATATAGACAAACATTTAAAGGATGGAACAAATAATTCTTCAGGTGAACGTTGAAGCACTATTTTCTAAACTTAAGCTTCCAAGAAATAAACACAAATGCATGTCGATTAAAGGACGATTTCCTGACCATTTTTATCTGTATGTGTTCCTAACAGCAACATTTACTTTACCTTTTGATATGACCATTCGATTATATTGGCACAGACCAATAACTTTATTTTTTATAATATTCCAACAGCAATCAGAACCTTACATCCTATAAAGTTGTTGGTATTAAACTTCTCTTTAGGTGATAACTCAACGGTTGATCCATCCATATTTATTATTACTTTATTATTAGAATTTATCTAATAGGACATTATCATTCAATTTGATGCAGTAATTCCTGGAAAGGACTATTTTTACTTGGAAACAAGTTTAGAATCTTTATTCAAGTTGGTGACTTATCATTCAATTGGTATTGCTATTGCTCGATATCAAGGTTGTTCGTGACGAGGATCGATATATTGTTCTTGTTTTTTTTTATTTTTTTTATTTAATGACTTTGCTAACTTTAAGCATTTAACCACCTACTGCTATACATTATTCTTTCTATGCAATATCTTTCTATTCTATACAATTTTTCTATCATATCCGCTATATACATTTTTCTAACATTTCGTGCTATTGTTCTTGTATTTGCGGAATCTTACGTGATTGACAATTTTTTTGTGGACAGATTCAATTATGTCAATCTGATATTGGTACATCGGGTCTCAAATTATATACCCATAATCTAATATTGGTTTTACTAAAGTATCAAATAGTGCACAAAGGGTAGCATCGTTTTGAAAATCCACCGTTTCTAAGAAGACCACCGAGTATCCTATTTGCTTTAGCCACGATATTGTTCAAGTGACTGTCTCTGAACAATCATTCTAGAAATATATTTCATAGGCAATAATTAGTGTAAGATTCACCTACACTAATTATTATAAAAATCAATGTATTTTCAATTGCTCTTTGTGCTCAACAAATGATTTTTTATTATTAGAAACTAGTTAAGACGCTTCTAAACTTTTTCTTACAGATGTAATAAAATTCCAAATTGTGGGATAAAATTGTCAGAAACTTTTTTTAGTTAATTTTAAGTTTTCATTTCATTTCATTACATTAACTAACTAGTTATAAAAACCGATATAAATTGAACACAAAATCTAGTTGATGTTTTAACGTTTAAAGAATCCTAATAAATTGGAAAACTCACATTGAATATAAGAAAAAGCAAAATCAAATAAAAATCAAGAAGCTGTATTGGCTTATAGGGAGTAAATCAGACCTATCTTTCGAGAACAAAGTGCTCATTTACAAAACCATTATTATTCCAATTTGGACCTACGGTATAGAACTGTGGGGTTGCGCATGCAAATCGAACGTTAAAATTAATTCAAACATGCCAAAACAAAATTTCAGGAATCTTAACTAATGCACCATGGTATATATCCAACTATTGCCTCCACAAAGACCTGAACATTCCAACCGTTGCAGAATACATAAAACCAAGAAGCATATTTCACATCGACAAATTAGAATTTCACACAAATCCAATCATCAAATCACTGCCTAGTCCAATAAGAAGACTAAAAAGAAATGGCCCAATATGACCTTCCTCATCTATCAACTTAGAAGCATTTCCCACTGGACAGAGTAGTTAATGCCCAGTTCCAGCCACAGTTTATGTTATAAGATTATTATTTCAATGCTTTGTAATTTTATTTTGTTAATACCGATTATTATTTACATTTGTATTTTTTATCTAGGTTTAATTTTTTATTTTATATAAACCTCAACAATTTTGTATTATAAAACTTAAATAAAGTTTAAAGTTAATTGACAAAAAAGAATCCTAATCGTTTTTGCATGACCCAGCAAAATGAATATGGCCATGTATAGTATGTATGCATTTTTGCTTACATGTATGCTCTTAGGTTTTGTTTTTGAATTTCTGCGAAACTGCCTCCCAAAATTACTTCTCTGGTAGGACCCATCAGGTCTAATTTTATGTGCCCAAATAAATTATTCTTATATTATGCAGCCACGCTCTATTTATCCTCTCCAGCATCTGTGGCACGATGTAACATGTAGACGAATTATGGTACATTACAGCCATTGAAGCTGGCCTTTCACCTCTAAATCTTAGGTCGTAAAATATTTTATCTTGCAGTATAAACTATCTTGCAGAAAAATACTATCTCCAACTTTTTTATCGTTATCATGGTAATTCGTTATGTGGATATGCCTAATCTTCCTAAATTGAGTCTAAGTCCTTCATTTTTTGTACAGTAGAGTATATGCTTAAATGAGTTCAGCATAGAAAGATAATGAATAAAAGATTTCGCCTCCAATAATTGTCACCAATGTGAGTTGGCACAACCCTGTTCATCTTTTCGCAGATTATACGGAAATGCTCACCAAATTGCAAGCACATATCAATCCACCAAGATATCATAAGAATAGCTTAAATTAGTAACTGGTCTTTTTCTCCTTATCATGACCAAATTATCAGTTTTCATATCATTTTATGGTGATCCAAAACTAAAACTGCCGAGGATATCTAATTTTTAGTTCTTATGACCTTATTCACAAATATGATAATAAAGAATTAGTTTTGTATACAGGGTGTCCCAAAACTCAACGCTAAGCCGAAATGGGAAGTCAGAATTAATTGCAACTATTAGGCAAAAAATGGAAGTACAAATTGTTCAAAGCGGTATGAAAATTATGGGCTTTTAGGCATAATCTAAAGCTTTGGTCAAGCTGTGCCCATAATTCACTTATTGTGCTTAAATATTAATATTTTGTCTTTTTGGCACTTTAGAAAGATAACCGTAAATATCATTTCTAGGAACAGTCAAAAATAATGACACAAGTTTACTAAGTGTTCTAGAAATAAACTTTGTTAAATTATAAATTTAACATTTTCAAAATTCGTCGATTTTTGAAGAGCGTTTTTTAAGTATATTGACAAGTTCCATCAAACAGATTTACGCATTTAATCAGGATTGTAAAATGGTAAAATACCAAATTGTATCATATATTAAAAAATCGAACAAAAAAAAAATCCAGAAAAAACACGTTTTGGCTACCTGAACTAATATAGTGACATATTGATTATTTAAAATAAAAAATATAATATTAACATGTCTGATATTTTTAATTACCCCTCAAACAAGGTCATGTTCAAATATTTCTTTGAATTAGTTCTTAGTAGGCTAAGATATCAACTTTTATGTAGATTTCGTGCTTTAAATATAAAAAGCATGGATATATTTTTTTTGCAAATAGATGTACAAATGTTCGAACATGAAACCAACTAGTAGCTTTTTTAATGAGTTCAAAACTAAAATTTTTGCACATTTTACCAAAGTACATAAGATAAATCCCTTACTGCATTGTAGGTAAGCACCGGTAATAATTCATCGTTGTAGAGTTCTATGTTACAACACATTCTATTGTAAAATATTTCGATGGATTTCTATCTCATATTTGTAAATTATGAGGCATCATGATTTATTAAACAATTTATGCGGAGCACATTTTTAAATTTTCGCTACGGAGAGAATTATGGAACGCGCACGTTGAGAGAATAGCTTGTGTACACGATGTAATTTATAAAAATCAGCGGTTCTC
>NW_020538040.1:42150897-42284171 GCF_003426905.1 Ctenocephalides felis | reverse complement strand
ATTTTACCCCGCTCATAGATCCAGGTGACAAATTTTGAAAAAAGAAAAAACGAAACGCATTTCTACAATGATGAGCTGGGAGTTTTACTGAACATAGTCAGAGAGTTGTTTGTTTGATATGTGTTATTGTTATGATATAATTAGTTTGGTTCTCACAATATAATTGGTCAAAGTCAAATTGGACCTTTGTGTCCCGCCCTACCCGAAATGTATGCATCCATATACATTTGTGTATGGGTGCATGTATACATGTATTCGCATATGTGCATATTGAATATATAAACAAAATACCGAAAGAGAAATGGAAGAAAAATTTCGAACTAACAAAATCAGAAGATGAATTTATATGTGCATATATTAAACGTTTACAACAGTTTTGAAAACACAAAAAGATATACGTATATATATACACACACACATTATATATATATATATATATATATATATATATATATATATATATAAGCATTATGCCCAACTTATGTTTTGTTTAGCAAATAACACAAAAAGTTCTTCTTGAAGTCTGGAATTCTTCACAAAGGTTGTTGTGCTAAAGTGTCCTTTAGACCTTCAACTTTTTTAATATGCAAATGCATTTCTACGCACTCTTTATATATATATATATATATATATATATATATATATATATATAATATGCTGCTTAATATTCTTATTTCTAATTACGATATACAGTAACAACTTGACAACTTCAATTTATTATAATTAAACAATCACAGGTGAAATAGCAAAATGCAATCTTTTGTTCAAGGACTGTAAGGACACTCACTTCTGTCTAGAGACATTCGCAAAATTTAAGAAACTTTAACCGTACTTTTCTAAACTACGGACCTCAAATATATTACAAAATTATTTTATTCTAATTTTATTACACAAAAATTAATCAAAGCAATTGAATCGAATTGTAGTTAGTATACATCCAGTAAATTTAATATTTAAATTAATTTATCATTTCATGTGGTGGCATTGTTTTATTATATGCCTCCCTTATAAATTAACAATACAAACGCTATGCAAATACAACAGCGGAACAAAGAATTTAATTAAATAATACATTCCTAGAATTATCATAAATTTATCAATAATACCGAATACCAGTAATGACAGTCGATGTAGAAAAAAATAATTCCATATCAATCATTTACAAATCGAAGCGTTGATATATTTTTTCTGCTTTTATGATTTATGTAAAATTGAAAATAAATACTATAATCATCAATATTATTAATTTTATTAATATTTATTTCAATTATTTATTTATTGTGAATCGACTAGTACGAACCTGCCTGAGCATAATAAACTTTCGCGCGACATTTGAAAGCATTTTGCGCAATCTTATTATGTAAAATTCAGTATGTCGTTGAGTGTATATATATTAACAAGTTAGTCGGTATTTGTGTGTAAATTTTAATGTCAAACGTGCAGAAAAACCGGTATATCATATTACACATCTTGAATTGTCTTCAAAACCTATTGTGAATAAATTTTTAGAGTAGTTTTATCGTAAAAAAATTACTACGATACGCTATACAGGTTATATATATTAGGGTGGTCCTTAATATGGACATTTTCAAATTTCCTTGCTCCCAAGGGCTCAAATGGTTCAAAATTGATAAAAAACAATTCTCTGAAAGTTTTAGCTCTTAATATTGTCTTTTAGATAGATCGCAATTCAATCAAAGTTTGTATGGAAATAGCATGAAAACAGTTTCAAAAAATTTTGCAGGGGCGTCGGATTTTCAATAAAAAATGACAAAAACTTTCACTTTTAATCCATTTGTCGCTAAGTTATACCTAAAAAAAAATTTTTTTAACTTTCAAATTTTTTCTATGCCCTTTTCATTAGAAGTTTGATAGAATTGCGCACTATCTAAAAATTAATATTAAGAGCTAAAAATTTCAGAGAATTGTTTTTTATTAATTTGGAATTATTTGAGCCCTTGGGAGCAAGAAAATTCAAAAATGTCCATATTAAGGACCACCTTAATATATATACATATATATAATACATACATACATACATACTTAAATATAGGCTTGCAACCTTTGGATAAAAGAAGAGCAAATGGCACTAATTGAAAGGAAAGTATATTTAAAAGAAATAATCATAGCATTCTAGATCCTTCCCCCACAAAGTAATGACTAACAACGGTTTCCTTGAAGATAAGAGGCAAAAGATAAGCGGAAGTTTTAGTCGATATTACCATTTACCAATTTATACCCAAGCGGTATTAACTCCGTCATACCCAGACAAAAGACCTAGTCTGGCATGCGTAAACGCATTTACTTCGCTTACAGAATATAATATATATATATATATATATAATAATATAAATATATATTTTTTAATATTTCATTAGTTTTTAAACTTTTTCTGTCTAATATTATAATACCAAAACCTTTTTTGTCGTCCCCGCTTCATATTTTTATAGTCATTACTTACTTACATACTTTTTAATACAAGGACTAATTTTGATCACAAGTTAGGTTATTATCCAAATGCTATTAGAAATATTTGTATATATACATAATTATTAAATAACGTATCATCATTAATTTTTGACCACATAATCTTTTTCAGTAAAGCATCTTCAGGTTTAGCTAATATATTATATTCTATGTCGACAAAAAAATGAAAACCAAATCGAAAAGTTTATCACATGATTAAAAAAGTTAAATTATAATAATTTAGGTATAATTTATTTATATTATATTATAAATCAGAAAAAAAGTTTATATCTAATTTGGAATGCACAAATATTTTTTTGATAATTAAAATTAATTTTTGAAAAATGTTTTCACTGATTGATTTAATTGAAGTAATCAAGGCTCTCATCAAAGAGTTACCTAAACAAGCCATATTTATGAACATTTTGAGTACAAATCCATCCCAGTAGCTTATAAGATGCTATTATTTTGATTGCTATTTAATTAGTAATGAAAAAATTAAAAAAAAAGTTTTCAAAAAAATTACCGGTCCCAAAATTAACAAATCCCCACGTATAGTAAGAAAATCCCCAAGTATAGTAAGAAAGTAACTATTAATTTATTCACTTAATGCATGGGTTGAATATGTTGGTATTCGTGTGATTGTTCAATTACAATTATTGATATTACATAACATATTAGGTAACACATTAGTACTAGGAAGTTAAAAATTTTCATTCTTTCCTGCATGCGATGCATAATGCAATATGTGCAATGCATAATAGTAATGCACATGCCGAGCCTATCAATTCTCACATAGTGGGTATATGAATTATTTAAATCTAAAATATTTTTATAATAATATACTACAACCTTAATTATTTATAAAATTATTTAAGAAAAATAATTGTAAAACAGGAAAATTTATACCACAAGCACTAAGAAATTAGCCTATGTTCCAGTCACAAACAGATATACATATTATAATCACCAACAAATATATATATATATATATATATATATATATATATATATATTCACTTCATATAAATGTAGTTAGTACAAAAATCTAAATCCAAGTTCTCACTTACCAACTAAACCGACCAGCAAACAAAATCCTAGAGCAAACCTCCTCATTGTAAAATATTTTTTTCTAAATTTGTTAACACTACCAAAAATTTCTTATTAAGAGGACAATATTTTTTCTTCGAATTTGTTACTTTTGTATGTGCTAAGCGTATAAAGCTTGCACAGAGAATGAGCAAAAACTGAATTTCTCTTGATTTGTCAGTTTGTGAAAGGTTATACAGCCTCAAGTCCCCCACTAATAAGAGTGATATATATGAATACAGGTATTGATAGAGCCAAACATTCTTATAAATATGCATACCCACGTACAATACTGAATATATATATATATATATATATATATATATATATACAAATATATTTGTATGTATGAATGTATAAACCATGAGCAAAGTTTTTCCAGATATAATACCCTATTTTTCCTTTTGTTTTTCTAATTCTAATGCAAATAAAACGAATTATTTTTCAAGTATTTTTATAATTTATTTCTCAAAAAATTCCAAAGCATATTTCTTTTATTGTTTTGTGGCTCGGCTTTAAGTTCACTTGTGAAATAAACCACCAGACTTGTATAATATTACAAGTAATGTAATACTGATATTCCAATTTTTAATAAACAATAAAAAGTTATTTATTATACAAAGTTATCTGAAACATTTAAAACAATAAGAGATCAAGTTGGGCTTTGCCCGCAGAGCTTGAGACGACTATAGTTTTTCAATATATCTTATAATATTTTTATCTTGAAATAATATTTTTACTCTTGAAAATAAAATGTAATAATTTATATTCTAAAATATCAAAAATAAAGTTTAATAATATATTTTACAAATATTTAACACGTTAATTGCCACGATTAGTAAAATATTCACAACGACCATGATAACTTTATTAGGTAATTTAGTTAAAAATGTATCAAAGAAAAAAAATGTCACGCGTATATGATTGACAAAAACCAATTCAACAATTTCATGTTTGATAAAGTCGATCTTTAACCATACTTTCAAAAGCATTGAAACTGATGATGAATGTAATAAAACATATCTTAATTTCTTCGAACTTCGAATATTCTTAAAGGCACTATAAATATAGGTATTACAAACATTTATACAAATAAATTTAATGTGAGTATTTCTAAGCCAATTATAATTTCTCATTCTTATATATATTTTACTAAATAGAACTGAAACCAATACAAATGGTATAGATTAAATTTTTTTAGTTATGATAATATATATGAGAAAAGTATATAATAATAGTGATAGAAGCTGCTCTTTAACTATACTGTCATAGAAAAATTAATAAAATTTAACCAACTAGTATTAATTGGAATAAAGACGTCTTAGAAAGTGGCTGTCATCATGAGAAGACTAAATTTTTCTTCCAGATTAAATTTTTGCGAATCGATGACGAGTAAATTCCAAATAAAATTTTATTGCTTTTTTGAGACTGAGTACAAAAGACATCTACCTTACATTTCTACGTCTTTGCAAAGACAATAATTAGATACCTCGGTTTGAATTTTTGAGTCGAACAGCAGAAATCATTTTGGTTATTTGAAATTTCAAAATAAGATGATTACAAGCCAATTGCAGATGTTTATTTGTTATATATTTAATAGTTTTTTAAGATGCCTCAATTTACACAAAATTAATGTCTGAAAGTATACATGAACACTAGGTACTGGATTCATCATTAAGACATCAGCTAAGCCAATACCTTCAAACTCGCACTATAAGGAAACATTTATTCAGCAATAATATACATTTCAATAATCATAATAAAATATTTTATAAATTATGTATATATGAACACATATCACTTTTTAATATTACTAAATAATTTTATACGCTATAAACGTTTCGAAACCTTGTGTCTCATCATCAGGACATCAGGGTAAAAAATAACAAATAATATTGAAACATTTTAAAACCAATTAATTCAAAAGTATGTTCAACTATATTATATGTACGCGTAAAATTTTGTGGTAAAAATCTGTTGTAATTGCTTTGTTGCCATATATAATTAAACTTTGGCTTTTATAATGTGAAAATTAATATTCACAAAGATATTTATATAATTAAAATAAAAAATATATTTTATGTTTTTTATAAATATAAAAGATATGGAATTTAATCGAAGGAAAATATGAGAATAATCCATATGTGATTCGAAATATAATATTAAACTTTTGTCAGTATGGGGTTCTGGTATAGAATCGAAACATCTTTAAAAGAAACATTATGCATTACAGAGTCAATTAATAAATAAATAAATAAATATATATATATATATATATATATATATATATATAGATATACAAATATATCTATTATCTAAAACCACAAAAAATAACTCAAAAATATAAGACAAAATTTCAGGATAAAAGGACTATAAATAATTTTGAATACTAACATCGACATAGTTGTACTTGTCAATCACATATTAATTGTATTTCTGACAATATAATTATTATATTCAATAAAAGCCATTTGACAACTTTTTTGTTCTGTTTTATGAGCGCAAATATTCAATATGTTTAAATTTAAAAAATATATATAAAATGTTTTAGCTTCATTAGTGACCCAACGTTTAATAAAATTATAAATGAAAGCTCCTCTATACACAAAATTTAATTTTTGTCTATCACTAATTCTACAAATTAGTGAGAGAAAAATGAGTTATATATAGCATGAAATATGAATGGGTCATGTAAAAAGCAAATAAAAAAGTTGACAAAGCTAATAGACCTCATTAAATTTGGTAAAATTATACATGAATATTAATAGATACATTGCTAAACGTTTATCAAAATGTCAATCAATTTCTCCTGTTTTTACTAGATACAAGGTCGTCATATATATTTGGAAATTTTAAAAATGATTTCTATATATAGTCTATATAGTAAAATATACATCCATAAGTATCAGTGCATATATATATATATATATATATATATAGATATATATATATAATCACATACTTATGGATACAAATGAGTATATATGCATGAATACAAGATTGTATATGAATGTCTCAGCCGGTGTCTCATTGGCAAACGTTGAAAGGTGAAAGTTTTAAATTAAAAACTAGTATCGGATTGGGTGTGTTGTATATATATACATACATTTATTAATTATGTAAACACGACCACACTACACTCTTTATTTTTGCACAAAATTTATTGAAGACCTTGATTTGACTCATTATCCGTGTAAAATTATCAAAAATATGAACACATTAAGTTGCGGGTTTTATATATTTTTTTCAATTACTTTAATTTATTTATTAATTATTATTTTTTTTACTGAAAACTATGATATTAACGAAAGTTATTTATTGTATACTTAAAATGCAAAATGAATAATTGTTATCAAAGCTACAAATTGTTATAAAATTTGGAGCTAAAAAGCAGCTGAACACGTTTATAGCATGATAAATTGATAGTTTAATTTTTTCCACCATCAATTTCATATCCTAGGAACGTACTGATGCATTTTTATACTTAGATTTTCTTCCTGGCTTATTTCATATTAGAACATCCTTATTTCGGCACCGTTTGAATTGTATGTTTGGACACCAAGCTCAGTCTCAGAACATTCATGATTAGTAAAATATTGCCCAGATCAATCTTGTTAATTGATCAATTTTTTTAAGTTTTTAAAACAATGTGTTAATTTTGTTTGTTTTTCATGGTTTGGAAAATTATTCGTTGTTTTTTTGTTTAGACTGCAAATAAATATTTCAAGAATACGGTTCAACGTCAAACAAAAATAAAAAAAAGTTCAAGTTTCAAGGTAGTCCTTCTTGTCATTGTTGTTATTACAAAAGGTTGTTACAACAAAAGTACTAGTTGGCGTAAATAGAGCTTAAACTAGCTGTAAGTGGAAATGTGTCTTAAGGAAATTAAGGCATCGTGCCTTAAGGCAAATTGCTTGCAAAATGTTTACGTAAGCATGGGGGTAGGGGGTAAGAGCTTTGCTTACTTTTGCTGACAAGGGGGATGGGGGGGTAAATAATTGTAATAAATCTGCTTACGTAATACTTGAACGATCCCTTTCTCAAAAATCTAATCTTTTCGAAGTAAATTTTTTTCAAAAATGTTAATCGTTTTTAAAAAACTAATAATTTTTGGTACGGGAAGTTTCAACAATTTGCCTTAAGGCAGGATGCCTTAATTGCCTTAAGACAGAATTCCACTTACAGCTAGTTAAATTATTTAAATCGGTTGATCGGTGTTCTCGAAATCGTCGAGAATTTGTATCCGAACACACACGCACACACACACACACACACACACATACATACATCCATTTTTCTAAGGTCTGCCAAAATATTCAGAAACCTTTGAAACGTCGAGAAATGCAAAAATTTTCATTTTCGATTTTTTTGCGATTACTTAACTTACCCTACGGGAAGTTAATAAAAATGAATATACTTTAATGATTTGATGCAATATCGAGTTTTTAGTTTAATTGTGCATATTTTAATAAAAGCAAACCTAACCTAAAAGGTAAGAATGCCTTAAATTGCATGTGATGCCTTATTTATAAATGCAGAATTGATAGACGATATCCTTTATCACATTAGATAAAACTTACATCAATTGTAAATTATTATAGTGATTGAATCAATTTCTAAAATTGCACAAAAAGAAATTAGTTATACGGGATTTTAATATAAAGCAAGACGTAGGGGTACTATAGACAAATGGCACAGACAAATGGCACTATAGATAAGGATCTAGAAAATGCAAAATTGCAGAATACTAACTATCAACTCCAAATAGGATTACAAAAAATCTATTGGATTTGGTTTATTAAACAGCAATATTCTGATACTTTCTATAAACGATTTAACGTGAAATATCTTTTTACGACACATAATACGAGATCATAATTACCTGAATATAGGATAGGATAGCATAGGAACAAATTCAACGGTTTTTTCCTTAAGTTGCCAGTAAACAATCTGTTCACTACATATACATATATATATATATATATATATATATATAATGATAAATATTTGTATAAATACACAGTTACGAGTTATATTCATAGTACTACGTACTTGTGCCATAAATAATTAATATAAACTACCAATACTTCAGCAATTTAATTGCCGAGCAATTACTTGCAGTTGTAATTTCAACAGTGTAGAAAACGTATTCGTATTTATGTGCTCTATATATATTAAACATATACTGAATTGAAGTTTATCTTCTTTTAAAGCGAGTGCACCTATTACTGACCATCAATTTAATTAAGGCTTTATTAATGTATAGATCAATTTGTGTTTTTTCCCAAATCAGAATGGTGAATGGTGAATTCGTGTAGTGATATGAAAAATTAAACAATATACTATGTGATATATGTAAAATATTTATTTTTGACGATTAGGAATTCAAGAAGATTGAAAAAAAAAAAAAGATTTGGAAAATTAAATGAGGTTAATTACCCTACGATTGACATTGTGTTACTACGTTTTACTATTTGCATTATCTGCAAGTCTGCTGCATAAAATTATAAATTAATTCAGATAAATGGAATGGTGTATAAAATTGAATGATCATAAGAATATGCGATGAGCTTATAAAATGTGAAGAAGCAAGCTAAACATCGCTATTTATTTAATAGCAGTACCAATGTACATGTTTTCATAGTAATTAAAAAGCATTAATAAAAAAGATTATGCATATAAATCAAAGGCAAACTTGTTCGGATTAAAAAGAACAGCATTACCGAGCTGCAAGTGAAATGATCAAATTAATTATTTTCTTATCATTGATCTGTCCTTCATACGAAATGGACCAATCGGCTCATGTGTGTTTAGCATTGAGTCGTTTGTTCTGGAAGATCACCTTACCTTATTTCAAGGTAAGGCATTTAGTCGAATCCAGTTTTATATTTTAAAACATATGTTTTATTTCATATGGATCCGTGCAACGGATATGCACCGGAAGTAATATTAAATGTAACTGATTGTGACTTTAGGCAACAAGTTTCTACTAGATGGTAGGAGAAATGCGGACAAAATGGTATATATGGACTAAATGACTCAGTGACTTTATTAAAAAATTGGCTAGTTTTATTAACGTTCCCGCGACTGCATAGCATGAAGAAGCCCATAAAAACAATCCTGTCAGGTGTTGAGCGTCATTGCCACAGTCTTGACGCAGTAATTAGTTCAAACCTGTAACGTACCCGCAAAAGTTTGATTTGAGGGTAGTTTTTTCAGGTTTTCTGGAAACTTATTTTTGGTTATTTATTACTATTTCTATTAAATGAATTACGATGTATGATTCAATTCCTTCATGTGCCATGTCCCAAAGAGGACCAAACAATTTATTTGTGTTCTACTTAATTTGTGTAATTATTTGTGTCTTCTTAGAAACTTGTATCTACGATTGTCCTTACCTTACTGTCCGTACTATATGGACAAATGGTTTTATTCGCAATTATAAATGTGTTATTTAAAATAATCACTTGTTTTTGTCTTGTTTTTTAGTTTGACATGAAGATGTTGATACATTGACAGCTTGACAAACAACATTTTCAACATAATTCAACTTTGGCTGCGTGCCTGGCAAAGACAACTCGTTAGCAAACCTATAAGAATTGATACAAATACCCATGAACATGGGATAGTCAACCTCTATTTACTTGGTTTGCTATCGTGACAAATTTCTTCCTTAAAAACAGTGGATTTTATCTGACATCACATTAAATAATAAATAGTTAAAACTGTTTCGCAATTCGTAATGTTGAATCCAGAAAGAGTTGGCATCTTGTTTATTAACATTTGTTTCCTAATCCCAAGTTATTTCAATGCACACAATGTTGTGCAATTTTTAAAATCATCCTTGCAGCCATTCGAAATATTAAAATCAGTGATCTGTAGGTCTTTTTTCACACATATGCGCCTTTTTACATATTATGGCACCACTTATATATACCTATTTTAAAGCTCGTGTTTTATGAACCCATTCCACTAAAAACTTTTTCAATTTATTAAATTTTTTTACCTTTTGCTTTTTTCTGCACACCTCGCAAATTATATATTTCTTTAATTTTTTCTCTATTGTTCAAATTGTGAAGTAAGGTAGAAACATGCAAGTAATAAAGTCGGCAACTAATTGAGTTTGATTTTCTATTTGTGATTTTTTTTTATCGAAATCTTTCACTATCTCAATTTTTACCAATGAACAAAAATACAAATCGTGTTACGACGTTATAAACGATATTACAAATCCGAGACGTATTACGCGAGAAATCGTATCAAGCAAAATCGTTTTAAACGGGTTTTATTTCATACATTAGAAAATAAATCAAATAAAGAAAAATTTAAAATGCGATTTTTATAAATGTACAAGCAAAACCATTCAACGATTAAAAGCAAAACTATTATCAATTAGTTAAAATCAATATACATTTTTATTATCAAAATTAATTGTATAATTAAAAATTGTATGTATATTTTAGAATAAGAAGGCAATTATCGTATCAGCAAAAACAAATGATAGGAAATATGAAGATTACTTCGAATGCTTGTTGGAACAACAGTCCATGGCAATTGTGTACAATGACTATAACGAGTAAATAAATAAAATTATGTACATATTATATATAATATTCTATAATTCAAATTTAATTTTAATCTAAAATTTCAGAAATAATATTCAGCGTAAGGTGAATAGAAATGAAATGGAAATGGCCAATTATGGATATGTTTACGCGTCTGACAGCAAACATATGTTGATGAGAGGATTAGAAATACTTCAAAGGAATCATTCAAATGCTAAAATAGTCATTATATTAAGTCAAAGTTCAGCCACCGACTTAACTGATTTGATGAAAATAATATGGGAGAAGTATAACATGCTTAATGTTGTGGCATTATTATTGAATATATTTTTGTCTACTAGCAAATCTATCAGTGCTCTAGAACAACGCATAAACAAACATTATTCTACTCATAGGTTAGATGCTATATTATATAATCCATTCATAGAAAACGATGATGAAAAAGGTCGCTTTTATATATTTTCGGGAAGCAAAGATAATGATTTAGAATCAGTGTCCAAAAAGATATTGAGGATGCACAGAGAGAGAACTTTTAATGCCTATCAACATCCTCTGCGCGTTGGCATGTTCAATTTATTTGGTTTAGCACAGTCTGTAGAAGACAAAAACGGTAGTATCTACCGATACAATTTGCCTGATGGAGAAATGATTAATGCTGTAACAAAAGCTATAAACTTCAAACCGATTTTTATCAATCCTCCAAATAATAGCATGTACGGAGGTGTCACACAAAATGGTACATTTACAGGCGTTTTAGGTCTTCTAGAATATGGCAAAGTTGATGTCACATTCAACGTGAGGGTTTTGAAACAATATGGCCAAGAACATGCAACATTCTTACCAGCTATTGGCGACACGAAACTCTCATTTGTTGTACCAGTTGTAGAAAATACAAGTAAACCTACTTTTTTCGGAATTTTAGATAATACTGTAATGATTAGTACCTGTATAATATATGGCATAATATTATGGATGGACTATTATCTTAACAAAATCTTATCAAAAGTTAAATCTCGGACAATCTCTAGTGATATAGGATATAAAGGCATTACCTTATTTGGAATCATGCTTTTAGTGTCGCAGAAGAAACCAAAGATTGCCTACAGAAGATTTCTGGTTGGATCGCTTGCCATCTTTTCAACAATTATTGCTTTTGTATATCAAGGAAACATGGTAAAAATTTTGACGGTGAGTCATGAATCTAATAAATTTGATACATTGCAAAGGTTGGTCGACAGTGGATTGAAAATTTTGGTGCCGATTGGTTTGCGTAATTTTTTGCCAAACGAAAATAGTACTGACGTGGATCCTATTTACTATCGTCTCTCTCAAAGGCGCACATTGATAGACAATTATGAAGTTAGTTATAAACAAGTAGCATACAAACGTGATTCAGCCCTATTTTCTCTAGGAATATTTAATGAAAATTATCGATATGCTTTATACTCTAATAAAACAGGTAACAGTTTAATACACGTAGTAGACGAAGCACCTACTAGAACCATCTTGGCCTACATGGTTTTGAAAGAAAGTCCTTTCAGAGATAGAATTAACAAAGTAGTATTAAGATTATTTGAAGGTGGTTTTAGCCAGAAATTTTTACATGATAATTGGTATAAGTTGAGTCTAAAAATTGGCAGAATACACCAAGTGGAAAATACATTTTTTTCGATGGATGAACTAGCACCGATATTTATGCTATTCATATTCAGTTGTTCGATATGTACGGCTGTGTTTTTAGCAGAAATATTTATAGCTAATTTTTACGCAACTAGGAAGAAACGGTTAAAGCACAAAAATTCAATTAGGAACGTAATTAAAAAAATATGTCCTAATAAAGTTATAGTATATATTAAACATTTATTACAAATCGTAAAGTGTGAAAAAAACTAGTTTTCCAAAATTTAGCATAAACATTTAAAGCAATTGAAGGTTGTGCTTATGATACAATAGTGCATAATACGAAAATGACCCAGTTATATGGGATACATTTTCACATAATTTGCTTAAAAATAATAATAATAAAATAAAAATTATTATAATTTAAAATAGACTAAAAAATAAAGAAGCTTTTGTATGCTTTTGTGCGCTTATAAAATCTATGTGTATATAGTTTATAAAATAATTATCAGTAATATCAGTATATAAAATAACATTCAAATCTCAAAGTTGTGATGCAAACAATGAGTTGATCTCTTTAAGTAGATATACTATTTTCAATTTAAAGTCAATTTGGATCAATATATTTCAAACAAACAAAGGGATTTAAACAAACAACAAAACATTATTATTTCAGTAATTTCTGAAAAAGTTCGAAGTTTATTCTGTCAGCTACAAGTGAAAATACTGGTATATTAGCTTAGGAAAAAAGGCTGTGATAGATAGATGATAAAATAAATCAGAAATGAAAAAAAGCCTTAGAAGTTACAAGATTAATGAAACGAATTAGTAGTTGAAGTCCAACAATTTGTGATTGATTTTTGGAAGATACAATTTTCATGCAGCACAATATATTTTATTGAGTATGTGTTTCAGTTATTGATTTTACGATCAATTTATAAACTCAATGTTAAAGATTCTTAACAAACGGAGGTATCGAATATGGTAAAAATTTGTAAGCATGAAGTTGCAAAATTGCTTAAATATATGAATTCACCAGAACATTTACAAATCTCCCACAAAAATTCTTCCTGAAATATGAAAATCAATCAATGAAACTGAAAAAAAAAAATATTATAGCGAGCTCGGGTGGGAGATTTATAAAGCTTAATTTTGCTATAGAAAAAATTATATGTAAAGAATTTACTACATTTCAATCTCTATTTTTGAAATCTATGCTTAGTAATAATGAAGTTTATAAATTAATATTTAATAAATATTAAATAATAATATAGTCTATTTTTTAATTTAATGTGTTTATTTTTTCATTAAAAATTTTACGTCATCCATTACCAAAACTTTAATTTCCAGTCCATCTGAAGTAACCAAGAAGGAGGAGAGTTCAAGTTTGTCTTCCATAACAAAATATTCTAATTGAATATATATTCAGTCAGGCATCTTTCTTTATAATACAACTTGGATCTATTTTAGACTCATTTTGTGAAAATATAATGATATAAATAAAATATCTTTGAGAACACTGAACAAATTAGGCTAGTTCAGTGATTAATTTAGCATTACAAATTAGAAGCTTTGCACTTTATTTATTTTGTTAAGTATTACAAAATATTTTGTTCAAAGTTACTATATCTTGTGTAAGAAATTACTGAATTTTGCAAGACAATGAAAAAAATAAGAAGCTAGTATTTCATTTCAAATGTTGGTACCCTTTTACTGGGAGACTTAATTTTCAAAAATAAATTTCAAGATGTGAACATTTTAGCAACACACAAACTTTTGGTTAATATCGTTAATAATTATTAACAGCTCTTAGAAAAGCATATATTTTTTATGTTGGACCCTGTATGACTATAAAATGTTTTGTAATTGTTCACCTGAAAATATCAATTAGTATTAATTCAACCGTGAATATTGATTTGTAACGGTAATTGAATTTCACTGTAATTCGACACTTTTCACTTTTTCTGGTAGGAGATGAACCACGAAACGCACGGCGCATACAAAGTGTTGTTTTCCTTATAATAAGCGGTAGAAGAGGTCTGTAATCAGATCAAGTAATTTCGCGGTGTTGAAACTCTATGGGAAGTTCTTGCATTCAATTAATTTTTAACAATAGAAAACACCGATATTGTATATACAATTAAATATTCATGTAGGTAATACATGAATATATACATTCTTGTTTGTGTAAAAAATAACATTTTATATTTTTTATGTTATTAAAATACTATAGGTTGGCCAAAAAACCAATATATATCAAAACTGTAAAAGGCAAATAGTCGTTTAGCCTGAACTTATTCTCTAAAAAATTTTGTATACATTTTTTCAATTGAGCATTATAGTTTCAGGTAAAGGAATACAGTAAAAAAATTTAAATCTTCAATTTGGTTGTTAGATTGATAACAAATGTTTTTAGAACATAAAAAAATGAATCAAACTATGTCTTTCACCAATTGTTTATCCTGGTGGATGCTGAAGATAGAAGTCAATTTGTTTCTCAAGTTAGCAAACTTGAGGTCAATCATGATGAAAAAAAAATTAGAGAATTTTGAACAAGTAATGGACAACTGTAGTCATCACGACACAGAACAAAAATTGGATGGTAAGCACTTGTCGAAATCGCATCAGACGATAGTTCTGAAGAATTAAAGTCACTAGCTATATTAGCTAATTTGTTGAAGTACAAAACCTAATTTTCTTGAGTGAATTTGAACGATGACCTTAAAACTCAAATTGGATCCGCAGGTAGTGCGCATGTGCACATATTAACATCAGATCACCACGAAAAAGGCAGAAGTCAAAAAAATCCACGAAAAATCTTCCAAAAAATGTTATTCATTGGAAACTTCAGCTAAACTGTGACAGAAATCTGAAGAAAAAATAATGGAAAAATTAGGCCAGATTAAAATAATGTTCAGGGGAAAAACAGTTGATTTCTGGAAGAAAAAATCTTATACATGCACAATTATCTGAATTAAATAATTTATTTGAAATTAAAAAAAATAGACGAAAATGAGGGTAGGTGAAGCAGATAAAGTGGACCACATTTTCAGAAAGTATGTTCTACAAACCACCATTGAAATGGAATAAAATGTGTTTTCAAAAACTTATGGGAATAAAAGTGCCTTTTGCACAACGCCATTGGAGCTTAAGTAAAAAGCCTAAAACATTTAGAACAACAAGAATGAATTAAGGGTCAACATGCATGAGTATAGAGAACATAGAAAGAATATTATATTAATTATATTTTTACAAAATTTCATTTAACACAAATAAAATTCATCACTAATAATTATAATAGGTATTCGGTTTATGATATAGCGAGTGACAACTTCTACGTGAAAAACACCTGACTAACACATACGCTTCAGGCGAAATATATCTCAATAGATACTACTTTGTAAGACATACATTTTAAAATTGGTTTCCAATACATCATTGGATTGCATTTACATAAAGTGTAAGTGCCATATAATATGTTTCTGAGGAATAAGAATCATTCAGGTAAAATTTCTCGCAAAGAGAAAACTATTATCATTCAAGAAGATAACATTCATTCAATTAAAAATAAATAAATTAGACAATAAATAACAACTAGAATTTGAATTAAAGCTTTTTCCACAAAATCTATACAAATATTATTTTTGAAATGACTAGGTATATTGAAATTAGTTCTCGTAGTTAAAAAAAACATGCTGATTTTTTATATACATTTTTTATCTAATATTTTATTCTATTTATTCATTATTTTCGATATTGTCATCAAAATCAATATGAAAAGCATATTATACCTTTGTAAGTATTTGTAGCAAAAAAATAGTTAAATATAAAATATTTTAATTAGAATGTCAATTAAAAAAATAAGACAGAACATTTTTAGTAATATTGTTATTCAATATATATATATATATATATATATATATATATATATATATAATTGACTATATTAATTAACATAAAAATATTAACATAAAAAAATAAATGAATATAATTAACATACACATAAGAAAAAATATAATTTTATGTACAATTACATATTTATATACTACATTTAAATTTTCGGGTAGTATTGTCCACTTACAAAATATGCGTTTGTTCAGAGCATCGAACAATAATATGTATAAACTATATAGTACAAATCTATATAAAAAAATTATTTGATAGAAGGAGGAATCGTTAAAAAATTGTTATTATTCAACAATCCCC
This sequence comes from Ctenocephalides felis, assembly GCF_003426905.1. NCBI lineage: Eukaryota > Metazoa > Arthropoda > Insecta > Siphonaptera > Pulicidae > Ctenocephalides > Ctenocephalides felis. The sequence continues at coordinate 42,267,225 of NW_020538040.1, read as the reverse complement.
ACAGGACGCACATTGTTATATCTCTATATGCTTACTAAAGCAAAAACTTAGATTCATCATATAAACTATGCTCGCTTTTTTTGGTTATATAGTTGATTTTAGAAGACAAAATCAATATATTAGTCCCTCAGATATTCAATAATATGCTTTTCGAACGCAGATAAATTAAATAGTAATTAATGAAAATCCGTTGATATTGCCATCATCATTACGTTCCAATGATGAGATGACGTTAAACATCAAACGTGATATAGTTGTGTGTTGTGTGCTGATTTGCTGATGCCCAAGGTGTATTTACAATTTACTCGCAAGATTTGCATATAATGGAATAGAAGTTGCGATTCTGAATCTGAACTCAGCGGCATTTCCTTGGATTAAGTGAAACTTTGTGCATGCATGATACAATGGATTTGTCTTCGTTTACTAGGAAGAAGCTAACATTGTTACAGATGCCGCGATTTATCTCGCCATTTCAGACAGAATATATTGTACTTGTACCAATGAAATTATTTGCTTTAAATACCTTTTTGATGTCTTAATCTCTATTAGCTACTTTGAGTTGAGGTTTGTATCTTTCACATTATCCTAATTAGATATTGATTAGGATAATGAAACCAAGACAGTTAAATAACTTGGATGTGAGTAGCATCCATAGCCTTTTACCTTGCATTTAATAATCAATTTTGTAAATAAAAAATGATAATATCATAAATTTAAACTAAATATCATACTAACTAAACTTAAATATCATATAATAAACTTGCAGTATTACAATAGAGCGAATGTATGCACCTATTTAGACAAAATTTTTACAAATACTGGTCAATAGTATTAATTGAGATAAGTTTTTGAAAACGAAAAAAATGAAATTATATTTATATTTTCATGTTATAAGACACTATGGCATACACTTCTAAATCATTTTTTAAGTAGACAGTCTACCATTATTTTAGCATTTATTGTAAAAAATGTACTCTTTGATTTGTAGTACGAATATGAAAAATTAGGTATATTTTTAATATTTAAACACGTGTTGCCAATATACAAAACTTTTCAGATTTTGGAATAGCCATATCCAGGCGGTTCGAAAATACAGCAACAAGCGTGAGAAAAAATAAAAAAATATTGAATAATAAAATATTAATAACGCGTTTAATAAATCTAGTTGTTCAAACATGAATATGTTGAAAAAATTACAATTAAACCAATTTTATAGACCCAAATGCATATGTAAAATAAGCACATAGAATTATTGAAATTTTTATATCAGATTTATTTTATAGCATATATAAAATCTAGGTTACATTGCATTATATAGGTAATGGTTTTTTGAATGGCCAATTATTGCTCTGCAAAATTGTGCAATAATTTTCATTGCTGCAGCAAAACTATTTAAAATTAAATTCAAAAGTATTATGATAATTGAAAATATTAAAAAAAATATTAACACTTAAATTTATAAAATATGATATTATAGTTTTTATTGAATTTCTCAAAAAATAATTAATAAATATCTAATAAATTTGAAAATATTATCTTTACATTATTATTAAAACTTTAAATTTAAAAAAGTTTTCTTATTATTTTAATTAATTAAGGGACCGAAAATGAACGTTATGGCAAGGATATGTTATGTAGCAGTTTTCATACAAAATCGCACTAAATACTGGTGTTTTAGATAAAAAACCTAACCTAATGTCCAAAAACGATGTTATGATAACTGGATCTTTGTGATAGGGTTTGATAACATTTGAGTAAAGTTGCATTTTATGTGTAAAACTCCTGATCGTACAGGAAATACTTGGCATTTTGACAGTATTTAGTACGATTTTGTATGAAAACTGCCACGTAACAGAAAATAGTCTTGCCATAACATTGCTCCACAAATTTCACAAATAAGTACCTCCAATAATTTAAAATAAATATAAAAAAAATAAAAAAATAAAAAATAGAAAACTAAAAAAACATCTTCAAAAAATTCAATTTATAAATGATATGGGCCAGTGGTGGCGATATCGGTTAGTTAGAACGTGGGCTAGCACCAACTAGTCCCGGGTTCGCTGGTTCGATTCCCGCTACCGCCAAGTCTGACTTCAGGCAACTTCGATGTCAAATTTCCACTTGAGGTTATAGATCTCAAATATAGCCTCCAGTGAAAATCGCCTTTCGTGGGTATAGTTGCATATATAATAAAAATGTCAGCAAGTACTTCGAGTATAGATAATTAGTCATAATTGGACTGACAACTACTGGGTTGCCATCCATTCAAGATTCATATAATAAAAAAGTCAAAACAATTACTGAATGTCCTCTGTGTGACAGATTGTAATTGAAATAAAAACAATAAAAAAATGATATAACAATTTTTAGAAAAAATAGTTAATACTATTGATGTAGTCAAATTGCTCTTAGTTAGTATAAAGTGATCATTACGTTTTCGCCTAGCCCATCTCTAATCCGACAACATTTCTCATTGTGTTCGTCGTCTAACAAAGCACATGGTGTTACAAGAATTTATGCATTAAATAAATATCTTGGGATTCCTCGCGCGCACGTAAGACAAAACAGCGACGTCCTAGACATAGATATAATGTTCTTGTGTACGAACAAGCGCCCACGAGCCACGAGCCACGACATGTGTACTACCTCAACACGAAAAACCATATGGATGCGACCGAGACAAACATTGTTTACTTTCGTTCTTATGATCACACACAAACAATTTACAACTGGCAAATAGTTGTAAATCTAATTCACAAAAATCACCATTCATGCTATTAATATTAAACGTGCTCTGGTATGCTTCAACCATAATGCAACCATACATCGAAAATTTAGTTGAGCACGACTAGGGTTTAACTCAGTAAATGCAACGGAAATGCGTTACGCCACAAATACTGATCCGTCATTGGCCATCAATGTGGTGTTTCGAAAGCAGTTGTTATGATTGGTCGAGATTCTCTTGTTATTTGATATCTATGATTCTGTAACTGCGACTATTAGAATTACGAAACGTCAAATGTCAAACAACAAATAGTTGTAAATCTTATTCACAAAAATCACCATTCATGATATTATTATTAAACGTGCTCTTGTATGACTCTAATAGTACTATACATCGAAAACTTATAATTAGTTAAGCACGGCTAGGGGGTAGCTCAGTGAAAATGCAACGGTAATGCGTTACGCCACAAATACTGATCCGTCATTGGCCATCAATGTGGTCATTCGAATCGAGTTGTTATTATTGGCGAGATTCTCTTGTTATGTGATATCAATGATTCTATACCTGCGATTATGTGAATTACGAAACGTCAAATATCAAACAACAAATGTTTGAGGTTATGACGTCAAAATTTAGATTTTTTTTTAAATTTTATTTTCAATAGCAATCAAAATACAGGACAATTCTAGGAACTATTTGGCTTATGTCATACACTCGGACACATATACACACACTTTCAAATACACATACATATAAATTAATCTGATAAATATTATTATTGATAGTTAGAAATTGAAAATCACAACTATAACACATCTCACTCGTAAGTAATTTTAACAAATAAACAAAAAACATCTAATAATGTCGTGCTGTTACAGAAACGTAAGTTTGTATTTTATTATTCATAATCAAACATATTTTTATTAGATATCAGATAAAATATCTGATAATTTGATGTGCATATTACTGCATATGTCTAATGATTATTTTTAGCCGCCAAATGACCTTTTTAACTTCCCGTAGGGCAAGTTATAGTAATCGCAAAAAAATCGAAAATGAAAATTTTTATATATCTTTACGTTTCAAAACCTTCTGAACATTTTGGCATATCTTAGAAAAAATGGATGTATGTGTGTGTGTGTGTGTGTGTGTGTGTATGTGTGTGTGTGTGTGCGTGTAACTATGTATGTTCGGATACAAATTTTCGTCGACGATTTTGGGAACACGGATCAACCGATTTGAATAATTCAAAAAACATTCGATTCGTATTGATAAGGAGACGTGCTGATTAGTTTTTGGTGAAGGCAGGTCTAGCCGTTCCGAAGATACGTGGCAAAAAGTGCCGAAAACGGTACCTCAGTTTTTAAAAGAACGGAGCGTCCGATTTGCATAATTCAAAAAACATTTTACTTATATTGACAAGATGAAGAATTGATCAAATTTTCATGAAGGCAGGTCTAGCGGTTTCGGAGATCTAATGAAAAAAGTAAAAAAAATGCCATCTGGCGTTTAAAAATGATCATTAGACATATGCATATCAAATTATCGAGATTTTAACAATAAGTATAAAATTTTTTTACATTTGTATGGGTTTCTATGCTTTGAAAAAAAGTTCAGAATTTTCAAAATATGTCAAAATGAAGAAAACATTTTTCTTTTCAAAAAAATTTTGTTTTCAAAAAAAAAAAAATTTTTTTTTAAAAATAATTTTTGGTCAAATTTATAGTTTCTTAAAAATCTAATTTTTTCGAAGTGAAATTTTTTCAAAAATGTTAATTGTTTTTAAAAAAATAATAATTTTTGGTACGGGAAGTTCCCGCAATTTGCCTTAAGGCACGATGCCTTAATTGCATTAAGACAGAATTCCACTTACAGCTATTTTTACTTTATATTCTTCACCTCGTCAATACAAATAAAATGATTTTTGAATTATTCAAATCGAACGCTCAGTTATCTCATTAACTGAATTACCATTTTTGGCACTTTTTGCCCCGTATATTTGAAACGACAGGACCTGCCATTGCCAAAAGCAAGCCTCCCTGTCAATACGAATCGAATGCTTTCTGAATTATTCATATCGGTTGACCCATGTTTACGAAATCGTCGACATCAATTTGTATCCAAACACACATACATAGATCAATTTTTCTAATGCATGCCGACATGCTTAGAAACCTTTAAAACGTAAAAATAAATAAAAAAAAATATTTTCGATTTTTAGCAATTGCTATATGTTACCCTACGAGTGGTTAAAAATACATCTCTTGAATTTGACAAAAAATATTACTTCTTGCTGTTTTATTAAATGCACTAGATATAAGGTTGTCAAATATCTTCCGCCTTTTTGTATGATAAACCAAGAGCAAAAAAGCGGAAGGGAGATATTTGACAACCTAATATTTGACGGAAAACCTATAATGTATTAGGAAAAACATGCTTGTTCTAATTTATGTTTGCTATTAGAAACACAACACAAATAATAAATTCATAGCATTATATATACCTATAAATTAAGGTGACCATACGTCCTGGTTTGTCTGGGACAGTCTCAGATTTCCACCTTGTGTCCCGGGTTTTTCTAAAAGCAATATTTGTCCCGAATTTAGATCTTTTGTTCCGGATTGTCCTGGGTTTTCGAAAAGTACAGAACAGAAATTTCTAAGAAAATTGAACAGAATTTCATACAAAGTTGAGGAGCGAAAAAACATACAGATCCAAAAATAAAAGATATAAAATAATAAAAGAATAATGAAGTTCTTACTAATATTCAGTATTTCTGATTTAAAAAATAATTTAATTGGATTTTTATTATATTTGTTATTTCATAATCATATTTAACCTAGTCCCGATTTGACGTTAAAAACTATGGTCACCTTACTGTAAATTATATATGTGTATATTTGTTGAGCACTAAAAGCATGTGAATCGTTCAATAACAATAGAATTATTTGTTACTAAATGTATCAGCTCAAAACTGAATGAAATTCGTTCCATTGTATTTTAAATTCCGGCGATGGTACGGAACCCTATCATGTATACCCATAAAATCGTTAACGAGGTTGTAAAACGCTCAAAAATTTAGAAATAGAGCTGCAAGCCGAAGAGGAGCAATTACCAGTAAGTGGGGCATGAGAATCGGATGTCACAAATAATTGCGTCGGAGTTGATGTCTTCGAACCATATGTTCAATTGTGTTAGGAGCTTGTTAATGTGGATAGTGGATGTCCTCAGTTTGACAAAAGTGCCATATGCGACGACTAGGAAAACATGTGTTTGAATATCCTATAGAAGGATTCACAAAGAATGGGAAGATCGAGAATAAATTTTTTTGCATATCTTTACGTTTCAAATATTTCTGAACATTTTGCATACCTTAGAAAATACGGATATATATGCATATGAATATGTATGTAAGTGTGTGTGTGTATGTTTTTCTTGTATAGCAAAGGAAATGCTTTTATGCATCCCAGACTGGTCTCTTGTCTGGGTATGTCGGACTCAATACCGCCCTGGTATAATACCTACTAAAACCTCCGCTTTGCCTTTGCCTCTGGTCCCCACGGAAACCCCCATTAGGCATTACTTTGCGGGGGGAGGATCTAGAATGTTATAATTCTTAATTTGATTTCATACTCATCATTTAAATGGGCGAAGTCCCATCGACCCTTTCTCTTTCCCTATGTGTGTGTTAGTGTGTGTTCGGATACAAATTTTGATCGACGATTTTATGAATACGGATCAACCGATTTGAATAATTCAAGAAACATTCAATTTTTACTGACGAGGAAATGTGCTGATTTTTTTTCAGCAAAGGCAGGTAGAGCCGTTTCAAAGATATGGGGCAAAAAGTGCCCAAAATGGCAATCCAGTTTTTGAGATAACGGAGCGTCGAGTTTGAATGATTCAAAACATTTTATTTGTATTGACGAGGTGAAAAACGGATAAAAATTTTTAGAAGGCAGGTCTAGCAGCTTCCGAAATTCAATAAAAAAGTAAAAAAATACCAACTGTCGGTCAAAAATGATTATTAATATATGCACATCAAATTCAGATATTTTATAAAAATTTTAATAATAAAATCAAATTTTGTTTACATTAAAGTTTTTTCGTTAGACTCGGACGCGTCGCATACGCGCTTCGATATTTCGTCCGTACCAAACATTTTCGTAGCAAAAATTATTTTTTTAAATAAGGTTCAATTTTTTTATAAAACTTTGAAAAAAAATGTTTTTTTAAGAATTTTGAACACATCAATTTTTCTGAGGTATGTCAACATGTTCAGAAATCGTGAAATCGGTAAGTTAAAATCCCTTTGATTAGAAAATTAAAGAATAAGCAATTATATTAACTAATGAATGGTTAAAAAACTTTGTCTTTACTGTGTCTGTAAGTATATAGATTACGATTTCCCACATATTTCCATACTAATTATAGGTCTTCTTCTTAAGAAAATTTGATCTGTTAAATAAATATAAATCATGTTAAACAATAGAAGATAATTGACGTGTTGATCATAAATATACATATGTAAAACATATATATTTTTGAGTATATGTTCACACCGCAAAGAATCTGATTTTTAAATTTGCAGATAATTTTGATTTTTAAGTCGGCGACTAAACCTATTCGCTTTTTACCAATTTAAAATACAGTAGAACTCCAATTATCCGAATTAATGGGGACCGGGACCCATTCGGATAATCAAATATTCGGATAATCGGAGTTTTTTTTAAAAATTGCCATTGGAGAGAAAAAAAGTTACGTTTTGACATTGCACTATTTTTTTATTGAATTAAATGAAAGAAACATGACATTTTCACATGTTTTAAATATAAATAAAATGTTCTTAAACGAGTTAAAAAAAAAAAATGTACAAGTTTAGAAATAAAAATCATTGTTTTGTAAACATCTCCGTCAAATCAAAACAAACAATGTGCCTACACTGGCTTTGCTGGTGAAAGAATAATAGCGCACTTAGACTTTTTTTGGACAATTTTTTTTCTGAAAGTGATTCGGATAATCGGCGGTTCGGATGGTCGGAGTTCGGATAGTCGGAGTTCGGATAATTGGAGTTCTACTGTATATATATATATATATATATATATATATATATATACTTTGTTCAATACAAATTATTTAAATAAACCAGAACTTAAACAATATAAAATAACGCATAATTTTGACCGCAAATGATTAAGTTTTATTATGCAAACAGTTGCTGCTTTTAATTTATATTGATACCTCTATGTTCGTTAAACCTGTAAAATTAGTTTTTCTATGAATGAATTTATATTTAAATTACCAATTTGTCATCAAAACACCGCAGTAATTCGTTGAATAAATAATATTTTGTACCGCAATATAATGAATTTTTGGTATTACTGCTTACAGAGTAATTTATTTAAAATATGTGCATCAGTCTATATAATATTAGTATAAAGTATTGTTATTTTTAGTATTATTCAAAATAGAAATATAATCAAATTTCAATTAAAATTATGATCAACTGAATTGTTTGAAAATTTCAATGAATTTATAATTAAGTGATATGTAAAACTTCAATTAATGTGAAAATCCTGTCAATATTATTTGTTTACTGATTAAAATTAGACTTTAGCTGCTATATATTCAATCAATAAAATATTATAAAGTATAAATAAATTTTAATTTATAAGATTAATTTGATATAGTACTTGATAATATAAATGATTTTAAATAAATTAAATTTCTAAAGTTTATTTTTTTTTTCGTAACGACAAGAAACGGCAACCTTAAGAAGCAACTTATTTCTCATAAAGTTGAAAATAATATTTTTTTAAAAAATTTAATATCGATCTGCAAATTCGTGATTTAAAAACATTCACTATTTAAATATTACAAAATAAATTAAAATTGATAAGTTATTCATAAAAATACGAACCATTCCCACGATGATTGAGTAATGAACTAGTATCTCTATACAAGGAGCTTATTCATTCACAAATGGCCTTTCCAGAAATGTGCGTCCAAAAATTCGTTATCTACAGAAGTTTCGAAATTATTTATGAATGCATAGGGACTTATAAGGAATTCCGTAGTTAGTAATCGTTTCGTATTTATTATCAAGTTACAAAATTTCCAATGTCATCGTTTCTGATACGCAGAATTCATTCATTAGTACGTGGGTAGTGACTTTCTACACCTGAATCGCATAACTTCCGCAACGAAAGAACTTCGGGACAAAATACTAAATAAGACCATAAGCGGATTTACGGCGCACGATTGATATAGAAATGTGGAATTGAAACTTTAAATTGCAACTATATTATAAAGAAAAACCAATACAAGATATTAAATTACACATACACACAGTTATATCGAATCAATGGCTTTTTTGCAGAGTTTACCAAAGTTGAAACGGAAAACTTGAGAACCAAAATCAATTTTATAAATATTTTTGAAGAGAAAAGATAGATGAAATATGACCCATTACTATTGAATAAATTATGCATTTGTGCTGTTCAACACTTGAACACAATTTCGTTGCTCTGTATTTTTGCAGTTATATTTTTTTACTTTATAGAATATACAAAATGGTATTATTTCGGGTCATTTTATACCTAGATGGCCACTAAATTGCGTGTGAGATGTGAAATGGACCGTCCCTTTCGATGCAAATCTTTGTATTTGTAAAAAAGCAAGCAAATTTTTGCATGTGTTAATAAATCTAACAATAAGAGCAGTTTAGGAATGTCGGGTATGGCAAGTTCTCCCATACACCTCCGCTCGAATGTAAGTCACTCCACAGTTACCAAACTCTAATATATATTATAGTGGTCCTTAATATGGATGTTTTTGAATTTTTTTGCTCCCAGGAGCTCAAATGCTTTCAAATTAATAAAAAACAATTCTCTGAAAGTTTTAGCTCTTAACATTAGCTTTAAGATAGTCCGCACTCCAACCAAAGTTTGTATGGAAGTAATATGGGTAAAATTTTCATTCGTTTTATATTTAGCGACAAGTGAATTAAAATTTTGAGAATAACATTGTATTTCCTTATTTTAATCACAAATCAAGAAATTATAACAAAAAATTGATATATTTTATATAATAAGTATTTACTTAGGAAGAACAACCAAGGCACATCTCAGCTACTTTTCGGCTAGATACTACATTTTTCTTGTGTATTATATTCTAATATTATCTAGGCCCATAATTTGAGCTAAATTCAAATTTCAAGTGAATTGACATTTTTACCAGATGACAGTTCAAATGCTTTCGATGTCAAACAATGATAAGTGTTTTTTTTTGTAATATTTGTCATTTATTTCTACAATATTACTATAGTTTTATTGTTCATTAAATCTTAAAAATTTTCTTTGACAAACTGTAAAAAGAATTATCAAAATCCGAATAACCGATTAGGAGAAGTATCAAATCATACACCCGCACAAAAGAATTTATATATATATATATATATATATATATATATATATTATATGTTGGCTAAGTATGAATTGCCCAATGATTGCATTCGGTTGAACTTGAGATGGTGTATGGTGTATCATTCATAATTCATTATAAGAAAAACGATTATCGAGAATCGTACGCAGATCTCTAAGAAATTTTATCTGAAGCGAGTGCACTTTTAATTCCTCCATGAACGAATACTCATGTATTATTTATTTTTGCTCTCGCATTCAATGATAATATGAACGTAACATGATTTACGAAGTTTTTATCCATGCTCAGTATCAACGAAAACGTTAAGGATAAAAACAAAACAATTTCCTTTAATCGCTGAAGCTAATTCTAAATTGATTGACTGGCTTCTGATCTTTCTATATAGTATTTTCATAGATAAGTAATTTTCAAGTGCAATTGTAATATCATTTACTACTGGTAATTTATGGACCGGTAAGAAAAATATTTGTATCTAAATTAAAATAAAAAAAGAGTGCGCGAAAGGTTCACACGGGATTGAAGTAAAACTTTTTTGCTATTGTACGAGATTGCATTTAAGTTAAAAATAAATACATCATATAACAATTTTGAATAATGTTCATCAGTAATATGGTAACACTCGTGGTGCACACATTTTTTAATGTCAATCATTATACATATTCATATAATAATAAATTATAAATTTATAATAGCATTAATGCAATTAAAGTCGTACTTCAAATAGGTCATAATTGATTTGTCATTAAAATTAGCATCTAGGATTTTTATTAGACCTTTGTAGTCTAGGACTAGGACCTTTATTAAAGAAATAAAGTAGTTGCTGATTAATAAATTCTATAATATTCGTTCACACAGTGGACAGCTGTAATATAATAGTCTTGAATAATTTCATTAAGACTAGCAATGAATAAACTGCATAGATGTCCATTATAAAGTATATACTTTACTCGTATATAAATGATACACAGCTACACAAACAATTGTTTTGTATTGCTTGATCTCTTGTTCTGTTTAGAGTAATAAATCTAAATATCAATTTATTCTTCATTATTTATAAAAATATGCAACTTTGTAATACTTAATAGCCATCATAAACGAAAAACATGTAGACTTCCTCCAAACTTCCAAAAGTGTCTGAGATATAATTCTGGAAAAGATATATCTTCGGCATGTTAGAATAAAGCTGTACTGTTTTAATATTTTTAATATCTATGAAAATGCAGAGAATTATGTTAAACAATGCCTAAATAAATATTGTTTTCACAATTTTACATGTCATGTAATTGTGTTTGAAGTACTTCATGTAATTAAAATTAACATACAATCATTGATTTCTTGTTTTTTTTTAGTTTTTCGTTGGCGATACAGTTTCATTCTTTGAGCAGTTGTAGTGTCTGTCTTGCATATAAAAATAATTTCCATTTTAATAACCTCAAAAATATATAGTAACCACAAATAATACAAATTACTTCAATAAACTTAAGTTTCTTACATGACACAGATTTTTCATTTGCTTTATTATTTGCACTATAACTATTTATAGAGAACGGGATAAAATATTCTTCCGATCCAGACATTTTTTACTAACTCAAGATTTGTACTAATATTTAAAATGTTATGACATAAAACACCGAAAAATGAACAATATGCTTCACGCTTGCGGTGACGTACGCACGTATAAAGTCACGCACACAAAGAAGCCTCTCAGAAATACAACGACCAATCAGAATCGATCCGTAAAGAAATGATATCATCGAGAGCAAATGACGAATCATTGGCACTCAACCTTGCCGTAACGCACTTCCGTTGCATTTGTACGGATTTATACCCTAGTCGCGCCTAAAGAAGTTTTACTTTAATAACTATTCTTATTAACTAATAAATATGATCCTCAGCTATGACAAATTAGATGGTAATATATTTGTAATTATTATTGTAAAAGCACATATAAAATAAAATTTTAATTATTAATTTAATTAAAAAGTTAAGAGTCATTTTCAACAATCCTATTAGATAAATTCTAATGATAAATTCATCAAATATGGATGGATTAATCATTGGGTTACCATCTAAAAAAACGAAGTAAAGGGAAGTTTCAGCCCAATAGCTCCTAGGATTTAAAGTTCTGATTACTCTTAAGATATGAGAAAAAAACTTACCAGAAAGTAAAAAACTTGAAATTATGTTAAAGAAATACTGGCGTCATGTGCACCGGGCCTAATTCAATGAAAAACAATCCATAAATAATAATAAATTTTGTTGTTTTTTCTATAATTTCAATGAAACCATTATTATTCTCTTGAACATATCAAGAAATCCGTCTCATTCGCAAAATATTCTCAGCTATGGAAAGAATGCGCGACCGCCATCTACGACAACGAGAAAATGCTTTAATAATAATCCTATGTCAATTGATTGTCTTGCGGTCAATATTTTATCTCGAGTCGTACTTTTATTATTTTATTGGCCGGAATGCAATAATAAGATTGCGATATATATATACTTTTTCTGGGCAGATAAAATATTATGGACTCTTTATTTATAATTATTAAACTTCATAACAAGACTGAAATGTGTGATTGACATGTGAAATGCAAAGAGTAAATTCCATTTCTTAATGTTTTGAGAAGATTTATAATATAATGAATAATAAAGCACTTCGATATTGTTTTCTATGATCGTGGGTTGTATAAAATTTTTCCCGAAGGTTATTTGAGAAACATTGACTTCGGACGCAAGTAGATAAATTCGCAATAAAAGCTATCAATTATTTTGCTCAGATTAAATTATTTAAACAAATGATAATTTTAATGGTATTATTTATAAGCAAATTCGGTTCATAAGCATGAAAAGCTACTCATTTGTTAGAACGCAGTAAAAGATGTTTTGAATCAATTTTATATGAATTGTTTAAAATTTCGTATAGTTTTTATAGATTAGATTTCAATAGAAACAGTTTAATGAAAAATATTTATACATATGAGGCAGAGCGAGGCTTGAAGTTCCGCGGGCAAAAAAGTCTACTACTGATATTTAATAAAATAAATAAAGTAACAATTTTTTAACAACAATATTTAAAAGTTGAGGGTAAATATGTATAACCAGCCACCACCTTAATTAGTACGACGTCGCTTTCATGACCATGTTTGAAAATCTATAACAAAAGTATTATATTGCATTTTGGTTGTGAGCACTGTTGTTTAGTTTAAGAGACCTTAATATAATTGAAAAGTATACGTTATTTAATTGTATTGTAAGATGTATTGTTAATTCTAAGTTAAAATGAACAGTTTTCTTTATATAATTTATAGAAGAGCTTACACGTAAGTAGGGTAATAATGACCAACTGAACATTTATAGTGGCAAAGGTGTAAAGAATGCAAAATAGTAAATAAAAAAGTAAATTAACTTGAAAAAAGCAATTTTACAATAGATTTATTGACAATAGTTGTTTCCAAATGTAAATAACCAATTCTGCTCAAAAATACTTCTGAACAGCAAAAAAATATTTCTATAATGATGAATTAGCTGGACATAAGTAAGATAGTTCTTTGTTTGATATATATTATTTGTTGACTAATTGTTGTAATATGGGTTTGGTTCTCACAATATAATTGCTCCAAGTCAAATTGGAGCTTTGTGCCTCGCCCGATCCTACATTGAAAATTTTAAACTAAAATTTTAATAATTTTAAATTTATAATAATTTAAATTATTTATTAGGTTTTCTTAAAACTGTTAAAAAATTAATTTCCCTCTTGGATGTAATCGATATAGTGTTCTGGTAGGTAGGTAATTTTTTTATTAGTGTAATTCGTTAATGTTATTCAATTCAATTGTATGTTTTAAAAACAAATACAAAATTTTCTAAATGACAGAATACAAATATCGGAATTCCTACAGAATATATTTTCTTAAATTTTGAATATACAAAAAAATTCGAATTATTCATGGCTTGATACGATTACATTATTTGCGATTATTTCGAAAGCAAATGTCAAACTCTAAAACTTTACAGGTCGCAGTAAAAATGCATAGTAAAAATTTTTACTACTCACCAGCATTTTTATGACCCGCAATTTTCATGTCTATTACGTTCGACCAAATTGAATGAAAAATCTATTTTATAGCAAGTGAAAAATAATATTGTTTTTATTATTAAATAAAAAAATTTCTTAATGTCGTTAGCTGCAGTTTCTAATAAATAAATATTAAATCATACGGATTGCGAATGATTATAAAATAAAGATATTTGAGAGCAATATCATGAAAACGTTTGCAAAATAATTTTGAAATCTCATCAAAAACTAAATTGAATTCAATATTAATATTACTTATACATATTTGAACTTTGTTAAATGCTTTATGTGCCCAAGCAGATAGCCAAGCACTTTTATTAATCAGCATTGTTTATAATAATAAAAACTATTTGTAATATTTTTTAAAATAGTTCACTAACAATGGTAATGCATTTAAATGCATTTGATAACAAAAACTAAAAAGTTTTAAAATAATTATAACATGAAATACCAACACATAAAAAGTATTCATAATTAGTTATAACAAATTTAATCTCATTAGCTAAATCAATAACTGATAGTCATTTCATAAATAGGATTGTGATAAAATTTTGATTTACATTTAACAAATGGCTGAAATATTTCATTGATATATTTTATAGGTAGATTTGTTTTAAAATCCATCACCATTTCGTTCACAAATGTTTTGATGAAAATATCCAAACATTGCTAAAAAAACAATCAGTGTTTAAAGTGAGTGAAAATGTAAATCAGTGAGTAATGTATTTCAGCAAACAAACTCAATTAACTTGTGTCAAAATATTATATTAAAATTAAATATACACATAGATTAACTGCCATTGATGTTGTTTTCCTGAAAAGTAGATATGTTGCAATAACAAAATAATTGTAATTGAGATGTGTTTTCTACTCACACATGCCTCGTTAAATTATTTTCTATTGTTTATGTTTTTCAACTTCACAAAATACCCAAATGTATAAAATATTATGCCAAATTAATTTAATTAACTATAAATTTAAAATTGAAATCCACAAGCTTACTTTTATACTACAACTGTAAATATATTTTAAATAATAATCCAATATGTTATAATTTTTTTTTAATAATTCTGATTTTAAAAAATTTATTAAATAATTATAATATACAGTTTTGTAATAAATTAGTACAAAAAGATTGCAAACTTTGATATATTTGAAACGATTAGAAATCAAACTTACATACCCTAAATGTTCATTAACGAAATTATAGTAGATATCTAAATTTTCAACAATATTATTATAAATTTCTGATCAAGTTTAAAATAAAACTAGTGGGGTGTATGGAATCGTGCCTTAAAGTAAATTGCTGGAACTTCCCGTACCGTAACGAAATGTTCGAGGAATACTGAATGTTTTCAAATAGATTATTATAAATATTGTAACATTATCTAATATTTATAAGAATTATATAAACTAAATTGCAAAGTTAAAATTATTTGTTTAAAGTATATTAGAACTTTAGTCAGAATTAAAAATAAAATCTGAATTATTTTCGATATACAAAAAAAAAATGTAAAAAAAAATGATACAATTTTTTTCCCAAAATCAATTATTTTGTTAAAACAAACTGAAAGTTTTTTGAATCATTTAAATTGGACGCTTAGTTCTCTCAAAAACTGCAATTTTTTGCACATTTAGCTCTGTATCTTCGAAATGGCTGGGCCTGCCATTGCCAAAAACTAATAATCACTTCTCCCAATCATTACTAATTGAATGTTTTTTAGATCATTCAAATCGGATGCTCCGTTCTTTCAAAAACTCGATTTCCATTTTCTACACTCTTTGCTTCGTATCTCCGTAACGGCTGAACCTGCCTTTGCCAAAAACTTATCAGCACATCTCCCTATCAATAGGAATCGAATGTTTTTTTTAACCATTCAAATCGGTTGATCCGTGCGCCCGAAAACGTTGACGAAAAATTTTATCCATACATACATACACACACATATATCCATTTTTTCTGAGGTGTGCTAAAATGTTCAGAAACCTTCAAAACGTCGTAAAATGTAAAAATTTTCAATTTCGATTTTCGGCCCATTACAATAACTTACCCTACGGGAAGTTAACAGCATTTATTTTAGTGATGATGGGTTATTATTATTAATTTAATATTATTATTTAATGTAATATAAGAGACGTCTAAAACTAATTAATTGCAATTATCTAAGTAGGTAATGTTGTTACATATAATTAATACATTGAGAGTACCATAATTAATCGCTTTAAAGAGCCTCTTAAATTTTTATTTCTACTTCTGGATCTAGAATGGTACAAAATAGCATATTCGATGAAGTCGATAAAATATATTTATTTCGATTAGATCTATTATAATTGAATTTTCTTTCTAAGTGTATTAATGCAATCAATTGACTTTGACGTTTTCAATTGAAAAGGCGTTTAATAGTTGGCTTTTCACATAAGTATGCACTTGAAATATATATATACCAGATGACCCGGCAAACGTTGTTTTCCGCACAAAAAATTCTAGAGAAGTTATAGTATAAAAATAACTAACTAATTGTTAATGTGGAAGTATCTGGTATATAAGTAAAAGGGGCAGCTAACACAAATTATATGGATGATTGGTTTACCCACTGCAATAACATTACACATATAAATTTTCTTGAGGCATATTGATAGCCATAGCAAGTAATGGGCCTAGTCTGACACTAATTTCATTTAAATTGAATTGGCATATTTGAAATTTTTTTTTAATTCATTAATATTCGAAATTTTATTAATACTCAACAACAAAGAATACAAAGTTCCGAAAACGTCGACAGTAAATAAAGAAATGTTTTTTTTAATCTTTTTTGTTTTTTATCACTTTTTGGATTATTTGTTCGATGCTCTACAAAATACTTACAAATCCAAGTTTATACTATCTAATATATATTTATATATATTAGATACACAATTTAAGAACTTTCCATCTCTATTGTAATTTTTCGATATAATTGCATTTTTGCACATAGATTAATAAATAATTATATATGAACATTTTATACCTGCCAAATTTCTTTCAAATTAAATACGAAATATACAATTATTTAATTGTCAAAATAATCAAGCCAATATTCAAGTGTTGTGTAATTGTCATTGAAATGGACCGTAACATCTGAGGAAAGAAATCATGCTTTCTAATAATCATTAGCTTTCGTTTTGCTTTATCAAATTTGATTTAATATTACATAGCAATTTTATTATCACTATTCATGGTCGTTAAATTCTTTGTCGGCACTTTCATTCAGCTGTTTGTTTGCTAAACGTTTAACCGTTCTATAGATTTGTTAATTTCACTGTCATAATATCAATCTTATTAAGATTACAATATTTTAAAATGTAAATTAACTAATAATTAACACGATTTCAATATGTGATATCAAATCAAAACGTATTTTCATAACTAATACTTTATTAAAAAGAGAAATTATAGGCATTTGAATAGATTTTGTTAATAAAATCTTTAGTTTCATCTTTATTACTTATAATATGGATCTATAGAATCAAAGGCCAAGAAAAATGATATTTAAAATTGGACAATTTCTAATTCAGTTAAAGTTGAATTATATTGAAAACTAGTTGGTATTTGTATTTTGCCTTGAGGCAAGTTACATGAACTTCCCGATACGTGTAAATAATCGATTTAATCAATAAAAAATAAATTCATTTATGAGTGATTAAAAGTATTCCGAGTGCATTTATTACACATATTTGAAAACCAACGAACACGTTAACTCGGAGTATACTCTAAAAACAAATTTTCACAATAATTTTCATAATTGAACCAGTTTTCGTAGGACTTTAATGGTTTAGTATGTTTATTAAGACCAAGTAATGTATCGTTATACCAAGTAATGTATCGTTATACCAAGTAAATCGTCTAGTTTTAATTTTAACCAATGTCAAAAAAATTACTCATTTTCTCAAACTTTGATAAATTTTTAATATTAAACTACTTGTCGTAAGGCTGAAATATTTCAGTAAGTTCTATAAGACCATGATATATATCGCCAAAAAAAGTTCCATAAAAATCTGCTTAAATTTTTTTTTAACCGTTAATTACAAGAAATCGGCTCGGTAGATTTTCACCTAAAACTAATCAGTATCATTCCTAACTAATATCTTTCAAACAGTTTTTGATTTTTTAAAATCGATTCAGTAGTATGAGCTTAAATGTGGGCGAAAAGTTTACACTTTTTTCAAATTACAAAGAAACGGTTTGGCAGATTGTCTCACAAAACTGACAAACTATAGTCCACATTGAGATACATGAAATGGAGTTTACATTTCTGAAATCGGTTCAGGCGTTTTTGAGAAAACGTCGATCAAAAGTCGAATTTGGACAAATGCCCAAAAAATGATACTATTTTTTGCAAACTTTGAAGAGTTTTTAAAATTAAACGACTTGTTGTAAGGCCGTAATATTTCAGTATGATCTATCTGTTAACACACATACAAACTTTTTCCAAATCTGGTCTCATTCGATTCAGAATGGCTTGAAACGTCGAGAAAATATAAAATTAGCGAGTAGGATTTTTTTGATGAAAACAGAAACTTCGGGAAGTAAATCAGATCTAAGAACAAACATTTGATTTGATTTGATGTTTAAGAACAGGTCCAATTATTGGAGAAATCGAAATAGGCAATAAAATGGTGACAAACTTCTCTCAATCCGCCAACACAAAAGTGCGTGTGTGCTTTACAACAAACTGCAGATGCACATTATGTAAAATACTCGTTTTTATGCGATAATTCCATATAAGTAAGTGTCAAATGTATCCATATCGCGACATAAACTTACACAGATTTGCATTTGAAATCGTTATTTATTAAGAAACTGACATAATTGGCATGAATCGTGATAGAAAAGATGGTACAAAATTACACCAAAGTATGATAGCTCTACACAAATATGTATAAGGTCATACTTACATCATATTTATAATTTCTTAAAAGAGAAGTATAGTTTTCGCGAGAATTTTATATTTTCTCGATGTTTCAAGTCACGGATAATTTGATGTGTATATGTTTAATGATCATTTTTCATCGCCAAATGGCATTTAAAAAAAAAAAACTAGATCTCCGAAACCGTTTGATATTTAATCAATTTTTCATCTTGTCATTACAAGTAAAATGTTATTTAAATTATTAAAATCGGAAACTGAGTTACCGTTTTTGGCACTTTTTGCCCCGTCTTCTTATTTATAGGAATCGAATGTTTTTTGAATTATTAAAATCGGTGGAACCGTGTTCACGAAATCGTCGACGAAAATGTATACCCGAACACACACTCATATCCATTTTTTCTAAGGTATGCCAAAATGTTCAGAAACCTCTGAAACGTAAAGATATATAAAAATTTGCATTTTCAATTTTTTGCGATTACTATAACTTACCCTAAGAGAAGTTAATAAATAATAATAAATAATGTTTTGCATTAAAACCAATGCGAATATGTAGTATATTAAAATCGTTTTACCCACTAAAATGAGCCCAGACAGATTTTATTAAATTTTTCTCGAACTAGTGCGGCGCATGGCATCGTGCCTTAAGGCAAGTTGTTGGAACTTCCCGTACCAAAAATTATTTTTTTTAAAAAGATTAACATTTTTGAAAAAAATTTACTCTGAAAAAAATAGATTTTTGAGAAACTATAAATTTTTGACAAAAACTTACTTTTAATGAAAAAAAAGACTTTTTGAAGAAAAATTTATTTTCAAATATTTTGGAAATTCTGAACTTTTTTTCAAAGCAATCGTACTGCTTTAACTGATAGAGACGAATCGAAGACTAAAGCGCGTAAGCGCCGCGTCACCGTCTAACGGATAAACATTGGTACGGAACCCATAGGAATGTAAACAAAATTTATATTTATTGTTAAAATTCCTATAAAACATCTGATAATTTGATGTGCATATGTCTGATGATCATTTTTGACCGCCAAATGGCAGTTTTTTTTATTTTTTTACTAGATCTCCGAAACCGCTAGACCTACCTTTATGAAAATTTGATCAGTTCTTCATCTTGTTAATACAAGTAGAATGATCATTGAATTATTCAAATCAGACGCTCCATTCTCTTAAAAACTGAGTTACCGTTTTTGGCACTTTTTGCCCCATATCTTCCGAACGGCTAGACCTGATTTTGCCAAAAACTAATCATCACGTCTTCTTATCAATACGAATCGAATGTTTTTTTAAATTATTCAAATCGCTTCATCCGTGTTCCCGAAATCGTCGACGAAAATTTGTATCCGAACACACACATACACGCACACATACACACACACATACACACACACATACATCAATTTTGTCTAAGGTATGCCAAAATGTTCAGAAGGTTTTGAAACGTAAAGATATATAAAAAATTTCATTTTCGATTTTTTTGCGATTATTATAACTTTCCCTACGGGAAGTGGTTACAATTTTGTGTATATATTGAAAATTAATTAAACCCTACACGTGATTACTAACAAATCACAAGAACATTAATTAGGTACGATAAAAATTATTAACAAACATCACCTATCACGATTTTCTATAGCCCATGTATAAATTTATTTACATGGCACAGTGTAATGTATCTGCCGCGTCACGCTGGAGGCTGAAGTCTGGCTAAACATGGCTAGACATATAGTTATTATAGACATTCTATTTATTTGATTCAACGTATCATGTAGTACATAGTAGGCTATATACCTTCAACCCTATACATCACCGAATACGATACATCATAAAAGGGTTGGTATGAGATCCACAGTGGGTTAAACGACAAAGCCATTTTTCAGCGCAAAAAATAAAATATATATTCTACATGTATTGTCGGTAATATAGATCAATAAAATGGTCGAAACTAGGTGGTATTGGTATTTTGCCTTGAGGCAAATTACATGAACTTTCCGATATGTTTAAAAAATCGACTTAATCAATAAAAAATAAATTAATTTATGAGTGATTAAAAGTATTTCGAGTGGATTTATTACACATATTTGAAAACCAACGAACACGTTAAATCGGAGTATTTTCTTAAAGCAAATTTTTGAAAATCTATAATTTTTATAATTGAACCAGTTACCGTAGGACTTTAATGGCTTAGTATATTCAGTAAGACCAAGTACTCTATCTTATACCAAGTGAATCGTCTAATTTTAGTTTTAACAAATGTCAAAAAAACTACTCATTTTCTCAAACTTCGATGAATTTTTAAAATTAAACTACTTGTCGTAAGGTCGTAATATTTCAGTAAGTTCTATAAGACCATGATATATATATACCCGAAGAAAGTTCCATAAAAATCGACTTAAATTTTTTTTCAACAATTAATTACAAAAAAACGGTTCGGTAGATTTTCACCTAAAACTAATCAGTATCATTCCCAACTAATATCTTTCGAACAGTTTTTGATTTTTTAAAATTGATTCGGTAGCATGAGCTTAAATATGGATAATTCTCATCGAGATAAATCAAATGGCTTTTAAATTTCTGAAATCGGTTCAGACGTTTTTGAGCAAACATCTATGTATCTAAAGGTCTGGTCAGGTCAATTTTGACAAATGCCAAAAAACAATACTAATTTTTGCAAACTTTCACGAATTTTTAAATTTAAACGAGTTATTTTTTCAGTATTTCAGTATGATCAATAAGACTATGGTACCTACCGTCAAAAAACAAATAAAAAACATCGAAAAATATTTTTTTCAACATTTTATTACAAGAAAACGGCCCGGCCGATCGTCGCACAAAACTGACAAACAATAGTCCTCAGCGAGATACATCGAATGGCTTTTAAGTTTTGGATATCGGTCCAGCCGTTTTTGAGAAAACGTCGATTTACAGCAAAAAATCTGTTCACATATGCACACACACCCATACTTTTTCCAAATTTGGTCTCATTCGATTCAGAATGGCTTGAAGCGTCGAGAAAACAAAATTAGCGAATCGAATTTTTTGATAAAAACATAAACTTCTCCTTCGGGAAGTTAATAAGTTTAGTTATCTACTTTGATTAGAACAATTTTAAATACTGGTGTATGGCAAAATTTCATTTACAGGTGTATAAACAAATACTATAACTATAAAAGAATTTTTTAATCTTTTTTAATTGTAATCGCAAATAATCGAAAATAAATGCATATATTTACGATTCAAGCCCCCTGAACATTTTGGTATACCTTAAAAAAATGATGTATGATGTATGTATATTTGAATTGAATTTTTCAATTTTACAATCTGAATTATTCAAAAGATATTCGATTCCTATTGATTGAGACGTGCTGATTAGTTTTTGCCAAAAGTAGGTCCAACCGTTTCGGAGATATGGAGCAAAGAGTGCAAAAACAGCAGTTTGAGTATGAGTATGAGTATACTCAAAAGTTTAACAAAATATTGGAAAAAATGAACATAACTTATATAAAAACTCTCTTCACGTTATTGTAACTAAAAATAAGACCGACTTTAATGCATACGATGATAATTTTTCTAAAATTTGATAATGTTAATTCAATACTTATTTTAAATGAGTTAAAGTGAATGAAACTGTGTAAAAATAATTTAGTTTTTTGTCTGGATCATAAGGATTCTGATTTGGGACCTATCAGAAAAAAATATAGATGAAATAAATATTTTATTCGCCTTTGACAAATAATTGTAATTTTTCAATATCAAGAAATAAGTAAATATTTAATTAAGCAAATATTCCAAACAAATATCACTCAAGAAAAGAATCATTTTATAAGAAATATAGTTTATAGTTAATTAAACAGAAATTTTGTGGGAGAGAAGTGAATATCAGGATTACTTTTATTAATTTTAATTTGGTTTTAATGTATGTATGCAAACTAATCAATGAGTAAAGAAAATTTTGAAGAAAAAATATTTATTTTAAATAGATAAAAACAATTTTAAGTGAGTTAAGAATTTTTTCAAATACATAAGTATGGCAAAAAACATTTATTTGTAGGAGAAAAATTATTTTCACTTTCACTTTGGGGTCAGAGTTACTTTATTATAAATATAAAAATATCCATAATTCAATATATAATATGATTCAATATGATTCAACCCATTTTACATTCTTTATAACCATAAAAGTTTTATGTAAGGTATTCGTTTCCTAATTTTTCCATTTAAAATAATTTAAATGTTAATTAACACAAATGTTTATGATTTAAATTCATTCCATATGAATCTTATTCCGTTTGAATGAGAACAATAATAGTGCAAGTGCAATTATGATTATATAATTCTCAAATTATAAACTTTAAATAAAAAACTCATTTTTAGTCATTACAATTACAATCAAGTTTGAACAATTGACCACTTTATTAACACAGAGCAGAAAAAAATTATACAAACATAAAGGTAATTAACTTCCCGCAGGGTATCCATGTTTTCGGACGCACAGATCAACCGAATTGAATGGTTAAAAAAACATTCGATTCCTATTGATAGGAAGATGTACTGATTAGTTTTTGGCAAAGGCAGGTCCAGCCGTTTCGGAGATACGGAGCAATGAGTGCAGAAAATACAAATCGAGTTTTTGAGAGATCGGGGCATCCGATTTGAATGATCCAAAAAACATTCAATTCGTAATGACGGGGTGAAGTGGTGATTAGTTTCTGGCCAAGGCAGGTCCAGCGGTTTTGAAGATAAAGAGCTAAATGTGCAAAAAAAAGCAGTTTTTGAGAGAACTAAACGTCCGATTTGAATGATTCAAAGAACTTTCTGCTTGTTTTAACAAAATAATTGCTTTTGGAAAAAAGTCTGTTTCAAAAATTTTTTTTGTTTTGTATATCGAAAAAAATTCAGATTTTAATTGTAATTCTAATTTAAGTTCTAATATACTTTAACCAAATATTTTAAATTTTGCTATTCAGTTTATATAATTCGTATAAATATTAGACAATGTTACAGTATTTATAATAATCTATTTGAAAACATTTAATATTCCTCGAATATTTCGTTACGGTACGGGAAGTTCCAGCAATTTGCCTTAAGGCATGACGCCATACATACCACTAGTTTAATAATTTGTTTTATTATAATTGAATGTTCTTTATTGATTATTTGGAATACAAAATAGAATAAATATATTATTCATAAGCGACACATTTTATAAATTATCTTTGTTTGTTTGTTTAGTTACAATAGACTTATTATTTATCACGAACAGTTAAATGTTACTCATCTTATATAATCTATGATGTCATTATAATCCACTTAGAAAATCATCGATGTTGACCCATCTTATCAGTTTTCTTACAATTAAATCATGATATTTTTTTATCGGACCAGTTAAAATAATAAATACGTTCTCTTTGTCCGATGACACATTTTTAAGTGCGATACGCTTATCTTTATTAACTGGAATTCTAAGTTGATATTAAGTCAATTGGTTACTTCCTGTATTTGGGTTGAAATTTTTGCTAACAAACAAAATATTATGCATATAAATGAATAAAGAAGCCGATATTTAAAAAAATATTCGGATATCAATTTTATAATTTAACAATCGTGCAATAATAATTTATTCTATGTATTTTTACACTATCTTCAATAATATTTTCAACGTTCAGCTACAATAATAATTTTAGAATGTTCAGAAAAAAATATTATCTATGGCAAAATGCAAACACTTACGACATACAAGACTGATTTATCGAAAATATTTTATTTTTCGGTGAATTAATGTGTTTTATGAATCCAAGTACTTGATAGAGTAGCGTTAGAATGAAGCAGCTGTTTTTTTTATTAAGTTCTCCGAAAATAATTTAATTTTTCAGAAATCTTCTCGTACACATATTCTTAAATAGTCAAACTTTAAAAATTTGAAAAAAAGAAAAAAACATTTTTTTGAATGTTTACACTGAAATCACCCTCAAAGTAAATTAGTAGTAAGTTAAATATTAAATCTAACATTAATATAATATTTCTTATAAATTGTCCCATATTTTTATAATAAGGGGAAATTTAAATTTGTGCATGAACTTATCGCCATGTAAAATTTCATTAAGGGGGTATTCTAGCGTAGAGCGATGAATTTTAGGTCATTTTTAAAGTGTCGTAAAAGAAAGCAATGAATGTTTTTACTATCCATTTTTTAATCACTTGTTTATTAATATATTAAAATACAAAACAAAAATTAAAAAATAAAAAAGTGAAAATTGTAAAAACTGGCAGCTGATGAATTGGGTAGTCTCAAAAAATTGGCACTTCAGTCTTGACATGATTTCAGCCCTCCTAGCCATCGGAAATGCAAAAAATAAAAAGATTATTAATCTACAATGATGTCGTAACCGCCCGAACTAGCGATGAGTAAAAAAAATTTTTTTTTACAAATTGGCGACTGTTTGAAGAAAGGTGTTTTTTTCCTGTTTTTTTGAGTTTCTCGAATTTTTTAAAAATAGTAAATATTGGAATTTGGGGATAATCCTAGTTCGGGCTATAGATAGGTCTATAAACAAGACTCTCTGAACATTTCAAGTAAATGGGTCGATTAAAACTCGAGAAATCGTGTCAACAGTATTGAAAAAGTCTGTTCTGAGAAAAACGCATTTAAAATTTTGCGTGAAGCCCAACCAGTATGGAGACTGAGTCAGTAAAATGCCTATATCTCCGAAAATAATTAAAATTTTCAAAAACCTTCTCGTATCCATATTCTTAGATAGTTAAACTTTGAAAATATGAAATAAAAAAAACGATTTTTTTGAATTTCTACTCTAGAATACCTCCTTAAATTATTGTAAATTATTGTAAATTTATGAGATATTACGCATCTGCTATACGAAAATACTAGGAAGATTACGTATATCATGTACGTAGTCCTTGATATTATTTAATCATTTAAATTAATGGTAACATTTTTTACACAACAGAGACGTTCTGTATACTATTGCACTCCTTTAGATGAAACAGATATTAACAATCTATTTTGACAATTATTTATTAATTTCTGGTAAAATGCCCTAATCCATGAACATGAGGTAGAAAGATTTTTGCGTAAACTGTTTCGATTTTTTTTTTACTAATTCCAAAGATACTTGGCCGACCATCTCGCAAACCTAATCGTGGATCCTCCTTATAGAGTTTTCAAATGACTTAAATTTGTGAAATCGGTTTAGGCGTTTTTGAGAAAACGTTGACGTAATTCAAATTTTAATCACAAAAGAGACTTTTGACATAATTTCAACAGTTTATTACAAAGAAACGTCTCAGCTGGCCTTTACAAAAACTTAATCAGCATGATTCCTAACTAATATCTGCCAAACAGTTTTTAAATTTTTAAAATGGATTCAGGATTGCGGGCTAAATCGTCGACTAAAATTTTATCACTTTTCTGCTAATAACAAAAAAAAATTCGGTCGACATTTGCGCAAAAATGAGCATAGCTAGTACTTATTGAGATATATCGAATGCTTTTTTTTAAATCAGTCCATAGAAAAATTGCAACATCGGTCTCTGAATGGTAACACATTAAATATAGTTAAATTTTTACCTCTATGCAAAACTATTATAAATATGAGGTTCAATTGCATTACTATAGTTAGTAGAAACATGAAAAGCAGTATGTCTTAAATATATGTAGTATTAGAATTTTAAAAGCAAATTATTAGAGACCATTTCAGGAATACTTTCTATAAAGTTGCGCTATAATCATAAAATATATTATTATAATAATTAATAATAATAATTATTTATTTAATCAGCAAATCATATGCATATGTAAGTTGTGATCAATAATATTTTTATATTTTTAAATTATATTAAAGTAAAATTTCTATGTTGCTGATATCATTTTTGATTGCTAAAATCAATCAAATTATAAATGGTATATACATTAAAATAAAATGTACATCGATTAAAAGGTTATATCAATTTTTAAATTATTGTAGTAATTTAATTAGTAAGTAGCTGTCATCTCAGCTCGTTATAGAACCTGAAAATAATATCAAATATGTATAAAATCAATAATAATAATCAAAAATAATAAGACACCGTATTTATTTTTCATACCATGTACAAAATATGTGAATATAATTATGAATAGAATTTTATAAGATTTATTTTATTACACATATCGAGTATACAAACATTAAAAATACATTAAAGTCGATTTTTAAAATGATTCAATCACAATTTTCTTCTTCAGCTTCAATCCTTTTCTTTGAAATATAAGAACAAAAGTCATCATAAAGTTTCTTCGTTGTTTCTTCATCCCAAAGGTCAAACATGTGTGGAAGATATAAAACAATCTTAAAAACACCGTGTTCTGCATTTGTTTGTGGAATTTTTGATTCATCCTTTAAAACCATCAAAGCTCTAATAATTCCAGTACGAAATCCTTCTTGTTTTTCAGGCGAAATGAATAATACCAAGCCAAATGGTTCTAAATGCTTTTTAAGCGTTTTAATATTAAAAAAAGGCGATGTATAAGAAGGCAATAGTTCTAGAACACTTAGCTTTGTATTACATTTTATTACTTCAATACCTGTAACTTCGTATTCTACATGGTACATGACACGATCACAATTTACTTGTTGCATAACTTCAAAACAATTCGTCAAAGAGTCAAAAACAATAATCACTGTACTGTCCTTTGATGGCTGTACAAATAGAACGTTTTCATCGAATTCTTCAAGTAAAGAATAATTTTGTAACCACTGAAACAGGAACTCCTCATGCCTTGCATCAAATTTTTTGAACTTAAGGGTTAATGTGAATCCGTATTCTTTTTCCTCGTTCATTTTAATTACGTATTAAATAAAAAATATCTTTTAACACTGTTTATATCACCAAAACTTATGATAAATTACTTTGCAGTCACTTAATTGAAAACTCGATCACACGAATCAGCAAGTCATCAGTAGACAAACAAATACATTAATTTATGTAAAGTTTATATAATGTCAATTTAATTCAGTAATAACTGGATTAATTTAATATTTAATTTTATTTATATTCAATCTTCCGCCCTCATTTAACAACGGTATTGACCAGATTAATGAATCACGCACGTTCAGAAGTAGGATTTCAATATCTTGAGATGAATTAGTTATTCCCCCTTCGCTCGGGTGATTCCCAGTCACATCGTTCGGTACTTCGGCACTCCTGTTGATTTCGGACGTTGGCGATGTCACACGAATGCCGAGGTTTATAACCGATTCACAACTTTTAAGTGATCAGCATCATAGATAATTCTTGTAGCATACGCTCATAGATTAAGATTGCACTTCAAAATTAGGTGTAAGTGGCATTTTGCCTTTTGTAAGTTGCATCAACTTTTCGATATGTGCAGTAATAATAATAGTACTAATAAATAGTAGTCTGCCCCAAGGCAGGTCCATGATATGAGAGCACCACAAAAATCAATGACTCTGTTCCCCTTCCTTGTTTATTATTCCCATTTCCGTTTCATTAATCACTTTTTATTCATTTTTAACTTTCCTCATGGTAAGTTATAGTAATCACAAAAAAATCGAAAATGAATTTTTTTATAAATCTTTACGTTTCAAAGGTTTTTGAATATTTTGTCATACCTTAGAAAAAATGGATGTATGTGTGTGTGTATGTGTGTGCGTGCGGATGCAAATTTTCGTCGACGATTTTGGGAACACTGATCAACCGCTTTGAATACTTCAAAAAACATTCGATACGTATTGATAAGGAGACGTGCTGATTAGTTTTTGACGAAGGCAGGTCTAGCCGTTCCGAAGATACGGGGCAAAAAGTGCCAAAAACGATAACTCAGTTTTTAAGAGAACGGAGCGTCCAATTTAAATAATTCAAAAAAAATTTAATTGTATTAACAAGATGAAGAACTAATAGAATTTTTGGGAAGGCTGAGGTCCAGGAGTTATGGACTCTCAATAAAAATAAGTTTAAAAAAATGCTATTTGGCGATCAAAAATGTTTATTGGACATATGTACAGTAAATCATCAGATATTTTATAGAGATTTTAATAATGTGTACACATTTTGTGTAATTTTTTTGGGTTTCGTACCAAGATTTTTAATTACGGTACCGAAAGCTTCAATTTGCCTTAAAGCACGATGCCATGCACTCCACTAGTTATGAATTTTCTTTTCCAAACTTTTGCTTCCATGCTTTTTGGTCTCGTGCTTCAGTGCATTCAGTTCCCTGTAATTTTTCTTCTCGCGTGAGTCATTTATATAGATTTAGCATATAATTATTTCGAAAATAAATTTTTTGCTTTTACTAAAAACTAATCAATGCGGCACACTTATAATTTATTCAATAAGATTGATATGTCCTAAAATCGCAGCCTATTATTCTCAATTTTATTGAACTAAATATTTTAGGATGTGTTTTTATTGCATGACTCAATCTCCATGTTCAATATCATTAAAGAGGCAAGAAAAAATATGTTTTTTAACATTTAATTATGAAGAAACGTCTACACCGATCATTGTCAAAAACTGACTTGCATGAGTCCCAAATGATATCTTTAGAACGGTTTTTTTGCTGTACAGAATTCGTTCAGCATTTTTTTGTGAAAACGTGACCAATTTTTCGTACTAATCCTAAGAAAACGGCTTGGCCGATCGTCTTCGCGAACCTAATCAAGGCTCGTGTTTATCGAGCTGCATCAAATGATTTTTAAATTTTTGTGTGAAGCCGTTTTTGGGATAACGGCGACAAAAAATCGAAAAATACTTTTTACAAAATGGGTCTCAAACGTTTCAGAGTGACTTGAGAAAACTAACCTGAAATAGAAATTATAAATAGGATTGCAAATAGGATTTTCTGGCATTCCCAATTCAGGATGATGAAAAGACGGCAAAGTAGCATATGAGAAAGAATCCTTATGCCTTGGAAAAGAAAACTTTTTTATTTATTATTATTTTATTTTTTTAAAATGAAAATAGTTCATTTTTTTATTTTTTTGACATAACATTTTTTAACTATGTACAAAAATCTTTTTATAGAATTCATAGATACATAAAGTCATTTAATTCTAACTCCGTATATTATTATTTTTTTATTTACTTTTCATGTAAACATATATTAAGGTTTCCGTCCAATTTATAAGCTCTTAACCTTCGTCAATCAAATACTAATAAGTTGCAGTATATAAAAATCTATTTGAAAATATTTAATGTTCCTCGAAAATTTCATTACGGTATGAAAAGTTCCAGCAATTTATCTCAAGGCGCGATGAAGTGCACAATTAGAAGTAATAATTAATATTATTATTACAAAACAAAGGATATTATAACGATATAACATTGCAAGCATCATGTAAATAACTCTTCAAGAAAAAAATCATCATGGAAGATTGTTATTGTTATGTCTAATCAATAGAATGATACTCAAGCATGGCTTTTCTTTTTACTTTACACCATAACAAAAAAGCTTATCATTTACAAAGCTATTTATATAAATAAAATGTAAATAATAGTCTGCAAAAGATAACATGTTCTCTATATTATTGAAAAGCTTCTATGTTATAAACATGTGTGGCTTCAATTACACAAAAATATTTGTTCAATAAAATACAGACTTATTTTCGCGAAATCCAAACATGGATACATTGATAAATATAAAATATCATATCACATGCGTCGTTCAAAACTTTTGGATATATTATATGTTTTATCTTTTATTATGTCTACGTTAATTTTAATTACATCTACTAACATTTGATACTGTCTTTTCATATGAAACCTATCTGGCTTATAAGATTTTTTTTTGGTAATGCAGAATAAAAATTATTTGATTGATTTTAAACCAATCTCTCATATCTCGTCTAAAAATATGTATATAACCTGACAAAAATCGTTTTTATGACACTTTGCTTCCAACAGATCAACGAAAAAATTATCGATATAGACAAAAAGTGATGTTTTTTAAATTTATTTTTCAGTGCTTGTGATATATTAAAAAATGTTATGATAAAAATTATTGCCGAGAAGTAACGATTTGATTTAACAAAGAATTATAAACCAATTGTTGAAATTCAATTCATTTTCAAAGATATCCGTTGAAAATGATTTGATTTGTATGACGTTTAATCAAATTATCAATGTGTTTTATTGATTATCAAAGCTTTCGTCAATTAATGTTTAGATTTTTGTACTATAAATGTTCGCGTAGAACTGATATATGAAATAAAATTTTATGTATTATGGAAATACATTCCCACAGAAATTACTAAATTCTCAAACTTTGTTTTTAACTAGACATTATTTGTTAAACGAACCGATTATTAATTGAAACAGATAACAATCTCATAAACAATATAATTTTTAAATATTATGCGATTTAAATTTTCTCACGAGCTTTCTGTGAATTTTATAACTTTTTCATATATCTTCTTACTATTTTTTATACAATAAATTTTGCAGTGGCAAGGCCGTAATGGCAATATCGAATTTCGAAAAAAGTAAAGGTAATTTGTGTAAAAGGACAATAATATGTTATGGGAAATGTGTATATTAAACTAATATACTTATAATCAATTTACAAAACGCTTATATTGGTAAAAGCATAAAAAATAGGTAAAATGTGGTAACTAGTATTTATATAATAATTGTCAATGTAGTAGGCATGTAGTAGGAAATTATCATTAATGTTATACGGGGTTACATTAAAAACGGTAACTGGGAGTATTTTCTAAAAGCAAATTTTCAAAAACCTACAATTTTTATAATTGAACCAGTTTCCGTAGGACTTTAATGGTTTAGTATATTTATTAAGACTAACAATAAGTACTTTATCGTAATACCAAGTAAATCGCCTAATTTTAATTTTAACAATCGTCAAAAAAGCTACTCATTTTCTCAAACTTTCACGAATTTCGCCTATATGTAGCTAAAGCAGCACGATTGCTTTGAAAAAAGTTCAAAATTTCTAAAATATATGGAAATATAAAAAAAAATCCAAAAGTCATTTTTTTTTAAAAAAATATAAATTTCTCAAAAATCTTTTTTTGTTAAAAGTTAACAAAAAAATAATCGTTTTTAAAAAATGTAATTTTTGGTACAGAAAGTTCCAATAATTTTTCTCAAGGCCATAGATATTACTTACTTTGCGTGGCTACGTTCCAAAATTATACAATGCAAATTGAGAGGACGCAAGGTTAATCATGTGTTTCTTTACCGAAATATGTAACCGAAGATATCGAAGCGCGTAAGCGCCCCGTCGCAGTCTAACGAACAAACAATGTTACGAAACTAATAAAAATGTAAACAAAATTTATACTTATTGTTAAAATCTCTATAAAATATCTGATAATTTGATGTGCATATGTCTTATGAACATTTTGACCGCCAAATGGCATTTTTTTCACTTTTTTTACTCGATCTCCGAAACCGCTAGACCTACCTTCGCAAAACCAGTTCTTCATTTTGTCAATAAGAGTAAAATGTTTTTTGAATGATTAAAACCACACGCTCCGTTTTCTTAAAAACTGAGTTACCGATTTTGGCACTTTTTGCCTAAAAACTAATCAGCACGTTTTCTTGTATCAATAGAAATCGAATGCTTTTTGAATTATTCAAATCTGTTGAATCGTGTTTCCGAAATCTTCGATGAAAAGTATCCGAACACACACACGTACACATACATCCATTTTTTCTGATTGTAAGGTATGCCAAAATATTCAAAAAGCTCTGAAACGTAAAGATATATAAAAAAAATTATTATCGATTTTTTGCAAATACTATAACTTACCCCACGGGCAGGTCCATGGTGTGAGAGCCACCACAAAATAAATGATTTCCTCACCCTTCGTCGTCTATCATTCCCATTACCACTATTTATTTTCACTTTCATTTTTATTGATTTGTATGTATTTTCCTTTCCAAACTTCTGCATCCATGCTTCCTGATCCTGCGCTTCGGCTTTTGAATTCCTGTATTTTCTCTTCTCGTGTAAGTCGTCAAAAAGTAAGTATGTGAAATTAATATTTTTGAACTATAGTTAAGTACAAATTTATGTAACTATCACCTGATATTAGGTTAGAACTTTTAAAAGACAGTAGTTGCAAGGTTAGAAACTCCTCTATGCAAATTTAAATTCAATAATTAAGAATACTGTTTTTGCCATAGAGTCCGCTGCCTTTATCAGACATCGGAAGTACTATTCCACTTAAGCCATACCACATGTTGATAATATTTTTCCTTAAGCGGAAGCTGTCGCTTCCGATGGCTTTGAAATATGAATCACATGCATTTACATTTCTCGTCCGCCGAATATGCAGGTATCCGAATATTCACACGCCGAGCAGAAATTTGTGAAATGATAATGACGCGAAAATGTAAAACTGTTACAAAATAAATGACATAAAAATTGTTAAAAACTAGTGGTGCATGGCATCGCCCTTCAAGGCAATTTGCTGTAGGTTTTCGTACCGTAATTTATAAAAAAAATTTAGCAGCTAAACAATTTTTTCGAAAATTTTGATTAAAAAGAGTAGTTTTTCAAAAATTTGATCATTTTTTACATTTTTTTTAAAAATTGATTTTTTAACATTTTTTTAAAAAATATATTGCTTTTTTAACATTTTTCAAAAATTCTCCACTTCTTTGAAAAGTTTGAAATTTTTTGAATTTACGCAATCAATAAGGGTTAGACATTATAAATCTTGGTATCGAACCTTTGGTTCTCTCAAAAAATGAATTGCTATTTCTTGCACTTTTTGCCCCGTACTTTCGATACGGCTGGACATACCGTTTGCCAAAAAATAAATAAGCATCAATAGGAATCAAATTTATTATGAATCATTCAAATCGGTTCATCCGTGTTCTCGGAATCGTGAACAAAAAATTGTATCCGAATTTACATGCATACTACACACATACCTACACAAACACACACGCATATATACTAATTTTTTCTAATTTTAAGGTACGCCAAAATGTTCAGAAACCTTTGAAACATAACAAGATGCAAAAATGTTCATTTTCGATATTTTTGCGATTACTATAATTTACCCTATGGGAAGTTGAACAATATTTTTACATATAATTTTGGCCTATTGTGGTGACTTCTATAATGAAGTGGATTTATAGACGGCAACCTGAACTCTATGTGATGAATTTTATTATTACAATTTCTGTAATATTCATGATTTTTTATTGATGTCGGAGGTGGGCTGTTTCCATTTGAAAACATATTGCTATCTATATTTTTAAGTAAAAACCGATGTTACTACTGCGTGACATCAGGCTGTCCAACGCGAGTATCGATCCAGTCCCCTGATTCAAAACTCACTAGATGCTTTAACCACTAGACCACGGGAAAGCCCATATTAACAATATAATATAATAAATAATTTAAGAATTACCACGTTATTTATGAATAAAAACATTCTAATTAGGTTAATTTGCGTACACCAAGTTTAATTGCATATTAATTAATAATTCATTTATTAACTAGAACACTTGTGAATATGTATAATATTTATTTGTGTATGCGTATTATGATATATATGCTTTTTTAATTCTATTCGAACCATTAATTAATATGCTAATAATTAATGTTAATTATATATTTGAACTTTTTGTTGAAACGAATGTTTTTTACAATTTCCACGTGCGCTTTTAATTACAATCTGATAATAACAAAGTTAACATTATTTATAAAAATTAATACTAAATTTATCACTTCTAATTAATATTTTAGCAAAAAACATCATAACATAATTTTTTATTTGTATTATTAATTAATAAAACTGATGGCCTATATTCAACCAAAGGTAATCTTTAAATACTCTTTCCAAAACAAATGCACTTCTTCAAACATTCGATTTGTTGCACATTTTACAGATTTTTATTTAAAAAACAAACAAGTTAACGTTTTGACTTACTACGTTGTTTTATTGATGATTTCTACATTCACAAGAAATACATTTCTAATAATAAAAAGAGTAGAGAGAAGCGCATTTGATAAAAATAATTTATATTAATACTAATAACTCAATACAATGCAAAAAAACTTGTTTTAGTAAAGAAGCTTCTTAGTCCAAAATGTTAATCTTTACGTATATAAATATTTTTCGGTTCATCACCCCCCGGTGGGCGATTGTAATATCTAGTGGGGCGATAAAAGGCCCCTAACTGAATTTTTTACATGTATACACTGCTTTAAGTAGCGTTTTATTTGCTCTTACTGGTGAAATTTGGTAAAATTTTCTAATTTATTTTTTTTAATCTAGAATGTGAGGTCACATCAACTAATATAGCACACTATAACT
Organism: Ctenocephalides felis; assembly: GCF_003426905.1. NCBI lineage: Eukaryota > Metazoa > Arthropoda > Insecta > Siphonaptera > Pulicidae > Ctenocephalides > Ctenocephalides felis. The sequence goes on along the minus strand of NW_020538040.1, from coordinate 42,231,759 downwards.
ATATTATTAAAATTAAAAAATAGTATTCTTTAGAGATTATAGGTATAAAAAAGTTAGTAGTCGGGCGCTTTAAAAATTTTGATTTTCGAAGGGGGTGTTGGAAGAAATAAGTTTGAGATACGCTAATCTATATGAATGAATTTCTAATGCTCATATGATTGAAGTACTAAAAATGACAACGCTGGACATAGATTATTTTATAAATTGTACGTTATAAAACATATTTAATAGATATTTTTAAGTATTTTGCAAGTACGTCTTAAAAAAAATATCGGTATCATAGAGCCTTGCCAAAAAGGCAGTCGACTATCTAAACGTACAAATTTTAATAATTTTCAAATATGACAAAGTTTAATATGGCTAATAATAGATAATAATAATAATATACAATAGTGAATAATTCTAGATGTTTCAATGGAAAGTTTTTTAGTTATATTTGTAGCCAAAGTTCCTGACGTAGAGTAAAATATAATCAAGTTCACTTGCAAAAGTTTTGGAATATGTCGACCAACTCCGATAAACACGTGTTAATATTAATAATTTTCACAAAATCTATTTAAAATTAAACTTATTTAATTTGAACTTAGTAAATTTAATAGTAAAAAACACTTTTTTAACTTCCCGTAGGGTAAGTTATTGTAATGGGCCGAAAATCGGAATTGAAAATTTTTACATTTCTCGACGTTTTGAAGGTTTCTGAACGTTTTGGCATACCTCAGAAAAAATGGATGTGTGTGTGTGTGTGTGTGTGTGTGTGTGTGTGTGTGTGTATGTATGTGTGGATACAAATTTCCAGTCACGTTTTAGGGCGCACGGATCAACCGATTTGAATGGTTCAAAAAACATTAGATTCCTATTGATTGGGAAAAGAGCTGATTAGTTTTTGGCAAAGGCAGGTCCAGCCGTTTCGGAGATACGGAGCAATGAGTGCAGAAAATAGAAATCGAATTTTTGAGCGAACGGAGTATCCGATTTGAATGATCTAAAAAACATTCAATTAATAATGATTAGGAGAAGTGTTTATTAGTTTTTGGCAAAGGCAGGCCCAGCCATTTCGAAGATACGGAGCTAAATATGTAAAAAATGGCAGTTTTTGAGAGAACTAAGCGTCCGATTTAAATGATTCAAAGAACTTTCTGCTTGTCTTAACAAAATAATTGTTTTTTTTTTTTTTTTTTTTTTTTTTTAGTATTTTGTATATCGAAAATATTTCAGATTCTATTTTTAATTCTGACTATAGTTCTAATATACTTTAGAAATAATTTCAACTCTGCAATTCGGTTTATATAATTCTTATAAATATTACACAATGTTACAATATTTATAATAATCTATTTGAAAACATTCAGTATTCCTCGAACATTTCGTTACGGTGCGGGAAGTTCCAGCAATTTGCCATAAGGCACGATGCCATAATTGCCTCAAGACAGAATTCCACTTACAGCTAGTTTTAGATAGGATTTAACTGGGAATTTTGCTGAACATAGTTCGATAGTTGTTTGTTTCATACGTATTGTAAATGTATGGTAGTGTATTTGGTTTTAGACATTATAATTACTTAAAGTCAAACCTACCCTACTTTGAAAAATATTTTTATTATTTTTATGATCAAAATTATCAAAACAATATTAATGACATACAAATATTATTTAGGTGTCAATAATGAATTATAATTTTCAAATAGAAATAAGCTCTTCAAAAATCACTTTTCAGTAAATGTTTGACAACCACTGGTGTCAAATGATTCGGAAAGAAACGGAAATTCCATCTTTTTCGGTGAATATATTTTTCGATTTCGCATTTTTTTGATTCGACGCACATATTATTCGTATCTTCCCCATTTCTTGCGCTTTGATTTTTATGAATATATTTCGATATATAATATCCCTGCACGTAAAATATTATAATAGGATTAAATAAATATTTTTGATAAAATATTTTAAATTAAACATTATATTTGTTGAATATATATGAAAATTGCAATTTAGTATATCTATCAAAACAAATCAAATTATATCAAACATTGACTGTTGTATTATAATTATTTCATACTACCTCTTTCTCATAATGGCACTTTTGTTATATGAGAACTTTATTATGAAAATAACATGTTTTTCTAAAAGACAAAATATCATCTTATCAAGATATATGCGTGTTCAACCGAGATTGACGAACTTACTCGTCATGGAGGTGTTGCAAAATTTTGTGTATTGACGAGTATATTCGTCATGCGTATAAAACAGTGATCATTTGCTATTTAAATTGCAATTAGAAAAAACATTCTGAAATGTCGAGATGTTTTGAGGCTAGAACTGTATGAACCGAAATGTGGAAACAATACACTTAAAAAGAATTAAGATTTACGAATTTAAGTAATCTTCATTATTAACGTTAATATTGGAAATAATTTACTTCTTTACATTTACATGTAGAAATCATTTGAATTTATTCTGTTTTTATTTGAATATGTGTCTAAAATATGCTTGTGTTAATAAATAAGTAAAATCTAATATCAAAATTTGTCAATGTTGTAAAATAAACCCATATTTTAATTTCGCGTTAAGTAGGTTATAGTAATCGCAAAAAATAAAAATTTTATGTATCTTTACGTTTTAAAGGTTTCTGAACATTTTGGCATACATTAGAAAAAATGTTTGTAAATACAAAAGAAAACAATATTTTGAGAACACGGATCAACCGATTAGAATGATTCAAAAAAATTCGATTCCCATTGATAGGGAGACGTGTTGATTAGTTATTGGCAGAAACAGATCCATCCGTTTCGAAGATACAGGGCAAAAAGTGCCAAAAATGGTAATTCAGTTTTTGAGAGAATGCAACGTCGGATTTCAATAATTCAACAAAGCATTTTTTGTATTGACAAAAAGAAATACTCGTTAAATTTTTAGGAAGCCAGGTCTAGCATTTTCGGAGACCACGTGAAAAAAGTAAAAAAAATCCCATTTGGCGGTGCAAAATGATTATTAGTCATATGCATACTAAATTATCAGATATTTCAGAAGGTCAAATTTTTCTAAAAATTTGAAAATTCCCAAAAATCTATTTTTTTTTTCAAAGTTTTCAAAAAATTTTAAAGCTTTTTTAAAAAAAAATAGTTTTCGGTACGAGAAGTTTGAGCAATTTGCCTTAAGATATCCGATATCTTACCAGAGCAACTTATTCTGTGATTGACGAATATACTCGTCATGAGCTTGATTCGAATGACATAAAACTGTGCGCATTGTTCAGTGAAAGTGCCACATTTTACTCATTACAATATAAATCTTCAAAAGTGTATCATAAAATGTAAGAATAAATTAAAAAAATTTTTTGATCATAAAATGTAAGAATAAATTAAAAAAATTTTTTGATCAAACCAGAAAATAAACTCCTAATTAGTGCATGTTAAATGAAGATGTCAAAAAATGTTACATACATAATATGTAAAGCTTTGAAATTATTTCTACATAATTTGAATATTATGCTGGAGGTATGGGCGGAGGGAGTGACAAAATTGACTTACATATGAAACCTTCGGTCTCAATTTTAGAAATAAAATACTTTGCAATATGTAAATATCAGGATATTGCATTACATAAAAAATTTCTCAACTCGTCAGACGATATCACAACAGTTGGACAATGAGTGACTCTCCGATGTAAGGTTTAGGGGCAATCAACTCAATTCCCAAGTTTATTAAATGTAGGCGTCATAATATTGACTATTGCTATGTTCTGGAGCTTAGCTTTCTTGCGACACTTTATAAATACAAAAACACACATTATATATATATATATATATATATATATATATATATATGTGATTTCTGTGTATGGTATTTAACTTCAAAATATGTGTCTCTATAAAAACGCTTGTCAATGTTTAATTAACAGTGTCCAATAACAGTTGAGAGTTTTATGGCACGTGGCTAATAAAATTATGCAACCAATATAGTTATTGTTTATGATTAGAACAAATTGCTAAACTTTTAATAGAGAAAAATTAGCAGGTATTATTTAAAATTTTGCATTAGTTTTTTGCGTTTCTGTACACCAATCAGAACTTAAGGAGGAAGCCTGTTTTAGAGGCTCAAAAAAACAAAATTAGCCAAGAATATATCCCTTAAATTTCGGCAACAAGTTAAAATTATTTTCGGTGTTACAAAAGAAATAGTGAGCAAGCGTCAATCATGTATAGGAGCAGAACAAAAACTTCGACGCGCGTTTTCTCGGTCTTTAATTTTTTCGATTCTTCATAATTGATGGAAAAGATACCAAAAAATTGAACGTCCTATCAAATCGAAACAAAATTGATAAATTGATTATATTCAGGATTAAATTCTTTTCTAGTTACAAGAACCTAAAGACCCTTAAAAAAGTTATAATTAACCCACTTTTTAAACAATGTAAAGTGAATTTTTTTTATCAAAAAACACGAATTTATTTAAGTTGCAAAAAATTGGTGAATTTATCACTTTTTTCAGGATTTTTTTAGGTTCAACTAAAATCTATTGAAATTATAGATAGTTTTGTTTTTTGTTTTGTTTCGGATGAAAATTGTGACACCCATCTTTCCCGCCAAATTACACCTGCACGCTTGTGGCGCATCGGCAAAATGCTTGTACCCGGCATATTATGACATATATTTCAATGAAAAAAATTGACAATAATGTTGAAATATATAGCAATAAAACCTGAAAGTTTCGTTTTAATTCAACATTTATTTCCTTTCCTAAAAGTTCTTTAAAATGAGCAACTTTTTGAAGCCTCTAAGGCAGGCTCCCCCTGTAAGAGTCCTATAAGGCTCTAAAGCAGGCTCCCCCTTTAAGAGTCCTATGAGCTGTTATGCTGATACTTCTAAATAAGATGGCTTATGAGAAAACAACTAAATGCTTGGCTTACTTTCATTTCATATATTTATTATTACAATTGCTCTAATTTTGACATTTTTTTCAATTTCGCGCTGCACTGCTGGCGAAAGATTATTTTTATATGGAACATACTATTATCTATATGTTCAAGTGAAAACCGACGTCACTGTTGCTTGATTATAGGATATCAGAACGAATGTTCAGAAACCTCTAAAACGTGAAGATATGCAATTTTTTTCATTTTCGATTACAATTTCTCACTCTACGGGTAATTAAAAATCGATAATAACCATATATTTAAAATAAAACAATATCGTAAGTACATTTTTGATTGAATGTTTGTATTCTTTAATATCTTACACGACGGCACTGTAAATTTACATTGAAAACTCCCACATGTGGAGATAAATAAGTATGTGCGAGTTCCTTAAACTGCACATTTTATGAACAAACGAGATATGCAAATTCTTGAGTCATGTTTTAATGAACGCATATTTCTCTTAATACTCTTGAATTGCAAATGCTCATCAGCAAAGAGTTTTTGCACAGTGACATAATTGTCTGTTTGATCGTAACTCCCGCAATAATTCTATGAATGTAAATATTAAAGTATTTTAACATTATTTGTAATGGTATGGCAATGGAACAAATGAAATTATTAAGTGCTATATTTACAAAAAAACACATTAGTGTGGAGTAAAAAAATTTACAAGTTGTAAGTAGCATTTTGCCTTAAGGCAAGTTGCATGATTAATAACAATTGAGATTCAACTGTTTAGGTTTCACTAAAACTAGTAAAATTTCGCTCTCACTAAAAAATAATCAATACGATTTCCAATTGATGCATTTTAGGATACTTATAATATTAATTAATTTAATTTATTAATCAAACTTCATTTCATTAATTTCGTTTTCTATAAATGTATTTTATGTAAGTGTGGATGTCAACTGCAACCAGTAGCTACCTACAAAATACCACGAAACGTACGGCATAGATTCCAATTAGAATCGCTCTAAATCGAAAATTGTTATAATTCAATAGCTAATCGTAGATCTATAATATTAGTATGTTATATACTACGAAATTTATCTTTCTACTTTGTAAGTTTAATCAGAATCATCAATTGTTTTTTTAATTACGAAAGAAACGGCTCGGCCGATGTTCGACAATTAGGAAAAATCGAAAAAATTCAAAAACAAATTGTTCCGCTCCTATACATGACGCTTGCTCACTATTTCTTTTGTATCTCCGAAAATAATTTTAATTTGTTTCTGAAATTTGAGGGATATATTCTTGGCTAGTTTTGAAAGTCACTTTTCCAAAAAAAAAATCGATTTTTTCAAGCCTCTAAAGCAGGCTTTTCTGATTGGTGTATGGAAACGCAAAAAACTAATGCAAAATTTTAAATATTGCCTGCTAATTTTTCTCTATCTTGAGTGTAGCAATTTATTCTAATCATAAACAATAACTATATTGGTTGCATAATTTTATTAGCCACGTGCCATAAAACTCTCAACTTACACTTAGCTTTTTCCAATCAATATCTTTCGAACAGTTTTTAAATTTCTCAAGTCAATTAAAAATTGTGTTCTAAACGTTGGTTTGAAAAAAGTTAACATATTCATTGAGTAGATTTAACCATGTTGTTTTATACAGTTTTGAGAATTAACTTGCTTGTTAAAATCGTCTTTGTAAAACTTAATGATCTGTCTGTCTAATACAAAGGAGTTAGTGTTCTTAAACATAGGCATGTGGAACATTAACTCCATAGTCCTGCCCACAAACTTCTTCCAAATAATTAATAGAATTTCCAAAAATAATAATTAATAATATTTTCAAATATTTATTTGCTTCTTATGTAACAAACTCTACAGAACAAACACATTCGCGATAGAGATTAACCCAACAACTAGCTGCTAAATTTTGATGTATAAAAAAAGTTATCATTTTCAACAAAAGCAATTTATTAATATGTTAATAAGTAAAATCCACATATTTATATTCAGATATAATTTGAACATAATAAAAAGCAACATAAACTATTTCCTTTTTGCGATCTTTAATGCTCTATATATATATATATATATATATATATATATATATATATATATATATATATATTACAGATAAAACTAATAGCAACAAATTGTTATGTTTGTGTAAAACGTCATTTTAAATTCAAAATTGTAAAATTAGCCGTATTTTCTAACAGGAATGCACCGATTTCAAAATTTAAAAGAGATTTGATTAAACTTTTTATGAACTCGCATTTTTTAGTCAAGCGTTACTATCGACCTACTTTGTCTGAATAATTTAAAGATAAATAAAAAAAAATCGTCAAAGTTCCGCCAAAAATCCTGCACTAATTTAAAAATTCTAGAATGGTGATTGGATTATGGTAGAAATTGTCCAGGCAGTTTCTTCATAATTAATTGTTGAATTTTTTTCAACTGCTTTGATAAAGCTTTACATGATAGTAAAGTTCTTGGATTTAACGAACATCATAAATTATTATAGTAATATAAAAAGTTCTTTCATTATGAATATTGATTAAAGTTTGGAATAATCAACATTATTTTCGGAAGGAAAGAAAAAGGAGTTAAAATGATATAGTTACAATTTGATTGTGTGCTGTATCTGAATTCCTATTAATTGGTAATAATTAATGCCACTTGCACATAGTGTGATAGTTACAGGAATTCATAAAAAACTTCATTATATACCTTTCCGTGATTAAAATTATACAGTTTCGAGGATAAATGTGTGAATATAATAGTATGTAGTCACAATAAAATAAAAACACCAAATACTATAAAATAAAATAATCAAATTCTGGAAATAAATCAGGGCAAAACATAAGAAACCAATAAAAAAACCAACAAACATTTTATAATCAAAAATTATTCAATTTTTTGGTAGAAAACTACGTGTGAAAAAAAGATAAACTGAAGTCTACGATAGGCTTCATGTGTCATACCGCGCAAAATTGAAAATATTATTGTAGAAAATCAGTCAATTAAGAGAAAAAACAGACGTAGAGAAATTTTTTAGAACAAAAATGACAATTCAATTACATCACATTATAGTATTACGAGGCAACTTATACTTGACGTCCTAGAGTAGACCGCAATCTACCACTATAGTTGGCAATCAACGAGTTTAATTCTGATAGCTATCGAAAATTGTATTTAAAGTAATATAAGAAATATGTTCTGACAACATATCTCTTGAATATATATTGGAAACTTTCCCCAATATAGCAACAATCACAATCATTGCAATCAAACTTGTCACCGAGTGAACAACTCTAAGTTTAGGAGTTTCGGATTGCAGAACAAATTTATATATATATATATATATATATATATATAAATAATAATATATATATATATATATATATATATATATATATAAAATTTATATATATATAAGGTTGTCAAATATCTCCCTTCCGCCTTTTTGTATTATAAACCAAGAGCAAAAAAGCGGAAGGGAGATATTTGATATATATATATATATATATATATATATATATATATATATCCATATATATAATATTTATATAAATACTAAGGTCGTCGTATTCGAGCCGGTGCTATACGAAATGTCATTGTTCTGGCGACATCCTGAAGGGGAACACACTCGCTTATCCCCTTATCCCCCATGGTTCTCTAGAAATGAATCATTCGTTCCGAGACCGAGCCAACGAACGGGGTCGCTCAATTTAAAGTTCGCCATTCACGACTTAATTGGACACTTAATTGAAAACTCTGAAACTCGACGAAGACCGCCGACATTTATACACAGAATCCCGCAGACTAATCTAGTAAAATACTTTATCGATATATTTTATAATAAGTTTCCCAATAAATAAATGACTTATTACATCTGCTTCACGATTGAAGATATTTCCTCTAGTCGCTTAGCAACTGGAAGCAAAGGAATATATGACTGGACTGTTGAAGTAATTCAATTTAAATATAGAACGGAATTTATTTAAAATATAATCGAATTGAAAATTCATTTATTAAAAATAAACAGAGAGCTGACAATGTATAAGGCAAAATATTTTTCAAAGAAAGCAATTTTCATATCCACTGAAAATTGTATGAGTATGTATATATAGTGTATATGAAAGCTAAAATTTTTCTGGGCACTGCGATTACGATGTCACTGAGAATATTACATTCCTTAGGAGAATAAAAAAACACCACTGAATTTGAGCATAAAACTATCCAGCAGTTTAAAAAAATGATCAATTTGCAGCAAAAATTGATCAGAGGAGACTGGTTACGATTGCGCCACTTTCTTAGATCAGCAATAATTTTGTTAATTTAAAAGTTAGCTGGGATAACTAAAAATTAAATGGTAGGTAATCTGAATATTTGTCTGTCTGGAAATACTGAAATGCTGTCCTTAAATACATTCGATTAGTCATAAAATCGAATCATACAAGAAAAAGACGAGTAGCGCAACAGTCCACATCCTAAGAATGGTTGTGACAGGCATAAAAATAGGTTAAAAAATAATAGGTATAAACATCAAAATGGTTTATAACGACTTTCTTTTTCGTATTATGTCTTTGTTAGTTAAATTAGATTTTTCTTTATCTGTTTAAATTTCACGCAAAACGAACAAGAAATACATATCACAACATATACATGCCACATAACACAAAACTAATTGATGGTAATCAACTATCAATATTCAACTTGCAGAAAAATAACAAACAAAGTAATCTATCTGTATAAAAGTAACAGTTATTATTAAAAGAAATCGAACAAAAAACTTAATTTTGGTTCTTTGAAGGCAAATTTATTTGAACAAACATACTTGATCTTTCTCCCTTTGAACCCTATCTCAAAATCAGTATAGCTTAGCTGTTATGACGACTGTCACTACCGAACCCTGGCGCAACCGTATCCAGCCTCCCCTATTTGACAAGTGCACGACAAATTGTTAGTTTTGTTTGAAGAAAATTGTTACTATATGTGTCAACATTCTATGCTAAATTGTAAAGTGAAATATTTTCTATCGTTTTTGTTATCCTCGTTTGCAATTTATATTTGAAATTTTGAAAAAAAATCAAAGTATTCATGAATGGGGAAACGAAATTCAGATTCCAAAACCTGTTACTAATAATAATTTACTGAAAAATTAAATGATAAAAATGTAATAATATTATAGTAACTATAATTACAAAAAACGATTCCTGTATTATTTAAAAAATATGAAGTAGCTTTGAATTGAAAACATAAAGCATATATTTTTTAATAAAAGCGTCGTAGTCGATTTAATGAGACTTCGAAAATAGATTTCATTAATGTCTCCGTAAAAATAATACGAATAATAGCTCTTGCTAATTTGTATTCTATAAATAAAACTATAACTTATTAAATGTGATTCCTATTAACTATTTTAATATTTATTTTTCGTTCGATGTATTGGGTATTTTAATATGATAATTAAAAGGGCTTGACAAAGGGCTTATCTAACTTTCCGTAGGGTAAGTTATTGTAATCGTTCAAAAATCGAAATTAAAAATTTTTACATTTCTTGACGTGTTTTAAATTTTTGAACATTTTGGCATACCTTAAAAAAATGGATTTGTATGTGTTTGTATGTATGTATGGATACAATTTTTCGTCCGTTTTCGGGCGCACGGATCAACCGATTACATCAACAGAAAAACATTCGATTCTGATTGATAGGGAGATGTGCTGATTAGTTTTTGGCAAAGGCAGGTCCAGCCGTTACGGAGATACGGAGCAGAGAGTGCAGATAATAGAAATCGAGTTTTTTAGAGAACGGAGCATCCGATTTGAATGATGCAAAAAACTTTCTGCTTGTTTTTTTACAAAATAATTACTTTTGAAAAAAAAATCTAAATTTTTTTTTCTAATTCTTTTTTTCTCAAAAATATTTTTTTTTCTGTATATCGAAAATTATTGAGATTTTAATTTGAATTCTGGCTAAAGTTCTAAAGTTCACTTATATACTTAAATAATTTTAACTTTGTAATTCAGTTTATATAACTCTTACAAATATTAGACAATAATAATCTATATGAAAACATTTAATATTTCTCGAACATTTTGTTACAGTACTGGAAGATCCAGCAATTTGCTTTAAGGCTCGATGTCATACAAAAGTGATTTTTTAGCACGGTTTTTCCATATAAGAACGAATTTTTCGAGTACGGTTATTTATGGCACCCATCTTCCATGTAAAACGCGGGATAAGTGTATAAACATAATATAGCCAAATGCTCATATCAAACAATTTTTGTTAGCAATATAGACCATATTTCAAACACATCCCCCAAGGGTGTGGGAATAAATCCTCTTTGGCCGTATTGTTGTTACTAGATACTCAAACTAACCGCTAATGGGTTCAATATCGTGCCTGGTTAATTATTCTATAGCACACCGCAGGCAGCCGAACAAAATGTTTCAAGCCAGGAACATAACATCGCCATTAGACAGTAGCCGCGGCCTTGTTCTATAGCTTTTGTTAGAAAAACAATGCGCTACGCGGAACGGCGAACCCGACGAACGACGCTGGGCTTGCCGAACTACATTCTGGAGAATTTTTCCGCATCTACCGAACCGAAGGCGTGGGCATAGGTAATGGAATCAAGCAAAATGTAAGGCATTCGACAGTGAATGTTGTTGAGGTAGAATAATATTAGCACTTTTTCTGGATCTTTTTGGCACTACCTTATTCCAAATAACATTTTTGAAGTAAAACTTCTTTAGGCGCGACTAGGGTGTAAATGCGTACAAATGCAACGGAAGTGCGTTACGGCAGATAAGATAAGATAAGAGGCGAGTGTCAATGATACGTCATTCGCTCATCCTATACAGGTCGATTGTGATTAGTCGTCGCGTATGTGAATAGAGATCTGTCGTTGTATGCGTACCGGTATCAACGTTGTATGCGTATCGATATCAACAAGAAAATCGGCATTAATAAATGAACATTTTAAAGTTACATCGTAGTACAAATCTTGATTTATTGAAAAATGCTTGAATCAGAAGAATATTTCACTCTGATCCTTAGAAATTATTTCTATATTATTCGTAGTTTCTATAAATCTTTGAAGTTATTAAAATGGAAAATATTTTTTAGGCAAGACAGATTACAGTTGTTCAAAGAATGAGATTATATAGCAAAAAAGTAAAAAAAAATACAAGCAGTCAATTAATGCATGTTAATTTTAATTACATGAAGTTCTTCAAACACAATTACATGATGAGTGAAGTTGCGAAAATAATATTTGTTTAGGCGTTGTTTAACATAATCCACTGTGTGAACGAACATTATAGAAGTTATTAATCAGCAATTACTTCATTTCTCTAATGAAGCTTCATTTATAAATCCTAATTACAATGACAAACCAAACATGTCATATTTGAAGTATGACTATAATTACATTATAGTTATTATTATTTTTTATGATATTATAAATATATAATTTATAATTTATCATTATATAAATGTGTATAATGGTTGACACTAATAAATGTGTGCATCACGAGTGTTACCATATTACTAATAAACATTATTCAAAATTGTTATATGATGTATTTATTTTTACTTAAATGCCATCTTGTATAGTAGAAAATAAGCTTTACCTACTTCAATCGCGTGTGAACCTTACGCGCACTCTTTTTTCTATCTTCTTCATTTTTTACTACCATCTCATTGTTTAAGGGAGTTTTCTAGTGTAGAAAGTTTTAGGTTATTTTTAAATCGTCGCAAAAATCAATAAATTTTTAGACTATCATCTTTTTTATAATTTCTTGATAAACGTTACAAGAGTACAGAAACAATTTAAACAAAAAATTGTTAATAATTTAAAAAATCAGAAGTGGTTGAAGTGAAGGGTCTCAAAAGGTAATCCAAAATAGAAAAAAAGATTAATTATCCAGAATGATGTTGCTATGGCGTATACCAATTTTTTTTGTATTTTATTTTATTTTCAATAGCAATCAGAATACAGTATCAATTTCTTACCATTTTTTTCTCAATTTTTTTTTTTAAATAGTGAAAATTAATTATTTGGAAATTAATAAAAAATTTGAAACAAAACATTTTTTTCCCAAACAAATCTTTTCGTCAACACAGGCAAAAAGTTTTTTGAACCATTCGAATCGGATGCTTAGTTCTCTCAAAAACTGCAATTTTTTGCATATTTAGCTTTGTATCTCAGAAACGCCATCACTTCTACCCATCATTACGAATTGTATGTTTATTGGATCCTTCAAAACGAATGCTCCGTTCTCTCAGAAGCTCGATTTCTATTTTCTGCCTTCTCTTCTCTGTATCTCCGAAACTGCAGGACCTGCCTTTGCCAAAAACTAATCAGCACATGTCCCTATCAATAAGAATCGAATATTTTTTGAACCATTCAAAGCGGTTGATCCGTGCGTTTCCGATTTCAAACAGGACTTGTTAAGTTCTGATCACTGGCAAAAATCTGTCTGTACATGTAAAAATACCATGCATATGACTCAGATGTTCTAGTATTTTGCTGTTTTTACTTATCTACTCATCAGCCATATAGTACCAATGTGTTCAAAATTTGTGTTGACTTGTCTAATAACTAACGAGTTAGAACAGTTACATTGAGATTTCGTAAATCCCTTTGTCATGTAACACGCAAATCATTTCGGTCCGTTAATTTCGTGATAATCGCAACTGACACGTATCGGCTTCTAGCTCGCAGCTGTAGCGTGCAGCTGATTAGTTGTTGAAAGTTTCGCCAGTTGGCAGTTTTCGCCATTAAACGGTTCAAGACTTATTTTATAATTTTCGTTTCGCTACGATGAAATGACAAGCATAAGGTAACTAAGTATAAATGAATGCTTTTAAAACTTCGCTAACTTTGATGTATTAGCCAAACAATTTTGTTGACGTTGAATTAGTGCTGAATGAAACTATTTTGACATGTAAAGTGTAACAGGAAAGTGTAAATATAAATTCATTATGGCAATTTAATAATGTTTCTTAATTTCATAAAATTGTTTTGAATAATAACGAAAAACTGTTTACTTGTACTTTTGTGTATACATTTATTTGAATAAAATAATGTGCGAGAAGAATTTTAACTATAGTCAACTTCAACATTTACTGGCAAATTTTGAGATGTCCGTGAAACAAAAATGGGTATAAGTAATAATCTACTACTGAAGCTCCTTACAAAATGAGATTTTAATAATACTAATCATTTGAACCTACTGAAATCTCGAATCCGGCATAAGCAATACAATTTTGGGGATTCTCATCATCCTTAAAGAATATATTCGAACACAAAAAAGTCCACATGAAGGAATCGTCTTCGACAATTTTTCATTCTCACTGTTCTCTGTATATTTTTACAAATCAACTTATCTTTCATGTCGAATTACTCTTATAAAACAAAAAATGAATATAAAGTGATTGATTTTTTAAACCTGCAATTTTTTCGATACCACAGATGAGCACAGCTTTTTAATCTACTCCCAGTAGAAGTACACAGTACCATCATTAAATTTTTGAAAGCTCAAAGCTTCTACAATAATTCTGAATTTGCCAATTTTGGTATCACATAATAATTTGCTAAAAAATTCCTATAAATAATATCTAATATAACTTTTCTTTTGATAGTTCCAATTACTTTTCCTTTTTCCATTTCTTTTAATTATTGATTCCATTTTTTTTACATTTTCTTATAAACTTTTTATCACTAAAATTGTTTTCATACTTTACTCTGTTCTTATTTATAATTCTTAATACTGCCCTTATTTATTATTTTTCAGATTTGAAATTCAAAAATATTACGCAACGGATATTTAAAGAATTTTTCTAACGTCAGAAGATTTCAAGACATCTTATTTATTTTGACTACTGAATATTCTATTATAATACAAACAGATTATCTAATTATCATGAAAAAATTTCTTTAAGCTAGTATTGCATTAAATAATGTTACTGTATCATTGTAATGAGTAATACTAATTCTGTAACCAAAAAATATATGAATTATGAAATATATGAAATACTATAGCTGAAAAGCCAGCTTTTTAGAGGAATCTCAAAGTTCTCGCTTTGCATTTTTTTCTGTGTTCTAGAATTAGACTACTCACAGATATATTGAGGAAGGACGAAGAAAATAATAAATCTTTTTAGTCAAAAACTATTTTTTTACTTTTTTGTCTTGAAATGTTAGCAATTACACAATCGTCGTCAGCTCACATCATTATAATGAATATAAACTCAGTAATTACAACCGAGTCTAATGTTACGACTAATTTATTAATGCACTTATTACAAGCAAAATACAAATATTGTTAAAAAGTACATTACCAAACTATGAAAAAGAATTACAAGTTTTGGAATAAATGAAAGGATGAATGACGAATGCATATGATGTGTGCATATTCTACGAGCTGCTTTTTGACGGGGTTTAAATGCCCTAGAAAATTTTGATATATGTTCCATAATATATATATATATATATATATATATATATATATATAATGCCTATTATCAAATTTTTACCTTATGGCACAGAAGTCTCGGTCGGAGTAACTTGCATATTGTAGTAGCCCTGTGAATAAAAGATATTTTTAAAATGTTTTTCTCTCACAACAAAAATTAGTTTACGTTACTTAATATAATAACCAATAAAATTGTTGTAACAGTAAAAAAAATATTATTATAGTTGTGTATTTTTCACTTTAGTAAGACACTAATAAAAAGCTCTTCACACTAATAATGGGGTACTTTTATTGTAGTACTAAAATGTAGGTAAATACAATTTAAATATTTAGTGATCTCAAAATTGTGCCAAGATGCGACACTGGTTTCGTTACAATGTAATTTGTTTTATTAACAAACGTACAAAAAAGCGAAACACAAACACGCATATTCAATCTAAACCTGAATTGCATCATTGAATTTTTGCTTTACAAAAGGTCGTTAATACAGATAAGCTGACACCTAATTTGGATCACATTCACGATCGATATATAAATCAGTATCATTAGTTGCATGCTTTATCTCTCTAATATATTATATATATGGCCGAGTTGCATTTGAAATAAATATTCAACGACTAGCCAACCAAAGACATTTAGCAAGATTCTTATCTGTTACATTGCGACTTAACGCTCGTATGTGTACATAACCGGCCTCAGCAATTCGATTCTTTGGAATAGCAATGTGGATATAGACAAACATTTAAAGGATGGAACAAATAATTCTTCAGGTGAACGTTGAAGCACTATTTTCTAAACTTAAGCTTCCAAGAAATAACCACAAATGCATGTCGATTAAATATTTAGTAATCGTTACGTGTCCTTCTGTATTTGACGGTTTACCTGGCCATTTTTATCTGTTTGTGTTCCTATCTGAAACATTCATTTTACCTTTTGATATGACCATTCGATTATATTGGCTCAAACCAATAAGTTTATTTTTCATCATATTCCAACAGCAATCAGAACCTTACATCCTATAAGTGTTGGTCTTAAACTTCTCCTTAGGTCGTACTTTTAGATAATAACCCAACGGTTGATCAATCCATATTTGATTACTTTATTATTAAAATTTATCTAATAGGATTGACTTATCATTCAATTTGATGCAGTAATGCCCGGAAAAGGCTAATTTTAATTGGAAACATGTTTAGGAACTTTATTCAAGTTGGTGACTTATCATTCAATTGGTATTGCTATTGCTCGATGTCGCAGGATTGTTTGTGACGAAGATCGATCTATTGTTCTTGTATTTGCGGAATCTTACGTGATTGACAATTTTTTTAGATTTAATTATGTCCATCTGATATTGCTAAATCGGGTCCCAAATTACACACCCATACTCTAATATTGGTTTAACTAAAGTATCAAATAGTACGCACAGGGTAGCATTGTTTTGAAAATCTCCACCGTTTCTAAGCAGACTACCGAGTATCCTATTTGCCTTTGCCACAATATTGTCCAAGTGAGTGTCTCTGAATAATCATCCTAGATAATATATTTCATAAACAATAATTAGTGTAAGGTTTAGCTTATAAAAACCAATGTTGTATTTCCGATTGCTCTTATTGCTCAACAAATGATTTTTAATATTAGAAACCAGTTAAGACGCTTCTAAACTTTTACTTACAGATGTAATAAAATTCCAAGTTATGGGATAAAATTGTCAGAAACTTTTTTTTGTTAATTTTAAGTTTTTATTTCATTTTTATTAACTAATTAGTTATAAAAACCGGTAAAAATTTAACAAAAAAATTCCAATTCCAAAAAGCAAATCCAAATGAATATAACATCACATCACATTGAATATAAGAAAAAGCAAATCAAGAAGCTGTATTGACTTTAATAGATAGTAAATCAGACCTATCTTTCGAGAACAAAGTGCTCATTTACAAAACCATTATTATTCCAATTTGGACCTACGGTATAGAACTGTGGGGTTGCGCATGCAAATCGAACGTTAAAATTAATTCAAACATGCCAAAACAAAATTTCAAGAATCCTAACTAATGCACCATGGTATATATCCAACTATTGCCTCCACAAAGACCTGAACATTCCAACCGTTGCAGAATACATAAAACCAAGAAACATATTTCACATCGACAAATTAGAATTTCACACAAATCCAATCATCAAATCACTGCCTAGTCCAATAAGAAGACTAAAAAGAAATGGCCCAATATGACCTTCCTCATCTATCAACTTAGAAGCAATTCCCACTGGACAGAGTAGTTAATGCCCAGTTCCAGCCACAGTTTATGTTATAGGATTATTATTTCAATGTTTTGTAATTTTATAAGTTAATACCGATTATTATTTACATTTGTATTTTTTTATCTAGGTTTAATTTTTTATTTTATATAAACCTCAACAATCTTGTATTATAAAACTTAAATAAAGTTTAAAGTTAATTGACAAAAAAGAATCCTAATAGTTTTTGCATGACCCAGCAAAATGAATATGGCCATGTATAGTATGTATGCATTTTTGCTTACATGTATGCTCTTAGGTTTTGTTTTTGAATTTCTGCGAAACTGCCTTCCAAAATTACTTCTCTGGTAGGACCCATCAGGTCTAATTTTATGTGCCCAAATAAATTATTCTTATATTATGCAGCCACGCTCTATTTATCCTCTCCAGCATCTGTGGCACGATGTAACATGTAGACGAATTATGGTACATTACAGCCATTGAAGCTGTCCTTTCACCTCTAAATCTTAGGTCGTAAAATATAATCTTGCAGTATAAACTATCTTGCAGAAAAATACTATCTCCAACTTTTTTATCGTTATCATGGTAATTCGTTATGTGGATATGCCTAATCTTCCTAAATTGAGTCTAAGTCCTTCATTTTTTGTACAGTAGAGTGCATCTGTATACTGATCAAACAAATTGTCAATATAATCATTTTTGAGCTGCTTAAATGAGTTCAGCATAGAAAGATAATGAATAAAAGATTTCGCCTCCAATAATTGTCACCAATGTGAGTTGGCACAACCCTGTTCATCTTTTCGCAGATTATACGGAAATGCTCACCAAATTGCAAGCACATATCAATCCATACAACAAGATATCATAAGAATAGCTTAAATTAGTAACTGGTCTTTTTCTTCTTATCATGACCAAATTATCAGTTTTCATATCATTTTATGGTGATCCAAAACTAAAGCTGCCGAGGATATCTAATTTTTAGTTCTTACGACCTTATTCACAAATATGATAATAAAGAATTAGTTTTGTATACAGGGTGTCCCAAAACTCAACGCTAAGCCGAAATGGGAAGTCAGAATTAATTGCAACTATTAGGCAAAAAATGGAAGTACAAATTGTTCAAAGCGGTATGAAAATTATGAGCTTTTAGGCATAATCTAAAGCTTTGGTCAAGCTGTGCCCATAATTCACTTATTGTGCTTAAATATTAATATTTTGTCTTTTTGGCACTTTAGAAAGATAACCGTAAATATCATTTCTAGGAACAGTCAAAAATAATGACACAAGTTTAATAAGTGTTCTAGACATAAACTTTGTTAAACTATAAATTTAACATTTTTAAAATTCGTCGACTTTTGAAGAGCTTTTTTTAAGTATATTGACAAGTTCCATCAAACAGATTTACGCATTTAATCAGGATTGTAAAATGGTAAAATACCTAATTGTATCATATTAAAAAAAATCGAACAAAAAAAAAACAGAAACAACACGTTTTAGGCTATTTGAACTAATATAGTGACATATTGATTATTTGAAATTAAAAATATAAAATTAACATATCTGATATTTTCACACCTCAGACAACGTCATACTCAAATATTTTTTTGAATTACTTCTTAGTTAAGGCTAAGATATCAACTTTTATGTAGATTTCGTGCTTTGAATATAAAAAGCTTGAATATAAAATATTTTGTTTTTTTGCAAATAGATGTATTAATGCTCAAACATAAAATTGATCTAATAGTTTTTTTAATAAGTTCAAAATTAAAAATTTCTCGAAAGTACATAAGATAAATCACTTACTGCATTGTAGGTAAGCACCGGTAATAATTCATCGTTGTAGAGTTCTATGTTACAACACATTCTATTGTAAAATATTTCGATGGATTTCTATCTCATATTTGTAAATTATGAGGCATCATGATTTATTAAACAATTTATGCGGAGCACATTTTTAAATTTTCGCTACGGAGAGAATTATGGGAACGCGCACGTTGAGAGAATAGCTTGTGTACACGATGTAATTTATAAAAATCAGCGGTTCTCAAGATCTAATTACGTTATAGAAAAGAATACTTCGTTTTATTGCTAATTAAACAGTAATTCATACTTTAGTGGCACTAATTTAACGGAAAAACAAATTAGTACAAAGATAGCAATAATATCTTATTCTTACAGTAGCACGTACCGTTAATTTTTTATTATTGTATAGTAATATTTGAAAATTATAAATTATATAAACAGATAATAAGAAGAATATAAATATTATATATATATATATATATATATACATGTACATATACATCGCATATATGTATGTGTGTGCAAAGGCAAAAAATAAAGTTTTATTAAATAAACCATAAGTGTAAGCATCCATAAAGATGAAAATTCAAATTATTTACCGAAATACATGTTTTAATACACTTTCAATAGAAGTAAACTTACTGTAGTAAGAGCTATGTAGTCTTTTTATATTTCTTCCCAAATTTTCTTTTTTTATGGTTTGCAATTTTCATCAGAAAATAAATGTACAACAAAAAATAACAGTATATCAGAATGTCGAGCCTGTTATAATTATTTTTTCATTTGTAATTAATCAAATCGTTTTCAAATTATTATTTTTATAAAAAGTGCTAATAAGTTTTGTTCATTTTACACTGATGATGAGAAAAATCAAGTTCTCTAAACGTATCTTAGTGGTTAGTATTATTAAACTGAATCAAATCTTATAATATGTTCGATACGTTCAAAAATTTAGTTAAACTTTTAAATATATAGGTATATGTTTATTGTTTTAAATTAATATAAGTTTATATAAGTGGAATGTTTTTTGCCAACTCCTTGAATAAAATTAACAATATAACTAGTTGAAAGTGGCATTTAACCTTAAGGTAAGTTTCCTAAACTTTCCAAAATATGTAAGAATCGACTTAATCAATCGAATTTAAAATTTAGATGTTTAGATAAAATTTTCAACTGTTCATTTCAAAAATGAAGCTATCGCTTGTAATTAAATCTAAACATTGCGATTTCGAATAGAATATTCTCAAACATATTTAAATTAGCTGTAATTATATTAATTATATTGCACACACACGTGCTTGTAATCTTGTATGTCCTTAAATTGTAGCTTATTATTTTAAATTTTAATGAATTAATATTTGACTCATCACATCACAAAAGCAAATCAAATTTTGACAATAATATTTTCTCATACTTTGATAAATTTGTAATATTAAGCTATTTGTCGTAGGGCCGTAACATTTCATTATGTTTTATAAGATCATAATATTATTCATTGCCAAAAAATGTTCATAAAAATTGTCAAAAAATTTTTTTTCAACAATTAATTTCAAGAAAACGGCTTGGTAGATTTTTACTTAAAACTAATCAGTATCATTCCCAACAAATATCTTTCGAAAAGTTTTTGATTTTTTTAAATCGATTCTGAATTGAGAGTGGACGAAAAAATTTTCACTTTTCTGCTATTTACAAAGAAATAGCTCAGCCGATCGTCGCACAAAACTGATAAAAGAAAATCCTCGAGATCGAGATATATCGAACTGCTTATAAATTTTTGAAATCGGTCCAGCCATTTTTGAGAAAACGCCGATTTATAGCAAAAAATCTGTTCACATAAACACACACATACTTTTCCAAATTTGGTCTCATTTGATTCAGAATGGCTGAAAAGTCGAGACACACACATAGGGGGAAGTCTCGTAACGCCGGACCGCACCTAATTCCGGACACTCTAACACGTACTATTTAAGCGAGTATAAATCTTTTTATATCAAAATACAAGTGAAAGGGGCGCGGGGGGCACACAGGTGCAGGATCACGCGCCAAGATCGTAAATTAGTAGAATATTATTAGTTATTTTAAACAATTAGGTATTTTCAACAAGTAGGTACCACCAAATGAACGAACATGCCTGTCCCTTAGCACCGGACACTAAGTCGTCCCTTAGCGCCGGACAGTAAACATATTGATATTTTTTGTGAGAATTGACTTAATTTATTCTGATTATTTAATTTTGTTTTATATGAGTGCTAACGGTCACTACATACGTCCATTTTTCGTATTTCCTGGTTAGAGAATGAAAATCTTATGATGAATGCTCTAGCTTAGAGCATCGGTGTGGCCCAGTGAAAAAGGTGGATAAATAGTGTTTTTTTTGCAATATCTAAGAATATTCGTCAAAGACACATGTGCAGACACTCCAGAGTGTGGAGATGGCTGCATATGGGTTCAATGCTGGTTATTTTGAAATGTCCGGTACTAGGTGCCACTAAGTAAAATCATATTTCTTGTTACCAAGGTTTGATTGATAGTATAAATTATTTTTTAGCAAAAGGTTTGTTAATTTATTTTGATTTCCAACTTTGTTATTTAACATAAGTCACAATTTAATAAACATTTCGTAAAATATTTTTTGATTTATTTATAAATAACCTTAGGTGTCCGGCATTCGGGGACTTCCCTCTATATTATTTTTTTCTAAGGTATGCTAAAATGTCCAAAAACCTTTGATACATAAAAGTTTTCATTTTCGATTTTTTTCCAATTACTATAACTTACCGTACGGGAAGTTAAAAATATGCAAAAAAACAAAATGGATTTTTCAAAAATTGTAGACCATAATACCCCCATTTCTGTTAAAGCGTCAATTGCAATTAGTTATCTATATTCCCAAGTACGATATTCATAATGATACGACTTCTCAAGTAATGAATTATAATACCACGATTCATACCATATCTGGCAATACTAAAACCCATCGTAATTGTGTTATGTTCTTGCACCAGACTAGAATTATTTTAATGATGATTCAGTTTATTATTATTTCAATAATCGCTCGCATTCGTAATAGTCAAGAGCAAGAGCAAACCACTAAAGCAGAGTTGAGTCTGTTCATGTGTATTTTATACGAATTTACATGAACTTCGCAAGTAAAATGGAAATGGACAACATAGTATGTATGCGAAATAAGCGACTCTTGTTGCGGTCCATTCGATGTGCTCAAACAAAATGCAGAATGCAAGTGTCTGTGACTCGGTCATGGAACTCGCTTTAGTTTCCGAACTACTACTTCATATTAATACACTCGTATGATACTTGTATGGAGGAGGATTAGGGAACGCTTTAAGCTGATTTAATACACGATATACAATTTTATAGTTTCAAACTATAAACGAGTATACGGAAGATAAGTAAGTATTGTGAAGTGGAAAAAGTTTTATGGGGGATTAATTGTTTAAGTAGGATTATCTCTGGTATTTTATTTACGCATTTACGATGAAGAAAATAGCTCTTCGTGGTGTGATAGTTAATAACGTGGTCTGCACAAAGTAGTCCTGAGTTCGATCATACTTTCGGTCAACTCGATATCAAATATAATAACAATTTTTTTATTTATGAATATAATTGAGATCTATGACCTTATAGAAATCGTCTTTCGTGAGCATTGCTGCAACAAATTAGATAAACTAGTACTTTTCATTTATATACTTTTTTTTTATTTATATATATATATATATATATATTATTTTCATATTTCAGTCAGACAGAGCTATGAGAGATTATAAAAAACGGTTTTCATATTTTATATATACATTTCATTTGACTATAATATCAATTTCATTAATATAGTAGTATAATAGTAATAGTAGTTCTGATCGCTTCCCAAAATAGCAATGAACTAGTTGGTTTGGTATTTTGCCTTAAGGCAAGTTACATGAACTTCCCTATAAGATTAAATAATCGACTTAATCAATAAAAAATAAATTAATTTATGAGCCATTCAAAGTATTCCGAGTGGATTTATTGCACATAATTGAAAACAAACAAACACGTTAACTCGGAGTATTTTCTTAAAGCAAATTTTCAAAAATTAATAATTTTTATAATTGAACCAGTTTTCTTAGGACTTTAATGGTTTATTATGTTCATTAAGACCAAGTACCCTATCGTTATACTTAGTAATTCGTCAAATTTTAATTTTAACAAACGTCAAAAAAACTACTCATTTTCTTAAAATTTGGTTAGTTTTTTAAATTAAACTACTTGTCGTAAGGGCGTAATATTTCAATAAGTTGTATAAGACCGTGATATATATCGCCAAAAAAAGTTCCATAAAAATCGGCTTAAATTTTTTTTCAACAGTTGATTACAAGAAAACGGTTCGGTAGATTTTCACCTAAAACTAATCAGTATCATTCCCAGTTTTTGATTGTTTGAAATCGGTTCGATAGTTTGAAGTTAAATGTGGACGAAAAGTTCAACACTTTTTTTCAAATTACAAAGAAACGGTTTGGCAGATCGTCTCACATAGAGATACATCAAATGACTTTTAAATTCCTGAAATCGGTTCAGGCGTTTTTGAGAAAACGTCGATCAAAGATATAATTTTGACAAATGCCAAATGAACAATACTAATTTTTGCAAACTTTGATGAATTTTTAAAGCTAAACGAGTTGTCGTAGGGCTGTAATATTTTAGTATGATCTAGAAGACTATGGTATCCACCGTCAAAAAAATAATAATAAAAATCGTTGAAATTTTTTTTCAAACCTTATTACAAGAAAACGGCCCATTAAATATCTGAAAATGATATAAACTACGAGTATGCTTATTTGAAACAAAACGTTAGGAATGGGAAAATTGTCGAATGCAAAATAGCAAAAAAGTGTTAAAATGGTATCTCACATTAATAATTTAAAACCTTTATTTTCAATTTTACGAAAATTAGCAAAATTATGTTAAACTTTTCAATTGCCTGGCACAAGTGCTTATTTTACTAACAATAAATTAAGTATGAAGAAAATTGATCAGAAATTGATCAGAGGCTTAAAAGAGAAAAAACGTATAGATAGAAAAATATGCCATATAATTTATAATCAAATAATGAAGACCTACTAAGAGCTAGTAATTCTAATTTGAAAATTATGATTTATTTGAAAAAAAAATTGAGAGTCAACATTAGAATTAGAATTAAGTTTAAAATAAGCTGGGCGTAACTGTTTAGACTTGAAGAATTTTAAAATTTAATTCTAAAAAAATGTAGAGGACAAAATGGGTAGAAAACAGTTATGTGAGACAACAATAAAACTGTGCTGAATTTATTTTCCTAAAAGAGTGTGCAGCGCGAAGCTGTAAATGAATAAAACGATTGAGACAAAACAAGAATGCAGTCGACTGACTGAATTAAAAACGGGGACACAGGACACGGAAAATAGAAGAAGTTTGAGATGTGAATAAAACACCAGCTTTGTAAAATAGAGAAGACAAAGAAGGAAATTGACGCTTTTGCACCATGAACCTGCCTTCGGGCATATCATTTAATGAATTCTATAATTATTGCCTTTAGCAAAGTGATCCAGATACTTCAACTATAATAAGCGTAACCGCTGTTGTAGCAGTGGCGGATCCAGGGGGGGGGTCACGGGGGTCATGACCCCCCCCTGAGCCTGTTGTAGGACTTAGATAAAACACTAATTTAACAACAAAATTACTCCATAATGATTTCATTCACCAAACACATTATATAACTTAAATATTTAACTGATTGTAGACGAATGGCGGAGTCAAAATCCCTAAAATTTAAGGATTTTCCAATCGTATTGCGAATAGCTGTTTTATTACAGTTTAGGAAAAAAAAATCATTCAAAATTCAAAAAATTAAACTGACTGTGAGTGGCCCTTACGCATGAACTTTCTGTAATATTAACATCTGTAAATGTTAATCAATATATAAACTAGCTGTAAGTGTAATTCTGTCTTAAGGCAATTAGGGCATCGTGCCTTAAGGCAAATTGCTGGAACTTCCCGTACCAAAAATTATTATTTTTTTAAAAACAAATAACATTTTTGAAAAAATTTTACTTCGAAAAAAAATAGATTTTTGAGAAACTATAAAATTGACAAAATATTACTTTTTTTTTTTAAAAAAAATTTTTTTTGAAAACAAAAAATTTTTTTAAAAAAAAAATGTTTTCTTTATTTTGACATATTTTGGAAATTTTGAACTTTTTTTCAAAGCAATCGCACTGCTTGAACTGCATAGAGACGAAATGTCAAAGCACGCAAGTGCCGCGCCGCCGTCTAACGCATAAGCATTGGTACGGAGCCCATAGGAATGTAAAAAAAATGTATACTTATTGTTAAAATCTCTATAAAATATCTGATAATTTGATGTGCATATGTCTAATGATCATTTTTAACCGCCCAATGGCATTTTTTTTTACTTTTTTCATTAGATCTCCGAAACCGCTAGACCTGCCTCCATGAAAATTTGATCAATTCTATATCTTGTCAATACAAGTAAAATGTTTTTTGAATTATTCAAATCGGACGCTCCGTTCTCTTAAAAACGGAGGTACCGTTTTTGGCACTTTTTGCCCCGTATCTTCGGAACGGCTAGACCTGCCTTCGCCAAAAAGTAATCAGCACGTCTCCTTATCAATACGAATCGAATGTTTTTTGAATTATTCAAATCGGTTGATCCGTGTTCCCGAAATCGTCGACGAAAATTTGTATCCGCACATACATACACACACGTACATACATACACACACACACACATACATCCATTTTTTCTAAGGTATGCCAAAATGTTCAGAAACCTCTGAAACGTGAAGATATATGAAAATTTTCATTTTCGATTTTTTTGCGATTACTATAACTTGCCCTACGGGAAGTTAACTAGTGGTGTTTGGCATCGTGCCTTAAGGCAAATTGCTGGAACTTCCCGTACCGTAACGAAATGTTCGAGGAATATTAAATGTTTTCAAATAGATTATTATAAATATTTTAACAGGGTCTAATATTTATAAGAACTATATAAACTGAATTGCAAAGTTAAAACTATTTATTTATAGTATATAAGTTTTAAACTTTAGTCAGAATTAAAATTAAAATCTAAATTATTTTCTATATACAAAAAAAAATTTTAAACAATTTTTTTTGAAAAGCAATTATTTTGTCAAAACAAGCAGAAAGTTTTTTGAATCATTCAAACCGGTCGCTCAGTTCTCTCTAAAACTGCCATTTTTTGCATATTTGGCTCAGTATCTTCGAAATTGCCGGACCTGCCTTTGCCAAAAACTAATCACCTCATCTCACAATCATTACAAACTCAATGTTATTTAGATTTGTGTTTTCTGCACTCTTTACTCCGTATCTCCGTAACTGCTGGACCTGTCTTTGCCAAAAACTAATCAGCACATCTCCCTAACAATAAGAATCGAATGTTTTTTTAACCATTCAAATCGGTTAAACCATACCCCCGAAAACGTGGACGAAAGAATGCGGACATACAAAACACACTCACACATCCATTTTTTCTGAAGTATGGCAAAGTGTTCAGAAACCTTCAAAACGTTAGATTTTCGGCCTATTACTATAACTACCCTATGGGAAGTTAATAATGACTGATTTAGAGAAGTATTCCTAATCGCTGTAAACCATTTTGAAGTGAGAAACTATTGCAAATTGTTTTTATTTTCAAATATAGTAATTATTTTTTTTGAAAAATGGTTTGAATATTACACATTGATGGAAAACAAACACATACAAAATACGAAGCCGAATACAAACACACGGTGAATTTTTTAAAAACGCGGCCAAATAATCCAAACTTTAATTATCATAAGTAAACCACTTGTCGCAGGCCTTAATATAGTTTAGTACGTTCATTTAGAGCAGAAACTCTATCGCCATGCAAAGTTTTGCTTAAATCGCCAAAAAATAGCAATCTATTATGAAAAAGAAACGACTTGACCGATCTTCGCCAGAAACCATTTATTTCCAAATGATATCAATCGAATAGTTTAAGCAAAAACGATTAAAAATGTTTGACAATAACATGGACGATAATTTCTGCACTTTTCTGTCAATAGTAAAGAAACGGATCGACCAATCGTCTCAAAAAACTAATCAACGCAAGCGCTTATTCAGTTCCATTTTATAGTTTTTAAATTTTAACATCGGTTCAGACGAGAAAACGTCGAGGAAAGATCAAATTTTGACACACGTCAAAGACGCAGATTATTTTTATAAAAATACACATAAATAGGGTTAGGCGGGTCTAATTTAACTTTGAGCAATTATATTGTGAAAACTAAACGAAAAACATAACAACCAATCAGACATATCAAACAAAAAATCGTCTGACTATGTTTTAGTACAACTTACAGCTAATTCATCACATAAATGTGTTTTTTTGCTGTTTTTAAAAAAATTGTCACTTGGTCTTTTCTTACCCCATAGGCGGGGTAAAATCGGCGAGAGGACAAACAATCCAATTTACTATTTTTAATTTTAAAGGGATTTAACGAAATAATAGCTACATTATTCAACCAATGAAAAATATGAATTTTATAGATACATTTTTTACAGAGATAACTCTGTATATAACCTTGATTCGATATTTTGTCCAAAATATTCTCCAGCAGAGTTGGAATAAAGATTTATTTAATTTATCTCTTGTAAAAATGCTTTTTTAACGTCGTAAGAATCAGGGTGATGGCTGGTTGTACATTTTTCCCTCTACTTTCAAATATTGTTGTTAAGAAATTCTTAACTTTACTTGTTTTTGAGATATCGGTAGTGGACCTTTTTACCCGCGAATCTTTACGCTCCGCTCTTTCTATATATATATATATATATATATATATATATATATTAAATTTGTTACATACTCATTGAGGACTTTAAAAACTTTTCAATTATGACCCCCCCCCTGACGCCGAAGCTGGATCCGCCACTGTGTTGTAGCATATTATGATGTAGTTATGCCAATCAACAAAATAGTTATCTTCAAACATCAATCTCCAAAGGATTATTGACTAGCTTTCAATAACCGCAGTTTATGTTTACGCCAGATATTCGGATTTGCTAATTTTATGTTTTAACGAAATCCTGAATAATTAGAAACCAAAATTGAAAGTTTGAGTGTGTGTGTATATGAACCAAAGACCTTGTGTCGATGTTTTTCTAAAACCGATTCAAAAAATTTAATAGCCATTTGATCCAGAATTGAATACAAGTATGTGTGTGTATGTGTATAACCCAATGAGGATACTGATTACTGATTTCTCGCGACAATTGGTTGTAATGTTACTTAAAATTAACAAAAAAGGTGCAATAATTTATCGTTTTGATGATTTTGATTAAACTTTGAATAAATATAAATGTTCAGCTTGCTCATAGGTAGTTGGTTGAAACTACTGGACCTGATCAGAGGTCTTGAATATATTTTAGATATATCCAGATAGCAATATGATTCCAGGTAAAAATAGATAGTCCTGATCCGGCACTGCTGTATCAATAAACATTTGCCCTATTACAAAAAATGTAATAAAGAAATGAGAGAGAATGTAATATATAGAGATGAGACAACTGTTCGGGTTGCCATCTGTAGAACCGACTAACGTCTAAAAAAACTAATTTTCTCAAACTTTGATAAATGCTGTAATATTTCAGTAAGTTCTATAAGACCATGATATATATCGTCAAAAAAATTCCATAAAAATTGGCTTAATTTTTTTTTCAACAGTTGATTACATGAAAACGGCTCGGTAGATTTTCACCTAAAACTAATCAGTATCATTCCCAACTAATATCACTTTTACACTTTTTTTCAAATTGCAAAGAAATGGCTCGGTAGATCGTCCTCATTGAGATACATCAATAGATGGTAATTAAATTTCCGAAATCGGTTCAGGCGTTTTTAAGAAAACGTCGATCAAAAGTCTAATTTTGACAAATGCCAAAAAAACGATACTACTTTTTGCAAGCTTTGACAAATTTTTAATGTTAAACTTAGCATGAATATAAAGGTGGGGTTTGCTCATAGGTAAGTGGCTAAAGCTTCGAGCAGTCTGGAAATATAGATAGCAATATGTTTCCAGCTAAAAATAGTCCTGATCCGGCATTGCTGCATCAATAAATATTCGCCCTATTACTGAAGTTGTAATAATAAAATTTATCAAAGAGATGAGACAACTTAGGGTTGCCATCTGTAGAACCGACTAATATTAATTAAAATAAGCACAACAGCTTTCAATAGGCAGTTGCGATTTCTGTTAAAATAACACAAAAAAAAATTATAAAGATCATGGTCTTAATGAACATTCTTCAATATTATGAGCCCACAAATAATTGTTTAAATATTAAAATTTATGAACCTTTTCGATACTGTGTCGCCTATAAGTGCTTTTCGCTCGCCTATACACGAAAAAGTTTGTCGAATTTCGCTTCAATATATTACTCTGAGTTATATTATTAAAAAATTTAATTTGTTATTGCAATTGATAATAATTAGAAAATCTTAAAGTATTTTGCGCAATATATTTTACTTGGGCGACTTGCGACTTGTACTGCAGTGTCACTCCTGCGGAAAATACTCTCGTAGCAAAATGGTTTATGTTAGTAATATGTTGGACAACGTCAATATGTTAATATTGTATCGTCACAATTGAATGAATGAGCTTTTATTGTGTAAGTTATGTATTTACACATATAGGAAAGTCATGCAACTTGCCTTAATGCAAACTGGTTTTATCTGTATCAATGTTATCACATCTTTTTCACCCGGTCTTGATTCCATCATTCACAGGTATAGTCAGTAGTGACAAACACTCCATGAAGAGTATTTTAATAATTGTGACATGTGTTCATATCAGGATGATATAACTTTTGTTTATAAAATTTTATCTGAAATCTCATATGTGGAAGCTGTGCACATACGCTTCTGTTGATTGTTTATTTAGCCGAGAGAGCTGGAGCTGGAGCGCTTGCATTTGCTTATTTGTTTTAGGATTCCCCTACGAACGAGTACGAGTAGAATAGTGCGAACATTGTCCTGTACTGGAAGGCCATATACACTCACTCCGTAGAGTACATAAAGTGCTCTATTTTCAACTGAGAATGTGACACACGCTTTCTGTACGATTTAATATCTTTTTACAAGAACGATTAAACATCGCCTGTTCAAATACAAAGAGCTTGCTTAAAACTGAATTATTAACGCAAAACACTATGCCATTTCACTGGTTCTATAATGTAAATTAATACAATGATACTAAAATATTTTTATTGAATATTAATCCATATTAGCTCATGCGTTTTCAGTAAAAATGATTGAAAAAAGTGGATTAGGTTAAGGTGGGGCACAAAGTTCCAATTTGACTTAGGGCAATTATATAACAAATACAAACAAACGATCTTCATGATCAAAATTTGCAAAAATTAGTATCGTTTTTTTGGCATTTGTCAAAATTAGACGTTTGATCGACGTTTTCTCAAAACCGCCTGAACCGATTTCAGAAATTTAAAAATTGTATAACGATCTGCCGAGCCATTTCATGTCATGATATAAAAAAATAAGTAAAATTTTACGATTTACAAAAGTAATAATGTTAAATTCTATACCAAAATTATGAAATAATACCGAAATTATTTAATTTTTCGAAGGATTTTCAGAATTAACAAAATGTAAACTTACACATTGCGGAGCATAGAAAAAAATATTTAAAAGAAACTCTTTTGCAAACATTATTATACTCATTATCTATAGCCTTCAATACAGTTCATTAGCATCGATATTTTATTAACTTTTCGTAGGGTAAGTTATTGTAATGGGCCGAAAATCGAAATTGAAAATTTTTACATTTCTCGACGTTTTGAAGGTTTCTGATCATTTTGGCATACCTCAGAAAAAATGGATGTGCGTGTGTTTGTATGTATGTATGAATACAAATTCTCGTCCACGTTTTCGGGCGCACGGATCAACCGATTTGAATGATTCAAAAAACATTCGATTCCTATTGGTAGGAAAATGTGCTGATTAGTTTTTGGCAAAGGCAGGTCCAGCCGTTTCGGAAATACGGATCTTAAAGTGCAGAAAATAGAAATCGAGTTTTTGAGAGAATGGAGCATCCATTTCCATTTTGATTCAAATGATCTAAAAACATTCAATTTGTAATGACGGGGAGAAGTGGTGATTAGATTTTGGCAAAGGCAGGTCGAGCCATTTTGGACATACCAAGCTAAATGTGCGAAAAATAGCAGTTTTTGAAAGAACTAAGCATCTGATTTGAATGATTTAAAATACTATCTGCTTGTTTTGACAAAATAATTGCTTTTGGGAAAAAAAATTATTTCAATTTTTTTTTTAATTTGTTTTTCGTATGTCGAAAATAATTCAGATTTTAATTTTAATTATGGCTAAAGTTCTAAAGCATCACTTATATACTTTAAATAATTAATTTTACTTTGTAATTCTGTTCATATAACTTTTATAAATATTAGACAGTGTTACAGTATTTATAATAATCTATTTCAAAACATTTAATATTTCTCGAACATTTCGTTACGGTACGGGAAGTACCAGCAATTTGCCTTAAGGCAAGATGCCATACACAACTAGTTTTTGATATATTTTGCACCGCGAACCTATTAGATGCAATTTTGTATAAAATCACAGTACTTTTATTATATTTGGTGAAGAAATTGGCCTCTTTGATATACAACAATAGTAACTGAATTCTGAAAATAATCTTGCAAAAAAATTCTTACATTCTTCTTAATTTTTCGTTAGACAAGATTTCCTCGCACTCTATAATTTTTTTTACTGTATTAAGTATCTCGCACAAAAATAATCGTTGAATCTCCAATTTTACACATTGTATGTTGATCATCTGTATTTCATATAACTAATAAGTAGAATAGGATTTATGTAAAAAAAAAGAGAAAGAAGAAATTGTAGAATTGTAGTAGTAGATAACAATTAAGTCATGTTGTAGGTCTTAATGGTATCTTTATCATATTTGAACAGATAACCAAGATTAATCTAACTGTTAAGATAAATCAGATTCACAATTTCTGTTTTAGGGCCAAAAAAAAGTGAAGCACTATTGTATTTCTTTCTGGATATATGTGATTAGATATGAAAATCCAAAATACCCGATATAAGGTTGTGCATTTAACAAATATTTATGATTCTTCTTTTACCAATTGCTCTTTGATTTTAGGAATTCTTTTAAAACAGTGGCTGGTATGTATTCCAGAATGAAAACTAGTGCATACCTATTTTGAGGTATGTGAATGTTCTATTCGTGGCTTTCTTTATTTCGTCTGTGTGAGTGATCACATTGACGCTGCAGAGCAATCTTCTGACTTCAGTATTTTTAATTAAACCCATTGGCAGAAAATATTGCTTTCCAGGAGCCAATATAAAATAGAAGAAATGTAGAAATAACTTGAACACTTCTAAAGTTTAGTTGAAATATATTATATTTTTTCTCTCAGTCTATAAAACATCTGCAAAAACTGTAGTCCTTCTAAGCTAATAAAGTTATAATTGGAAATAAATTAGCATAACATGTAATTTCAGACATCATGTAATTCAATTCAAATGACAAATGAGTTTAATGTTTGATTTAACTGAAATGACATGATCTATATTTTCAAATGAAAATGGACATCGCTACTGCACGATGTCAGTCTTTAGAATAATACGACTAATTTACAATCAGGCAAATTGATATTTCTCAGTATGTCTATTCGGACGAAAAATAAAATTGATGATTTGAGGGAGCATAATAATACTTCTAATAATTTGAGCTAGAACCTATATTAAAAACAAACTCTAAAGTAGAAACTAGAAAAACATATGTATATGATTTGGATAATTTTTTATATCATGTCTTCATGATCTACATAATGACATTGTCAAAAAAAGTATTTATGGATAAAAATATAAGTGATATAAAAGTTTGACTAGAGACTAGACTTTTAGAGTTTTCAACAAAAGCGTATTTGTCATTGCAAATCTATTTCATTTTTATTCTGCCATAAATAAATAGATATACTACATAAAATCCTAAGTTTGTAAATGAAATGAACTGCTCTAAATTCATGAACTCCATTTAGAACGTCGAAGAGGCTTTACAAAAGTTGTCTCACATTTGTTTGATGACTATTCAGCAAGTTTTTCAAATGATTTATTCAATTACGATATTGCCATTGGATTGGGTCTATTATAAAAGAAATTGAACTAGATAATTGTAGTTGGGCATTTGTGTTTTCATGAACATAGTAATTTTGATGTTTTATTACATATTATAATGTTATACCATATCCTCAATACCGCAGATAAAACTTAACGAGTTTTTTTTAATATTAAGATAAAAAAATATTATTTCACTTATTCATATAATAAAATAAATAATAGGACTGCCCTAAAGCTGATCGGTGTGGTGAGTTAAACTCCAACTATTTTCACTTACAATGAGAAACACATTTTTTTCTATAATATATTTTCAAGTGAAAATGAACATCGCTACTGCACGATGTCAGGTTGTCGAGCGCAGAGTTCCGTCTACTCATGATCCCGTCTACTTAAACCTTATTAAAAACAGTATATGAAGAAATTATCGTCCACAATTAGCTGCCGAACTGCATTATTTATGTACATTTTAACAAATCATATGATCTTTCTTCAAAATATTTTCCAAGAAAATATTATTATTCCACTAGCTTAAAATGTTTATCGGTTAAAATACAGTCATATTTAAAATATCAAATCAAACAATATTTGTAGAAATGATTTCTGTTTGCAAAGGATCTTCCAATCGATATTCAATCTTATCTAGTTTTACTTTTACAGCAAAATAGATAGTTATTTTTGAATTTAAATATGATACATTATCATATTTGAACAGATAAGCAAGATCTAACTGTGAAGATAAATCAGAATCACAATTTCTGTGTTATAACAAAAACAGTTTTATAACAGTTGTGAATTTTTCTTTATTGACAGTATATTTGCAAAGCTTTGTATATACGATATTTTTATTTGCAAAGTTTGGCATTAAAAGTAATCTTAGACAGCCGAATCCATGTGGTCAAAAAAGAACCGGTTTGAAAATCAATGCATCGGACATGTAAAAACTGCAACTATTGATTGTAGTTGCATTGCTCTAATTCACCATATAATGATAACCGCTTAAATAAATAATTATAGTGAGTGTAATAAAAGTATAAAAATATTACATATCAAGATTTAGATTAGGAGATTTACAGCTGTAGATTGCAAGGAAGAAATTTATTTTTTAACATTGTTTATGCATTGTATGTACTCATAAGTAAAGCTTTACTAAGCAAAGAGAAAAACTATTTGAACCTGCCTTTTGCAAAAATCGATGCTTATTTCACATTCCTGAAAAAGGAAGAATATTTTTTGAATTGTCTTAATTAGTGAACGAGTTCCTGTAAAACATTCATTTTTATCTAAAAATACATGCATACAGTTTTTTTTTATAGACGCCAAAATGATCAAGAAGTTTTGAAATGTAAAAATTAGGTTTCCTACAAGTAGTATATCAAGCAAAATTCCGAATATTGATTATTCGGAATACTCGATGTTGATCAAAAACAAAAATTGAAATTTTCTAGCTTGTCAAATTCCATGAATTGTCATGATGCGATATATTATTAATTCTCAAGAAAAAAGATAAATTTTTAATTGTATATAGACCAACACTCGAGTGTAATTATTGATTGATTCCTATTAAAAACAACAAACATGCATTATAACAATAACAAAGTTTGATTAATATTCAGAAAAGCGTTTTTGACATTTATAACCACAAAAACCGTTCAACTTCAATTTTTTATATATACAATCAAAAAAATATTTCTTATCATATTTTATTTAATAATAAGAGACCAGTAGCTTTTTATCTCATAAAACACTAACTGTATTTTGGATTTTTTTGTTTAACTTTGAAAAAAAAATTGGATTTAAAAATTTTTGAAATTATTTTTTTATATTTGAAATATTGTAGAAATTTTGAACTTTTTTCCGTAACAACCGCGTTGCTTTAGCTGCAAAGCGCAATAGCGTCGCGTCGCAATCTAATGGACAAACAATGTTACGGAATTAATAGAAATGTAAAAAAAATTACTTATTAATGAAATATCTGATAATTTAATATGCATATGTCATTTTTGACCTCCAAATGGGTTTTTTTATTTTTTTTTTACTCGATCTTCGAAAGCGCTAGACCTGCGGTTCCAAAAATTTGATCTGTTCTTCATGTTGTCAATACAAGTAAAATGTTTCTTGAATTATTAAAATCGGATGCTCCGTTCTCTTAAGTCTCTTTCTTCGCTGAGTTACCGTTTTCGGCGCTGTTTGTCTCGTATCTTCAAAACATCTGGACTTGCTTTGTCCAAAAACTAATTAGTTTTCACATGAAAAGGAACCGAATGTTTTTTGAATAATTAAAATCGGTTAAACCGTGTTCCCGAAATCGTCGGCAAAAATTTGTATCCAAACACACACACACACATCCATTTCTTCTAAGGTATACAAAAATGTTCAGAAACCTCTGAAACGTAAAGATAAATTAAAAAAATATATTTTCGATTTACTTGCGATTACTATAACTTACCCTACGGTGAGTTAATAAAGAATGACAATTCTAGCAGTTGCTCATATTGTCTCATATGAGAAAAATTCAGTAAATTTGATGTCGAGGAAGACCAGTCGGTGATAGTACCTATACCGGCGCCAGAAAATGCACTTAATTCCGGTAGTAAGCCCACAATGCACGTAATTGTTTGTCTTCCTCGTGTACGCTCATTGATTTTTCTTCTGGTAACACATACGTGCATATGTCACGCTAGAGTAAATAATCTTGTTGAAATTTATCTGTCCGGTCTTTGTTTATTAAGGCAGATGTGCATAGTATAGTGCAACGATTTTCAAACATTATGCACTAAATTATAGAGATACTATCTACGCCGTTCTATTTTGAATATGCTTTATAATTATGTCTTTATTGACAAAACAAGTAGTACAATAGTATTTCAACAAAAAAAGATATTTAATAGTAAACAAAGTTTTTACACGCGTTATTAAAAAAGAAAAACCTAGATATGTTTGAGATTTTTTTAGTTATAAGTAAGGTTGGAGTTCCAGTGTAACTCTATTATATATTTAACACAAAAACTTAATATAAACAACAACTATATTAAACTATAAAAAAAATTAACAATATCAATATAGTTAAATGTTAAACCTTTATAAAAGTTTGCACTTAATAGTTCTTCTTCTGAATAAACTCACAATAATGGTAGAAAAGTAAGAAACGGTAAAATATTGAGCAGTCAAATTTGTAATAATATAACCGCCAAGGGAGCGTCCATTAATCACGTGAGCGAGTTTTTAAGGATTTTTGAACCCCCCCCCCCTCCTTCTTGGTGATACATGGTGATATTCAAAATTACCCCGTTCCCCATCAAACATTATGTGTATTTTTAGTTACGTAAGAAAACTAATTTTTTTAATTTTTTTTTTGTAAATGTGTGATTTTTTTCTTAAAAAAAAATCAATTAAAAAATAAATACAGGTGATATCTTACTATATCCTTCCCTCCCCCACATCATATTTCGAGATTTTGTGTCAAAACCCCCTCTCCCTGATTACCTCGCGTGATTAATAGACGCCCCCCAAAACGCCCTAAATATTAGCACTAAATATAAACTAGTGGTGCATGGCATCGTGTCTTAAGACAAATTGCTGGAACTTCCCGTACCACAATTAAATGTTCGAACAAAAAAGTTAATTATCAATCAATTTTGATCAATGATTAAAACAATTGTTTTCAATGTTTTCGAAGAGATAATTAAAATTTAATTACTATATATTTATTCGTTCATATGATATATAGTAATGAGCTCACTCAAAACACTTGAAAATGTTTACATTAAGAAGGAATGCTCAATAAATCCATCTCAGGATCATCAAGAATTTTCATTTTCGATTTTTTGCAAATACTATAACTTACCCTACGAGAAGTTAATAAAATTTTCAATTCATAAAAAAGTTTGTTTTGTAACCAGTGTTGTTTTCTAACCAGAGAGATCTATTAATTAATATCTCTTCAATATATAAAATTTATTCCTTATGTAATAAAGAATTATTAGTTAATAAACTTCTTCTGCTTGTCGATTCAATAACTACTCATTCTAAATTAGTGAATGTAAGCCCTTAGTACCAATATTTACTGTAAAGATATACATTAATTTAGATATTTACATCCAATTTAAATTACTAACTTATTTATTGCTTATTGCTTAAATAGTTCTCAATAAATTATAAGTTTAATTTTTCACACATCAATCATTAATTTGTAGTTCATAATGATAAAATCGCTAATAAATAGCTAGTAATAATGATAAAAAATCTGTGCAAGAAAGGAAAATCAAGGAGAATCATATTCTGGAAGGAGCTGAGGAAAAAACTACATTACTTTACGAATATCGTAATAGTAAATAAAATAATATTGAATTTAATAAAAGCTTTACAAATGGGGTTGTACTCAATGTTTTCACAATAGATATCATCGAATTCATACGTTATTGATTTTTGACAATTTTTCTACATTTTTATTATTATTATTATTAATTTTTTATTTGAATAGCGATCAGAACTTATGGGTTCTATGAGCTGTTGTGATGAATATCTTACAAACTACGTTTATTTCATTATAGATGGCAACCCAAACAGTTGTCTCATCTCTATGTGCTGAATTTTTATTATTACAATTATTGTAATAGATGCATTTAATTGGTGGAGCAATGCCTTATTAGGGCTGTTTTCACTTGGAAACATATTGCTATCTAAATTTCCAAGTGAAAATCGCTGTCACAGCTGCCTGACAACAGGCTGCTCGAAGTGGGTATCGAACCCGAGCCCCAATTTTTTTACATGATTCAAATTCTATTACTATCACTCTTATAAAACCGTTTGTTTTAATTACAGTACATTAGTTGCAATTTGAAAACCGCTGGTATGATTCTATAAAACTATTGTCCCATATATAATAGTCGTTTGGTTTGCTGCGTTCTTGAACTGCATCGGCGAGCGCGTTGACTTTTGTTGATATTGACGCGGATATGAACCATCATACTATTATCAGTGCAAGTCATATAAAATGATATTCGCTGATTGATATATGGTATGCCTGACATGCAATGCAACAGTCAAATATTAGGAGCGGCGATAATTATCTCGATGCATTTTTATTAATGGATTCCATTGTTCTCGAGTGATATCTTTGCTAAAAATTCCTACGTATTAACATATTAGACACATTAGAACATTAGATACCATCGTAAATTTGGTAGTTCTCAAATGATCCATGATGTTTAACAACATGCTATATTACATGACAAACATTAGTTTGATAACTAATAGTATTTATATCACAACATTTATTTTGCTTGCTGGTTTAGCTCTAAGCCCTCAGATTACGCTTCTTTGAAAAGTGTTGATTCTTCAAGAACTTACCATCCATATCTATGGTAGATACATGCAAAATGCTTTACCTTTTTGATGCCATTACCAAGGTATAATTAAATTTTGTTTGACTTGGCTACATTTGTTATAGATTAGACATTTAGCATAACAACCAAAAGTTATAGCAAGGCCATGTTACGTTCCAACTTCCATACATTTTGCTACTGAATTATACATAATACAGACACAATGTCATGTGTTTGCTGTGCATTCAGGCGCTTTACACACAAACTGCAGCGTCACTCGTATAATTCGTATGTTATAAATCTGAGTCAGAAAGACCCTGTTATCTAACATCGTTTTTTTACCTTTGTGTGGTTTCTAGGTTATGTTTTCTATCTGACAATCTGAGAAAATCGCCTGGCTGCACAGCAACTGTTTGTCAATATTTACAACAAATTTGTATGGAAAGTTCTTCACAACATAGTCTTGCCATAACATTGGTCTGTTAAGCGGCAGAATCGGTCCCTAAATCAACACCTCTTAATAAATATCAATTCCAAACAATTTTACTACTATTCCAATAAATTGTAGAACTTCGAAAGGGTAAGGCGGGCCTCAGAGGTCCAATTTGACTGTCCAAATGATCTACATCATAGCACATAACACCTATCAAATATATAACCATCTGAATATATCCAGTAAAATTCCCAGTAAATTCCTAATTATAGAAATATGTTTTTTTACTATTTTTCTAGAATTTCTCATCTGTCCCTTTTTACCCCATAGGCGGTGTAAAATGGGACAGCCAGGGGGCAAACAGATCCAATGTTGAATTTGAATCTTAAGAGGATTAGACGAATTAGTAGCTACTTTATTCAACCAATGCAAAATATAAATTTTTAAGGTACATTTTTTACAAAGAAATCACTGTATATAACCTTGATTTGATATTTTGTTAGAAATATTCATCAGCAGAGTTGTTATTCCAACTATTTATTTATTTTTAGATTTTTTATAAAATGAATGTTACTTACTAAAATAAATTTACTTTTTATATACTATTTTTTATTGTTCACCCCTTTGCTAAAGTAAAGGTTCAATTGCTGTTTTTACTCCACCCGCAAGCTTCTACAAAAGTTACATAAAAAACTGTTAAATTTATTCTAAAAATAACCATAAATCTTATGAAACGATTAAATAATTAAGGTATATGCTTCAAAATTATTTGCTCATAAAATAATTTGCACCAAAAAAATAACAACAAAGGAAAATACTTTTGTTACGGATTTTCAAACATTGCCATTTATCTCCTGATATTGATTTACTAAGAATTCGGATGATGGCAGGTCACACATCTTTTGCTCTCTATTTTTAACTATTGTTGTTTATTTGTTTATTATTTATAGATTGTGCAGAAAAAACTTATAGACTGTTGAGCAAAAACCGCTCTGTAGCAGTATCGTGTTATAGGAGGGCTGCCGCAGTTTCTTATCCGTGTAGAAAGGAAACCGCGTTTCTAAAGAACCGCGTTATAGGTGAGTTAAGAAAAATCATCACAGCTGCTTATAAGACTCTTAAGTTTTCATCACTGTTAATATACGTTTATAAAAAAAAAACGAAGAAGTATTTATGTTTCGATGATCTGTTGACGGTATATACATATCAATACAAGTATTATCGAGAACTGGTTAAGCAAATACTATACCATATATGTTTTAAATGTTTTTCACAAAAAATTACTTTCCGAAACTATCTAAAAAAGTGCTGCGTAGTTCATCTACTATATATCAATCACCGTTGCCATTTTTACGGTTGCTTTTTCATCTCCTGGCACAGAATCAATCCGCAACTTCCTCATTTGCAGCTAAACCATTAACCTTTTCTAGCAATTTATAAAAGAATCTAGCCACCAGGGACAAGAGAGGGATGCTGGTCAAAAGTAGTATGTGAAGGATCCTTTTCTGTCGCCACTGACTTGATTCCTATGTAATTTGTCGGAGAAGGTTAAGGCGTTTTTCAAGCAAACTGCAAATACCTGATCATAAATCAATGTTGACAGATTTAAACCCGAATTCTGAATAATGATTGATGAGAACTAGTAGAAAAGAATTTAGGTAGTAGTATTTGGTATGAAAGTCCATATAAATAAAAAGTTAATTGTCTCTGATAATAAAAATTATAATTGAAATAAAAATGCAAACTAAAATTTCAAAAACAGAAATGAATAATATTTTCGCCATGTGCCACAATTGAAATAACTAATCAAATTAAATTTTAATTTTGAATTCAAAGAAGAATACTTTATTACGATTTTGCCTGGAAAATTAGAATTATTATTCAAATTAAATTTTAATTTTGAATCCTTTGTTACGAGTTGTTTCTATTATTCCACACATTTCATCTATAAAATTTACCATTCTGAAAATTTAAAATGTTTGATTTTTGAAACTGAACATTTTCAGTCAAACGTTTTAATATAAAAAAAAATTATATATTGTTCTAAGAATCAACGGTTTTGAAATGTTCAATTATGCAAATATGTTTGGTTATCAATTTTTAATTGATTGTATTTTATGTGAAATTCTCAACGTTTTGATCTTCTGAAATTTTGATTTTTGACTTTAGGGATCTAGAATTCTTTTAATAAATTCTTCTATTGTTATTTTGTTAAAATAATTTAGATGATACAAATAAACACAAATATTTAAGAAAATAAAAAAATCTAGGAAACAAAACAATTATTTCATCAATAATTTTTCAAAGAATTCATGATGAAAAAACAAGAAAAAGACTTTCAGGTGGCCTCGTGGTTAGAGTATTGTCTGATATGTCAGCCTGATGTCAAGTAGTAGTAACATCGATTTTTATTTAAAAATAGAGATAGCGGTTTTGAAATGTTCAGTTTTGCAATCAATGTGTTTAGTAATCAATTTTTAATTGATTATATAAAATATCCCAATTTTGATCTTCGAAAATTTTATTTTGGACTTTAGGGATTAGGAGTTCTTTTAATATAGACTTTTCATTGCTATTTTGTTAAAATAATTTAAATGCTACAAGTATAGACAAGTATATTTAGAAAAATCAAGAAGTCTTGGAAACAAAACGATTATTTAATAATTAATGTATTAATTATCATGATGAAAAACCTAGAAAAAGACTTTCACGTGGTCTCGTGGTTAGAGCATTGTCTGATGTCAAGTAGTAGTAACATCGATTTTTATTTAAAAATATAGATAGCAATATGTTTCTAACTAAAATAAGCCCTTTCCCAGATTTGCTACGTCAAATTAAAAATCATCACTATTAGAGAAATTTCAATAAATAAATTCGTCAATTAAAGACAAGTAAATCATTGGGTTGCGATCTAAAAAGTCACATAGTTAAGAAAAATCATCACAATTACTTATAGGATTTTTAAGTTTTTATCCTTGTTCATATAAAAAATGAAGAAATATTTATATTTCGTGAACCTTAGTGAGATTAATATGACTTAGAGTTTTCCCTGGAATATTTTACAAGTTATAGAAAATTCGATTTTTGGAATTTATAAATCATTATATGAATTTTTTGATAAAACTTTTTTTTTATTTCGACCACTTTAATTACTAATGTCCTCTAAAGTTTTTAAATAAATAATATTTAATATCCAGGAATATAAATATTCTGAATAATGTTTTAGTGAAATGGTTGACAAAATAGACTAGAGCAGAGAGTATTCTAGAAATTGATCCTATATCTTACCAATCATACTTTTGACTGAACAGAAAGACGTTTTATATTGGCAGTTTCTAATTACATCATCCCACACTTGATTAACGCAAACCGTATTTCAAATAACCTTTGTCCTATCTTGGAGTCACAATATGAATATTATTTCTCTTCGCAAAGTACAGTAATTTTCTTACACGATATATGATAAAAATTAATTGAAATTCTTGCGCAATACAAGTGCGTCGGATTTAATACGTTGTGATATGGGTGCGGTTTGGCATTTTGTAATATCACGTAAATCTGTCATATTTTTGCGTTTAAATCTATCATGTCATTTAAACTGTATAGTTATTGAATATGGAGAGAAAATACAGCGTTAA
This sequence comes from Ctenocephalides felis, assembly GCF_003426905.1. Classification (NCBI taxonomy): domain Eukaryota; kingdom Metazoa; phylum Arthropoda; class Insecta; order Siphonaptera; family Pulicidae; genus Ctenocephalides; species Ctenocephalides felis. The sequence goes on along the minus strand of NW_020538040.1, from coordinate 42,188,741 downwards.
ATTGAAATGCTGAGTACCTTCTTTTTAGCATTGTTCGAGATGATAATATTATAAGTCTCGGATACTATTGAAAGTTTTGTAAGAATTACTTCTTCCATTTGCCTATTCAGTTGATCATAATATATTTGCTTATCTTCACGTTTTAAAGGTTTTTGAGCATTTTGGCATACTTCAGAGTAAATGGATGTTTGCGTGTGTGTATGTGCGGATACAATTTTTAATCGACGATTTTGAGAGGACGGATCAACCGATTTGAATGATTCAAAAGACATTTCATTACTGTTGACAGAAGGACGTGCTAATTAGTTTTTGACAAAAGCAGGTCGAGTCGTTTAGAAGGCACGGAGCAAAAAGTGCAAAAATTGGCAATTCAGTTTCTAGGAGAACGTAGCATTCGATTTGAATAATAAATCAAAGAAAATTTTACGTCTTCGTCCACGGAACGATTGTAACAGGCATAAAAATAGGGTAAAAAACAATAGCTATGAACACCAAAATGGTTTATAACGACTTTTAATGTCAGAAATATAACACAACAAAACTTAATCAACACAAACTTAAAAAACGAAACAAAATACACAACGCAACACAAAGCTTGTGAATAACACTATATAAAAACATTTTTTTTAAAAGAAAGTTTTCCGCTTTCCTTCTTATAAATTTCTTCTATAAAATCTATCAAAAATGATATCTACTAATTAACTATTACTAAGTAACTACTAAGTAACTATGTATCAATATACTATCTAGTCATAATCATCATTAAATGGTGACAGATGTGATAGTGACTATCACCTGTGAATTTTACGAAAAACCATAAACCGCACGTTCCTTGGCACTTGATCTAGTTTACGCCACCCTTACTTTCAGGATATATGCTTCCACAAACCAGGCAGAATCTGCCTTTTCTTATATTGCCTTTTTTGTATTTTGTCTCAGTTTAGTTGGATTTCTATTTACATGTCCAGCTTTTCAATCAAAAAAGACACAAAAACATGTCACAACCGTACCCACAAAGTTTGTTACAACCATTTCCAACGCACACTTTTGGAGACAAATCATCGTTATGATCGAGCTAAGTTATCTACGCAAAAACTAATTACTGGTAATTAATTAATAATGTTCAAAAACTAAATTCGTCAAATAGAGACAAGTCAGCCGTTGGGTTGCAATCTAAAAAGCCACGTAGTTAAAAAAAGTCATTACAACTGCTTATAGAATTCTTGAGTTTAAAAATATCAAAAGTAATATATCTGTGTGAATGTAACTGTTATTAATATAAAAATTAAACAAAAAAAGTTACTTTGACTTCAAAATCAATGGGGTCTACGATAATGTAGATCGCTCACTCAATGCAATAATGGAAACTTGTTCGAACAAACATACTTCAACTTCCTTTGTTACTATCGTAACCTGGTACAACCATACCCAGTCTCCCCTATTTGTTCTTCGGAAAAGTTAAGAAAATATTAATTTTAAAAGTTTTAATGCAAGCGTTAGTTAATTAACTACAGTTTTGAATGTTGAACCAGCAATGTTGACAATGTACTATCTATCTCATATTTTATAAGATGTAGCATTAATATACTAGTGTGTTATTATTATTACCTGATGTCTTATTTGAAAAGGGTGTTGGATTATAATCTCTCAGGATTACACAATTTCCTGATTCATGTCAAGCGCATTCATGTCAACTCACCCTCGAGATCTCGGAGAGCTCTTCTACTTTGGCGCGATAAAGTTATTTATTTTGCAAATTTCCTGTACAACTTATATTATATGCGACTCCTGAGATTAGTATCGAGCGATTATGCCGTAGCTCTCTCATAGGTGGTCAAAATCTATATACTTATCAAATAATTTTTCGCTTCTTCTAATTATAAGTTAAGTATTAAAATATTTGGGTTTTATGTACCTAATGAAAATGTTTCTTTTGTGAATTATAGCATTAGGAGTGTGTTTGGTGGAACTAGTGATGCATGGCACGCTTAAGCCAAATTGTTGGTACTTCCGGAGCCAAAAAATATTTTTTTAAAAAAAAAGCTTCAGAAAATTAGATCTAAAAATTTTGTATTTTTTGAAGAAACATTTTTGAATAATTTGAGTTTGTTTTCGCGACAAAATCCGGTTTACTAATTTTATGTTATCTCGACGTTTCAAGTGATTCTGAATTAAGTGAGACTAAATTTGGAAAATGTATGTGTGTGTATGAATGTGAGCCTTTTTTCGACCTATCATCGACGTTTTCTCAAAAACGGCCAAACCGATTTAAAAAATTTAAAATCTATTAGCAAAGATCGACGCAAAGATCGACCGAGTCGTTTATTCAAAATTAGCAAAAAAGTGTGAGATATTTTGTTCACGCTTTATCTCACCATACTGAATCGGTTTCGAAAATTCAAAAATCGTACAAAAGATATTGGTATGTAATCGTGCTGATTAGATTTTGATAAAGATAGGCCGAATTTAGATCCTTTCGAAATTAACCGTTAAAAAATATTTTTCATCGATGTTTTTGAAACTTTTTTTGATGATAGATATCATGACCTTATAGACCATACTAGGTACCTGGTCTTAATAAATAAACTAAACAATTATAATCCTACGGAAACGAATTCAATTTTCTTTTAGAAAATATTTAGAGTTGTATTAGACACGTGTTCGCTTTTCAATAACGTGTAATAAATTCACTTAAAATGAATACTTATAAATCATTCATAAATTTATTTATTTATTATTGTTCACGTCGATTATTTACACATATCGGAAAGTTAATGTAATTTCCCTTAAGGCAAAATACCAATTACAACTAGTCAATTTTGGATTTTTTTTTGTATTGAAAATTTGTACTTATTACTAAAATCTCTATATAATATTTGTTAAGTTGATGTTTATATGCCTAATAATCATTTTTGACCGCCAAATAGCATTTTTTTTTTCAACCTTTTCTCATATATCTTCGAAACCGCTGGACCTGCCTCTCCAAAAATTCAATCTGTTATTCATTTTACCAATACATATAAGATGTATTTTAAATCATTTGAATGCTCTCAAAAACTAAATTGCCATTTTTTGCACTTTTTGCTCCGTATCTTCAAAGCGGCTGGCCCTACCTTTTCCAAAAACTAATCAGCTCGTCTTCTTATCAATTGGATTCAAATGTTTTTTGCGTGATTCAAATCGGTTGATCCGTGTTCTCGAAATCGTCGACAAAAATGTATCCGCACATACATATATACTCACACACATGCATTCATTTTTTTAAGGTATGCCAAAATGCTCAGAAGCCTCTATAAAACGTAAAGTTATATAAAAATTTTCATTTTCGATTTTCTGCGATTACCATAACTTACCCTACAAGAAGTTAATTATGTGTGATCTATAAAAAATGTTTTCAATTACATAATTAACTTCCCGTAGGGCAAGTTATAGTAATGGCAAAAAAAATCGAAAATGAAAATTTTTATATATCTTTACGTTTGAAAGGTTTCTGAATATTTTGGCATACCTTAGAAAAATTGAAGGATGTGTGTGTATGTGTGTATGTATGTGTGTGCGTGTGTGTATGTGTGTGCAGATACAAATTTTCGTCGACCATTTCGGGAACACCGATCAACCGATTTGAATAATTAAAAAAACATTCGATTCGTATTGATAAGGAGACGTGCTGATTAGTTTTTGGTAAAGGCAGGTCCAGCCGTTCCGAAGATACGGGGCAAAAAGTGCCAAAAACGGTAACTCAGTTTTTAAAAGAACGGAGCGTCCGATTTTAATAATTCAAAAAACATTTTACTTGTATTGACAAGATGAAGAACTGATCGAATAATTTCATAAAGGCAGGTCTAGCGGTTTCGGAGATCTAATGAAAAAAGTAAAAAAAAAATGTCATTTGGCGGTCAAAAATGATCATTAGACATATGCACATCAAATTGTCAGATATTTTATAGAGATTTTAACAATAAGTATAAATTTTGTTTGCATTCCTCTAGATTCCGTACCAATGTTTATTCGTTAGACGGCGACGCAGCGCTTACGCGCTTTGACATTTTGTCTCTATGCTGTTAAGCAGTACGATTGCTTTGAAAACAAGTTCAGAATTTCAAAAATATGTCAAAATAAAAAAAACATTTCTTTTTCAAAAAAAAAAAAAATTTTTTCAAAAAAAGTAATTTTTTGTCAAATTCCTAGTTTCTCAAAAATCCAATTTTTTCGAAGTAAAATTTTTTCAAAAATGTTAATCGTTTTTAAAAAAATAATAATATTTGGTACGGAAAGCAATTTGCCTTAAGGCTAGATGCCATGCGCCATCAATTATATAATTTTATGAAAGATTGCGGACCCCGTCTTCTGGTTTTCTCGGCCACTGCTGTCCTCGCACAATGTCGTGAATGCATTAGTACTATACCTCCTTGATTTGCATAAAATGCATGCGGTTTTGAAGCGACGATATTTTTATACCATAATCGGTCAACACGTTTAGTTACCTAGCGGAAGCTTGCGTTTTATAGCAAGTTCGCTGACCTAAGGAAATTGTCTTCTTTAATAGCCATGACGAGAAAATTTAAACATTTAATCAAATGATAAGTATCGCTCTCGATTAATCAGGCCTTTAAAGTAACCTAGACTCTAAAATATTTGATATTTTAATAGATATGAGTAAGTACTATGTATTGTAGTATTATAATTACATTAAAATAAAGAAAAAAATGAATAAAAGTTACTATGGTAAGGTAGAAGTAACACAGGTTACTTTCACGAATAATCACCATCAATTACAGCCCTACGTTTAATTTATACCAATATATTTACTGAATATCCGTACGGACAGTTGTAAATCTTTTATGTATAATAAAAAAAATGTAACACTATTATACAACTTTCATAATTTTATTATAATAAACTTCTAAATTTTCTCCTTTTTAATTTCCTATTGCTTAATTCATTCACAAGTGACTAATTCCAAAGTTTATATCTGTATTGGTTTCAAAAAATGTATATTATAAAAGAAAAAAATCTAATTTGATACACCGAACAAAAGTATTGGAAAATTTCATAATTATTAGTTTATTACATAGAACAAAATTTTTAACATTTTTGATCTTTACGTTTTTTTTTTAAATTATTAATATAATACAGAAATCATTAGAATTTTGAAAAAAAATGTTTTCTTTATTTTGACATATTTTGGAAATTCTGAACTTTTTTTCAAAGCAATCGTACTGCTTAACAGCATAGAGACAAAATGTCATAGCGCGTAAGCGCTGCGTCGCCGTCTAACGAATAAACATTGGTTAAAATCAATGTTTAAAAATTATTACCATAGTAATAACAATCATGAATAAGTATTTACTTTTTACTAAAATTATCCAAACCCAAGCCTATAAGTTATAAATGATGATTTCAACTTATTTGTTTATTTTTTAAGTGTGTATTATAAAATTTCTCAAATGCTACTAATATCATTCCATTTCCATACAGTTTCAATTCAAATTTTAGTTGATTTAGCTAGCAATAATATATTTTAGTATAACTGGTGCAAAATAGAAGTTATGCTTTTCAATATTATAGAAAATTATTCTAGAGGCATCCTTTCATGTTATATAGAAGAAGAGTGATTTGTGAAGCAATACAAAAGACTTCGGAACTTGTCTAACAAATAATAGAGTTTTGTAAAATATTTTATTTCTTGGTTTATAACTCATCGTAAGTATTTACTTATGGTAAACATAAAATAATTTTAAACATTTTATAAAGGGTCTACATATGGTGAAACTATAGCTTCTACTAGTAGCGCCGAAAAATAAAAAAATACTAAAACACCAATTTGTTAGCCATGCCAGACTATATCCTGATCGACCCGTAGCGGCTAATAAATTTTTTCTATGTAATTCTGTATCAACCAAAGTCTATCTCTATTGCTATTTTACTTCTCTTTTTTGGTTTTTATCTATCGCAATAAAAACAAATGTCGAAATGTATAATACCATAGGGCAGAAAAATATCACTTATAATGTATTATAGTATTCACTTATAATGTATCATACCCTATATAATGTAATAAAATATATTTGAATCTTGAATTTTGAATCTTGAAAAAATCAAGGCGGTGTTGATTTTGCTATGTATTTCTAACGCTAGGTATCATCTCAAAAATTGTTTTATAATATAATTAGTAGCGTTAAAAGATATTATCAAATATTATCAATAAACAAGCGGTAAATTTCATCATCAGCAATTTTTGTTTTCAATGCATATTATTCCTTGTTTTCATTGCATTACGTCTCGAAACAATTATAATAAAACTTGCCAATTGACAATTAATGAGCATTTTAAAAAAAAAATTATTACACCAGAAAATTGTTCAGGGCATTTGTATGACTACAGAATAGTTTTTCACTCAACAAAATTTCTAATTCTTACTACTTTCTGATTCTATTAAATTATTTATTTCTTTTAATATAATTATACATAAAAACTAAAATGAAATAGAGAGCGTGAAAGCTCAGCATCTAAAGTAAAGTAAACTATATAATCGATTGAAAAATAATAATATTTGTGTGGGAAAAGGATAAAGGATATAAATATTACAAAATAGAAAAATTAATATAAGTTACAATTTGGTACATTTAATATTATTTCAGATACGTTATAAAATTCATCATCTTTCAAATTCGGTTTCATTTATATGCCGCTGCATTTTAAAGCAACTTTTTTAATGATTACATTTTTTGCGTCATAGGGTATAACGGGGCTTAAAAGTCCATGGGTACAAAGGTCCATCACCAATATCTCAAAAACCAGTAAAGTGTGCATATTTTAACAACTATATTTGCAAGTAGAGGGAGAAAGATGTATAACCAGACATCATCTTGATGCTTACAATGTTGCTATAAAAAAGGCAATGTTTAAAAATGAAAAACAAAAGTATTATCTTTTGTTGTTAATTTTTTTTTTATGTGAGCACTATTGCTTAACTTATGAAACCTTAATATAATTTAAAGTATATATTATTTAATTGTTTTGTAGGATATATTGTTATTTTAAGCTAGATTTAACACTGAACCTTTCCCTGGCAAAGATAAACAAAAATTTAAAAAATTAAGTTAAAAATACAATTTTGCAAGAGATGAATGAAATAAATAATTGTTGCAATTTAGCTTTTTTAATGATTACATTTTTTGCGTCATAGAGTATAACGGGGCTTAAAGGTCCACGGGTACAAAGGTTCACTACCGATATCTCAAAAACCAGTAAATTATGAATTTTTTAACAACAATATTTGCAAGTAGAGGGTAAAAGATGTATAACCAGCCATCATCTTGATTCTTACAACATTGCTATAAAATAAGCAATGTTTAAAAATGGATAACAAAAGTATTATCTTTTGTTGTTAGATTTTTTTTCAGATGTGAGCACTGTTGCTTAGTTTATGAGACCTTAATATAATTTTTAAGTATACATCATTTAATTGTTTTGTAGGATGTATTGTTATTTTAAGTTAGATTCAACAGTTTTTTATATAACCTCTATAAAAGCTTATACCTGGGCGGGATAAAAGACAAACTGAACTTTTTCGTGGCAAAAAAAAAAAAATTAAAAGTTATTTTTTGCATTGGTTGAATTCTACAGTGATGATTTAGCTGAGGAGTTTTACTGAACATAGTCAGATAGTTGTCCGTTTGATATGTGTTGTAATTGATTTGATTTTCACAATATAATTGCTCAAAGTCAAATTGGATTTTTGTGTCCCGCTTTACTCTATTCAGTTTTCAATAATTACTCTTTGAAATCGGTATCTGCACTGAAATGTACTTATACAGATTTATTTATTTACTTTTAAATACACGAGGTATGTGCATAAATGTTGCAATAGTTTCAAGGGCAAATACTATTCGCAATGTCCCTCCGGAGTAAAAGATCTTAAATAATGTATCGTATTGTAGCAATTTTACGACTCAACATGAAAATGTGACGGTCTCTTCAACTTCTTTATGGGTTTACGCTGCGGCATTATATAACGTATAACTCTTCGAATAACGTATAACTTCTTTATATTACAGGTGATATAACGCCCTGTGAATTCTCACGTCGCAAATTATACAAATACAACTGAAAATAAAAATGAGAAAAGAAAACGAAACAAAACAAGAGACTCGAAAGAAATGAAAGAATGAGGGAATAATTATGCAAATAAATTGTTAGCATTGATACGATCTGTGTTGGCAGTGTAAGTAATAAGTAAAGTTGTGTGGAACTGCGTTCGTGTGCGTATGATGTTGTCGACTTTAGCTGACTCTTTTATTTTTCGTTTGCCATTAACGTAATTTGTAATAAGATTCTTATCTTTTGCACATGTACAAACGTTAAGGCAGTGGTGGATTTTGTACAATTGCAGAAAAAAATACGATAGGATGAGTACCTTCGTCCTCACCATGTTTAGTTCTAACCTCGCTGATTTCACGAGCGCAGCAGTCTATAAAGTTCCAATACTGAAAAGTTATTTGTTTAGTCCTGCAAGCCGTCATATCTTATGGACTATCCAGTGATTGCGCATTAAAATATAATTAATTTAATTTCAATAGATTTGTAGTATATTTCTGAATAAATTTTATTAACTTTCTGTGGGACAAGTTATAGTAATTGTCCAAAAATTAAAATCAAATTTTTTGCATATCTTTACGTTTCAGAGGTTTTTGAACATTTTGGCACACAATAAAAAAAAGGCATTGTGTGTTTTGTGCGAATACAATATTTGGTCCGCGATTCTAAATATTAAAAAACATTCAATTCCTACTAATGGGCAGACGTTTTAAATAGTTTTTGGAAAATGCAGGTCCGGCCGTTTCGGAGATACGAAGCAAAGAATGCAGAAATCAAAAATATGAAATAAATTTTGCAAGTTCCAGCAATTTGCCTCAAGTAAGGTGACCATACGTCCCGGATTGGCCGGGACAGTCCCGGATTTCCACCTCGTGTCCCGGGTTATTTTAAAAGCATGATTTGTACCGGAGTTAGATTTTTTGTTTCGGATTGTCCCGCTTTTTCAAAAATTAACAGATGAATTAACAAAAATTATGAAAACAAACGAACAAGTGCTAATTTCTTCAAAATATTTATGCTCAAAAGCGCGAAAAACATATAGATCCATATAAAATATAATATTATAGATGGAAAAGTATGACATATAATCGAATAATAAAGTTCGTACTAAAAGTACGCAATTATAAAAAAAGATTTATATAAAAAACTGTTATTATATACCCCCCGACCCAGATTGGCATAACTAAAAATTGCCGTCCCGGTTTTGACTTAGAAAAATATGGTCACCTTACCTTAAGGCACGATGCTATGCACTACTAATTTTATTTACAACAATCAGAATAAAACATCTTATAAGCTATTTACTTCAATTTATTCACTCACTCACATACACTCACACTTATGAAGACACTCATGAAATTTTTGTACTTAATTTTTTTATGTGCATAGTTGTTACTCCAATGAGTAATTCATGAATTAAGCTCAGTTATCCAAAGATGTAGAAAAGTTAAATACCTTCAATACCACTTTTCACGTGCCTTTACGAGCTCATCAAAGATTTATAAAAATTGTCAAAACATTTTCAATAACTAATTACGAAGAAACTGCTTGGCCAATCTTTACTAAAAACAAATCTGCGTGATCCTCACCTAATACCTTCTAAACAAATTTCAAATTTTCAATATCGATACAAGATTTTTGGTGAAAACATGGCCAAAAATTACGGAACAGTTTGAAAGTCTCTCAAAATTAAGTGAGTTTTCTCAAATTGCTCAAATTTTCAAATTTGACCCAAATTAGCGAATTTTCAAATTGTGCACCATTTTTGAAAAAACGTGGACAAAATGTTAATTTCTGGCTCACATAAAAACAGAGTCACACATACTTTTCCAATTTCAAGATGTTACCAGTCAAGAAAACAAAATTAGCAAATCGGATTTTCAGATGAAAGCAAACACCTCTCTTTACAGGACCGTTAACAACAATATTAAAATACAATTGCAGGTTTTAAAGGCAATTATTTTAAAAAATTGCAATAGTGTAATTATATATCAGGTCAATGAATTGTTCTTCTACTGGCCCTGCAATTTACAGAACTGCCAATATAAATTAATCGTATGAATTGAACACAATAAATTATACACAGCATAAACATGTAAAAAATTCCAAGGTGATATCAGATGTTGAAACGTATAAGAGATGTCACAAATTTTATTTTATTTTTTTAGGATTCCAATATGTCATCCAAAGGAAGTGCATACAATCCGCACATAAGACGTATAATTAATTTTATTTAAACATAAAACAAAAATAGAAATAATTATAAGGCCCTAGTTGCCTTAATTCTGTCTCCGTCTTTTCTCTTTCTTAACAATTACTACACTTTAGAAAAATAACTGATGTGATCTTTAATTAATGATTAAGTGATGAACAACAATTGACATTTAATATTAAATTTATTAATTATATTATTTCAATATTTTATTATTACGCAACCTTTATAAAAGTTCTGAAAACATTATTACACATGTAAATGAGTTACATCGAGATTTCAAGAAAACCAACTTTGTTTCAGTTTTATTGTTAGATTTACTAGCAGCAAGAAAATATATAAAGTGCTGGCAGACAATTGTACAATTTTACTCTCTGTAGTTTCTCAACCGTCATTACATTACATTAAGAATAGCTATTACTTTTTTAAGAAGATAATGCCATTTAAATTACGGCAATAACAAAAGGATAACAACGGAAATGACCGATTATTATAATTTGTTTAAAATATTACTAAAAATTGAAATTATAATATACAGGTGTAGAAAAATGGATAAGATAATTGAACAATTGTCAATACTTTGAGTATATAAAAACATCATATAATAAAGTTCTTGGCTTGTTTTTAAGTACCCATTAAATATCTCTGTGTAAAGTATAACAAATTTGTTTTCTGTGTGCAGTTATTATTATTGCCGACAATATTTTTTATTTTTACTAAACTATATAGTAATACAGAGGCCTAGATAAACTAGTTGGTATTCGTATTTTTCCTAGGGGCAAGTTACATATACTTCCCGATATGTGTAAATAATCGACTCAATCAATAAAAAATAATGTAAGTTATGAGTGATTAAAAGTATTCCGAGTGGATTTATTACACATATTTGAAAATGAAAACGAACGAACACGGTTAACTCGGAGTATTTTGTAAAAGCAAATTTTCAAAAATCAACAATTTTTATAACTGAACCAGTTTCCGTAGGGGTTCAATAGTTTAGTATGTTCATTAAGACCAAGTACTCTATTGTTATGCCAAGTAAATCGTGTAATTTTAATTTTAGTCAACGTCAAAAAAACTACTCATTTTCTCAAACTTTGATGAATTTTCAGAATTAAACTACTTGTTGTAAGGCCATAAATTTTCAGTAAGTTCTATAAGACCATGATATATATTGCCAAAAAAAGTTCCATAAAAATCGGCTTAAATTTTTTTTTCAACTGTTAATTACAAGAAAACAGCTCGGTAGATTTTCACCTAAAACTCATCAGTATCATTCCCAACTAATATCTCTCGAACTGTTTTTGATTTTTTAAAATCGATTCGGTAGTATTAGCTTAAATGTGGACGAAAAGTTCAACACTTTTTTCCAAATTACAAAAAAACGGCTCGGCTGATCGTCGCACAAAACTGAGAAAAGATAGTCCTCATCGAGATACATCAAATGGCTTTTAAATTTCTGAAATCGGTTCAGTCGTTTCTGAGCAAATGTCGATGAAAGGTCTAATTTTGACAAACGCCAAAAAAAACGAAACTAATTTTTGCAAACTTTGACGATTTTTTAAAATTAAACGACTTGTCGTAGGGCCGTAATATTTTAGTATAATCTAGAAGACTATGGTATCTACCGTCAAACACTTTATTACAAGAAAACGGCCCGGCCAATCTTTACCAAAAACTAATCAGCGCGATTCCCAACCAATATCTTTCGAACAGTTTTTGAATTTTCAAAATCGATTCAGAATTGCGGGCTAAAACGTGAACGAAAATTTTTTTACTCATCTGCGATTTACAAAGCTTGGCTGATCGTCGTGTAAAATTGATAAACGCTAGTCCTCGTCAAGATACATCGAATGGCTTGAAATTTTTGAAATCGGTCTAGCCGTTTTTGAGAAATCGTCGATTTACGGCAAAAAATCTGTTCAAATACACATATACACACATGACACACACACACATACATACTTTTTCCAAATTTGGTCTCATTCGATTCAAAACGGCCTGAAACGTCGAGAAAACATAAAATTAGCAAATCGGATTTTTTTATGAAAACATAAACTTTTCCTTTGGGAAGTTAATAATTATTTAAAAGTTTAAAATATTGTAAAATGGTCCAATAATACTGCCGTTTAAGTTTCTGTTTTTGTAAATAATTATTAGAAATAATAATCGAGAAATTTTGTTTCTATAGCTGTATATATATATATATATATATATATATATATGAATTTTAAATTAAATTTACTTAATCATTTCATTAATTAAATTACATGCAAGGATCTAGTTTTCGTCGTAGTCAGTGTCGAAAGTGTTGCTCGCTTTACCCACTCGTCTGACTAAATTGATTCGAGCGTTCCGCCAAGCACGAAATTCCAGTAATAGTGAATAAAGACGCTTATGATTTTCATTAATTAAATTAATTGCAGATGCATACTAATGGATTTTCATTGCTGCACGTGCAACGCTTGATAGGCGGCTATAATTTGATTATACCTCTAATTACGTTTATTATTAAAAGAAACTAAAAATCAATTTTTACGCCCAAGCGGAATGTGCATGTTCTCATTTCATCTTCTTAATTACTAATGGTACAGTTAAATTCATTAAAATTAATAAGTACCTACTAGTTATAGATATAAATTCTTCATTGCAAATAATCCAGTAAACATGTCACGTTTGTTTGATAAATCTAACAAAATATCATAAATACCAACCTGAAGTACATGTCTTATACAATTGATTGCAGTCTTCAACTCAAATGCTGATTAGTTCTTGGCTAACAATAAGATCGGCTGAACCGTTTCCTCATAATTAAATGTTAAACCATTTTTTTGACGTTTATAATAAGTCTAACATATTGATACACAGCATGATTAAATCGAACGTCTTAAAATATTAAGGTCCACGAAAAATAGTTTTGTTATGAAAATTCATCAGTCTTTGAGGACATACTAGCGCATGTTTTGCACTATAATTAATATAATTAACTTCCCCCAGGGTAAGTTATAGTAATCGCAAAAAATTGAAAATGAAAAATTTTATATGTCTTTACGTTTAAAAGGTTTCTGAACATTTTGGCATACATTAGAAAAAATAAATGTGTGTGTGCGTGTGTGTGAGTGTGCTGATACAAATTTTTGTCGACGATTTCGCGAACACGGATCAACCGATTTGAATAATTAAAAAAAACATTGATAGGGAGATGTGTTGATTAGTTTTTGGAAAAGGCAGGTGTTTCGATGAAATGAATCAAAAAGAACCAAAAATGGCAATTCAGTTTTTGGGAAAACGGAGCGTCTAATTTGAATGATTCAAAAAACATTTTATTTGTATTAAATTAAAAAATTGATTAAATTTTTGGGAACGCAGGTCTAGCGATTTCCCAGACAAAGTAAAAGAAAATGCTATTTTGCGAACAAATACGCGCGTCGATATTTTGTCTCTACATAGCCACCGCAGCGCAATTCCTTTGAAAAAAGGTCAAAATTTTCAAAATATTTTAAAATTCAAAAAGTTTCAATATTCTCAAAAATGTTTTTTAAAGTTTTTAAAATTTTTTAAAGCTTTCATGAAAATTTTAATTTTTGGTAAGGAAAGTACCAGCAATTTGCCTTAAGGCACGATGCCATCCACCACTGGCTTCCATAATGAATTATATTAGCTATAGAGAAGTACATAAAAATTTTATTTACTACATTTTCCACGTATCATGAATAAATCGGTCATCAGTAAAGGACCTTCACATACCAAAAGCATGAATAAATTCCTCAATTGATCAGTAAAAGAGTTGGGCTGGCACTTGACTGGATTTTATATGTGCCACGCGAGGGCAGTTCATTGCGGACACGCAACCTTTTTATCTAAACAGCATATAAGGCCGTTTTTCTACACTTCGCGATTACAAATTTATAAACTCATTTGTAAATTATGTCTTTCTGGTTGCCGTTATATTGATTGCAAGCCAGTTGCATTTGTTCTTTCTCATATCAGAACAAAACCGTCTCTACGCACGCGACCAGTGTATGTAGGTACATCATCTACTGTTGTAATCAAACTCAACATGAATTGCTTAGTGATAGTACTGCTGATAAATATCAAATTCTAAGATATATTGATTATATAATGTTTATAAATAAATATACATATATATATATATATATATATATTTATATTTATATTAAATACAGACAGTAACTTTGGCTCGAATGCGTCGGATAGTCACATTTTTAAGATTCATCAACACTTCGCCAATGAACCCACAATTACTGGTTGTTGTGTTACAAGCTAGTGCCAATTATGTTCATTAAATTGTTATTATGAATGTATTCCATAATCCTTATTCTCGGATTTGTAAAACCCGACTTATTTTTATATATATAATAGAAGAAGATAATAAAATAAATAATAATGATAACCTTTTGTTACTTGTTGATACTAGTTAAATTAATTCTTTATTTTTTTAAATAAATATAAAGGTATGAGTTTTTTACTATCTTGAGGCAGTTTTACTTATTTTTTGAAAAAGATTTTTTCTGAAGAAGGTTTTCTTTTAGTTTCCAATTTTGATAATACTTTAAATGCTTTATATACTTCTTTAAAATCAAAAACTTCCCATAATAGAATTATTGACTCCGATTACAAAGTGAATTGTAATGATTGTGATAAATTCTATATTGGAGAGAGTTCACAATATTTATAGAAGAGAATGCTTCAAAATAATTATGATTCAAAAAATAAAAATCGATACAAAACAATGTTATCCGAACATATGCAGAATTTTAGACACACTTTGATTTAAATAATCCAATTATTTTAAATAAGATTATTTCTGAATAAAACAAAAAAGTGGCACAATCGTGCCCAGTCTCCTCTATAATTTTTTTTGTGAAAATTAAAAATCCTCTAAAATTTTTTTTTCTGATTTGATGTTTGTCGTCTCCACTTGAAAGGAGTAACATCATGCATAATAGGAAAACATTTTGGATAATCTTTATTTTTCTATATAATTTTGTATCATCGTGTTTTATTTTCAACCAAGCTGGTATAATTTCTAAATTACGTACCTGGAAAATCCAAACTGAGCTTCTATTTCTTCTGCTGATTTTCTAAAAATCTGAAATCAAAATAAACAAATACTGGTAAATATTTGATATTTTAATTTTATCAACGTAAAGATATGGCAAAGTATAATAAAAATATTCGTAGATACCAACTAGTACTACTTATATTTATTAATACGTTAAGTGAGATAATATGTATTTATTATCTTAGTTTGCTTTGATGCAACAAACCTTCTTAAAAATACTATAATATTTAAATTATTTTCTATCTTTTTATATTAAAGAATCTTTGAATAAAATAAGTTTGATTCAAATGCACAAAATACTTTTAAACACATACATCATATTAGTAAATTAATATAAAATACAAAGCCAATGCAGATAAAGTATATTTAAATAATTTTAGTATTAGATTCTTTATATATATTGTGACGATAATATTGAATATAGATAACACAAAAAGAAATCTGACAAAAGTGTGAAGTAAAAACTTTATATGAGTTTTCTTTGCAAACAGGAAAGTACTAGACACTTTTATATACTCAGGAAGAAATATTCGGTTCTGCAAATAAATATTTTAATGGACATATTTAATTAACATGTTTTGATTGATTTTTTGATTTTTTTATTTGTATTTTATCTGTAAGGCGTTAGCAAGAAATCGAATGCATTATTTTATTTGAACTGATAATTATTTACATTTGCAGAAGTTTCATACTGTTTTTCATATTGAAATATCTTATGGTAAGATAAATATTTAAGATAGATATGAACGTAAGCATTTTATATCGCATGTTTTTTATATAATATATATGTCATATTATATTATAATTAAAATAATTTATTAAATATTTTAATTGCCACAATGATTGATGAATCATAATTAATTTGTTTATTTTATTTATTTTATTATGTCGGTGTCTGAGTGAATATCATATCGCAGATATTTTCCATGTTTATAATAACTTTATGTTTATTTATTTTTGTTGTTAAATCTTAGCAGAATAGCTTATATAATTATTTGTAATTTTGATTGCTGTTTATTAATTAATATGCTTGACAAACTCTAACTATCTGTTTCATATTTTTTGCAAAACAAGCCCATTCCACATGTAAAATTAGTTAGAAGTAGTTGAAACCATATTATATTAGTACTCTCTATGGCGGAGCTTTCAAGTCGTATAAAATTCCTTTTGATGCTAAACACCAAAATTCGACTAAAATGCTTTTAAAAATCTCATGCATTTTCTTTATGGGCCACTTTTAGATTTTTTCATTTTTTCCTTAAAGGCAAATTACTTATGCAAATCCTATTAATTACTTTCACTTTGTTAGGGATAACTGATTTAGAGTGATAATTGGGAGCGCTAAAATTCCAGAGTAATTGCTATTCTAATCGATAAAGTGAAAACATCATATAAATCTCTGAAGTTGATAGTTCCAAATAAATGTTATTTGAGTATTTTCAACTGTAAATCAAAAATAATTTAAATAGAAGATTTAAATTATTTCAGTTCAAGTTTTATTGTAGTACTTAACTATTATTTACATTAAACATTTCTCTTGGCTTAATGATACTGGTAATTAATATTTCATTCTGTCTTGAAAATATATAAGTCCGAAGCAAACAGTTTGAATCTTTGATTTCTTTGCCATATTTTATAAAAATAAATTGCAAAGATAGAACTAGTTTATCATTGCATTTAATAAGAACGGTTTGTTAAAATTTTTGGCTTAAATGCATAATAACCCTCAATTTTTTTTTAATTTCTGGAAGGAGGAAATCTAATAACAGTTTGAATTTCTTGATTTCTTTTCCATATTTTATAGAAAAAATTGCAAAGATAGAGCTAGTTTATCATGGCATTTAATAAGAACTGTTTGTTAAAATTTTTGGCTTAAATGCATAATAACCCTCATTTTTTCTTAAAGTTCTGGAAGGAGGAAATCTAATAATCGTTTGAAAGATGTATCAGTTGAAGAGCGTGCTAAACAATTTTTGGTAAAGCTTGGCGTGACCATTTATTCCTAATAAATTGTTGAAAAAAATGACGATTATAATAAAACTATATATGATGACAATGACAAACGTATGGTCTTAACAAATATATTAAAATATTATAGGCCTACAAAAAGTGGTTTTATTACTAACATTCATCAATGTTTGAAATAATAGGCCATGTTAAATTTCAAACCTTATTGTCACTATTTTTAAAAATTTTAAACTAAATTTTTATTGATTTTGTTTATAATTTACATATAAAATAGCACTTTGCAATTTTTTGAAAGTTTGATACATGATGAAACTTAAGAGGCGTTATTTACATCTATTTTAGCAATATCAGTAGTATTTAGATACAATGAGTCAACATTCTGTGTAAGTGTACAAAATCATTGGTATAATCAATAATATATTCTATATAATAATATATTCAATATATTTCAACAGCTTCAGATCGATTTCACATATTACTACTAGTTATTGTTAATTATGCAAATAGAGATAAAGAATTTCGCAGAATATTTAATTGTTGTATGCGCTGGAAATTTGCTTTAAAAATTTAAATTTTTTCTGGAGAATTACATTACAAAATAGTTTTCAATCACCTAAACCTGTAACACATAACCCTAAATTTTCACCATCTCCCCACAAACCCCTATTTCGTAAGAATTATTATAGCGATTACATAATTTTTCAACCCGATTACTGTCAGAAGACGTTTTTGAATGATTGTGGATTAAGATTTTTTTCAGCCTATGAAAAAGCTCAGTTTGAATGAAGCACGGATGCAACCCTCAATTTTCACCTTCTTATCGTACCTCCTAATTTTATTATTCATTTTTTACCTGATCGGTAACTAATCAATTATCGTCTTTTTATGGACGTTTTTAATCGAATTTCGATTCAGATTTTTCACTTCTTTTGTATTTTTTGAAAACATTTTCTCTATTTTTTTGCTAGACAAACATTTAATTATATGATATATAGATATTGCTGAATTAGAAAGAGAATATAAATATAAAAACAAATACAAATATAAAGTAAAGCTGGGCTTAAAAATCCGCGGGTAAAAAGGTCCACTTTAATAACGCCCTAGTATTTTTCTCGAGAGGGCAACCCAGCGGTCAATAACTCTTTTTTACGTGTGAGCTCTACATATTATGTGGCAGGAATATTCACAAAATGCAATTTTCACTTGAGATGATATTTGAGATCTAATAAGTTCAGTGTAAATTTGGTATCAAGCTTCTTGATGTGGAGCTGGTTGAGGTTAATATCGAACCCAGAACTAGTTTGTGCTAACCCATGTCCTTAACTATTACACCACGATAGGCTCTTTATTAAAAATGAACAGATGACCAAAAAACCGAGTTTCACAATATCCTAAATACATAACCAATGTAAATACGATTAAGTCTATAACAAGAATTTTTTCTCTATTCGATAAATTCATAAACGATTACCTAATCGTTTCTCGTTCATATCTACATCGTTTCCGTATATCTAATGCATTATTTAGCATTTAACAAGTTTGTTCGTTTGAAAGTGATTCATTTCAATATAAATCTAAAGTCATGAGTCATGATTTGAGCATTCACAGCTGATTCACGTATTAACAGACGTATACACGTGCGGAATTTGCTTTGTGAGCGTTATTTTTAAATTTAAAAGCTTATAGAAAAACTAATCTGCTTCCATTATTGTTTATCTGAGACCTATTTATCAAAAGTACCGTAATGATGTCGCAATATATCAGCTGGACTTAATAATAGAATATATACAATAAGTTTACATGTGTTTCAAAATGAACAGTAAATGACCGAGTAGTATCGTAAGATAGTCTCTATACCATATAGCCGCCAGTGATACCGTGATCTCTATTACACCTGCAGTTTCCTAAACTTTTTACAATCGATTTAAGGTAATGTGAGGAAGTTAATACTATATATACATCATTATATTTAATTCTTATAGTATTTTTGTCAATCAAATATTTTTCAAATTTTGGTCAATCAAATTAAGTTTTTGAGAACTATTATTTATTAAGCACTATTTTATGTTTTCAGATCTTTATTAAGATAAGTTTGAAAGTTTAGTACCAAATCCAGCATTAATATAAAAATTTCATAAATCGACCCTTATTCGTACAATGATTGTCGAATCAGGTAAACTTACTAAATTATTATTGAGCGGGAAGGTCAGTTATGATTGAACCGCCAACAAGTACAGATTAAAACCGTGTAAGTTATAATTTAACCCTTTTGACTCGGATGTCGCAGCTTCGGCGGCAAAATTCATATAAATCTCGGAATTCGCGAGTGGAAAGTGTTAAAACAAAATCTATCAAATTAAAAAGCACCTATAAGTTTACAGTATGTAATAAATAATCCTAAACAATATTATGTAAATTTTCATTCCTCGATTATTTAATTACGGTACGGGAAGTTCCAGCAATTTGCCTTAAGGCACGATGCTATGCGCCCCACTAGTTTATTGATATATTCTACTACATATAAACAGTATTAATTCCGCATATGAATAATCATATATTTGTTTTACTAATGCACCAAGAATTTGATTGTAAATTTGTCATTCGGTATAGTGTCTTTTCATAAAATTGTAGATTTTATGTTCTTACAGTTTGCATTCTTATTACAAGCATTTAGATATAATTCTAGTCATGAAGTTTTTTCAAAATGATTAATCAATAATAATCTATAATATGTATATTTATAAGAAAAAAAAAAAACAAGGGACCAAATATTTGCAAGGATATTGCCACTAAATAAGTGATTTGGTTTTGGTTTATGTGCACGGTATACTAGAAAGACCAAGCCTGAGTGAGATATGAAAAGAAAATATAAATAAAAAAATCACATTACATCATTATTATATTATTGGAACA
This sequence comes from Ctenocephalides felis, assembly GCF_003426905.1. NCBI lineage: Eukaryota > Metazoa > Arthropoda > Insecta > Siphonaptera > Pulicidae > Ctenocephalides > Ctenocephalides felis. The sequence goes on along the minus strand of NW_020538040.1, from coordinate 42,168,462 downwards.
GTGTTAATACAACTTCAATAATTTTATTGTAACAAAATTCTAAATTTCTTCATATTTAATTTCCCATCGCTTAATTGTTTTATTGATAACTAATTCAATATTGTCTGTATTGGTTCAAAAAAAATAGTAAATACATTATAAAAAAAAGAAATCTATTATTTTTTGCTATATTTATTAATGTTATTAGTTTGATACAATTTTTAGAAAATTTCAAAATGTTCGATCTACACGACGATTTTTTCTAAATTTTTAAATTATTAGTATAATACACAAATCAATTGTATTTAAATCCTAATATCTTGAAAGTCGAAATCATATCTAGAAAAGGAGATTGTTTGAACAGTCGTAAGGAGAGAATGATACATCATCAGAAAAGGGAGGTGGAGGAGGAAGAGGTTGACGCCCTATACGTTGACAAACCAGAAGCTGATGATTGCAAGATCTATGAATTAATCGCCCCGCAAATCTTCACTACCGCCCAAAAGACGCAGGGCGAAGTTCGCCTCTGTTGCCTGCAGGAGCAGGAGACGCCGCCGACCACATGATATCATACTAAAGAAAAAAATATGATTAGGAATTCATTATGCAAAATATTCAATGTTATAATTATATTGAGTTATTATTGTAATTGACACTATTTGGCACTAATTGTTTGTGATACTTCACTGATTGTCAGATATAGATATAGAAATACTTGCGCAAAATCTGGTTTAATATTTTAATATAAACTAGTGGTGTATGGCATCGTACCTTAAGACAAACTGCTGGAACTTTCCGTACCAAAAATTATTTTTTTCAAAAAAAGCCTTATAATTTATTGTAAACTTCGAAAAAAAGTTCTTGAAAATTTTAAAATTTTTGAAAAAAATGATTTTGAAAAATTTGTTTTTTTATTTTGAAATTCTTTGAAGATTTTGAACTTTTTTTTCATAGCTATCGTGCTGTGTAGCTAGCGATTAGAGATGAAATATAGCGTAGCGTATCGTGAACACTAGTAGAGTAGTCACAGAAATGAAAACAAAATGCATACTTATTCTAATCTCTATAAAATATTTGAAAATTTGCATATGTCTAATGAATATTTTTGGCCCCCAAATGGCATTTTTTTCATTAATTTTTGCACCGCTAGCTTACCTGTCTTCTCAAATAGTTAACTATTTTTTAATTTTGTCAATACAAGTAAAATGTTTTTTAAATCATTGATATCGGACGCTCCGTTCTCTCAAAAACTGAGCTACCATTTTTGGCACTTTTTGCCCCGTATCTTTGAAAGAGCAAGCAAACCGCTTGGATGAGAGCGCCAAGTACACTGGTTAGTTAATATATAACACAACCAATCTACATGTATTTGTAAATTATTACGGTTACGGAATCATATTTATATTTAGTTCTGTATAAAATTTTGTAAAATATTGAGCATATATATATATATATATGGCATACCGTATTGATAAAAGAGCATTGCGCTTGATGCCGGGACGTCTAGTGTAACAACAACGATTGAACGCTGAGAAATACGTAAATTGGAATAAGCACGGAACCAGGCAACACCCGGCAGAAGAAATGTTTATTTTCCTTATATACTGTAAAGCACAAGCAGCATTGCGCGACGCGAGGTTGCAATGCCGACCACTAGCGACATCTGTCGTACCTTAAAATACTACTGAACCAATAACATCGAATTTAGTTGAAAAAAAACTTTTATGAAAGCTTGAATTGTATAACAAAATATTAAAATCGCACTAGGGATATTTAAATAAACAAAATTAGTCACATTTTCTCACTTTTCGATTTGTATAGTTTTGCAACAACTGTACATTTTTAAATGAAAAATTTGCGAATGATTTTTTCCGGAAAGACGGAAAAATCTCAAAATTGTATTATAAGTATTAGTAATATTGTACACAACGCATTTGTATGCTTTAATAGATGTTATATTTCAAAGTATGTATCCAAATATCAAATGTTTATAATATTATAAAAAAGGTCACTACTTAATCCTCTGTGGGCCCGCGTAACTTTCAGATCACATTTCTAATTTATCGATATTTTACAAAACTATTGGGGCGCAATTAAAAATTTGAGAAATGAAAATAATCAATAATTGTTTTGAATAATTTGAAATAGATTATTTATTATAAATACATATTATAACTTGTAAGTGCTTTTTAAATTGGGCGACGAGCGTATTCTACAAACAACTCATGTTGTTTTAATTTATTTTTAACTTTTTGGAAATTTAGAAATTTTTTAAAAAATATTCGATTTTTTCCGACAAATCGTCCACGAAAATTTGTATCGGCACACACACACACATCCATATTTTCTAAGGTATGACAAAATATTCAGAAACCTTTGAAACGTAATGATATATAAAAATTTTTATTTTCGATTTTTTTGCGATTACTATAACTTGTCCTACGGGAACATAATTATTAAGATTTGAAATATATTAATTAAACTGCAAAAGACTGCATTCATATTCGATATAATGTACTTCATAATAAAAACAATATAGGTGATTTGGTAACTATTTGACAGCTACAAAGTAAGAATGTACGAATTATATTATTTCATACTATTTTTTATAGTGGTATTATAGCACTAGTATAATATAAAAACAAGCATTAATACAGCGGTTTCCAACCTTTTTTTCCTTGCGCCCCCCTTTCGAAAGAAAAAAATATTGCGCCCCCCCCCTTATTTTTCTAACAATTTAATATAAATATACTTAATATAACTGAAATTATGCCAAATAATACACAGTATTATAAAAAATATGCATACAAACATAACTATAAATTATAAGAATTTTCTGTTTCACATAAGTAAGATCTCACAAATGGTAATAAAATTTCTAAAGCATTATTTGTCAAAGTAGGAAAATCGTTCTTTACTGGTAACCAAAACTTAACAATATATTTTCGTCCTGAAAAATCTGCTTCAATGTGCTATCACTAGATAAATCAATTATCATTTTCTGCTCTGCTGTTGAATGACCAAAATCACCATGTTTCTCAATGACAAATGGATTTCTAATCCATTCGTATTTGGACGTAATTAGATGTTTTAAGTAATGCGAAAATTGGTTTCGCAGACTAGTCATATGACTGATATAATAATAAGATCTTTACTTACTTCTATTTCATCAGTAACACAAGTAATTTTAAAAGTGGGGGAACATGTTAAAGTTATAAAGTTATTTGATACTAGCTATACACAGTTCTAATTTTTCATTAAACCCGTAATCTTGTCTTTCTGAACAAAAGCACGAATTTGAGATCCTTGCATTGATTTAATTAAATCGCTAAGTCTTTGAAAAATATCAACTGAATACGCAAATTTTGCGAGGAAGTTTGTGTCCTAAAACAAGATTGCTCCGTCTCTTTTGTTATCAGCAAGAAACATAGCAATTTCTTTTTTGAACTCAAACACTCTTAGAAGTACTTTAAGTATTTTGCTGATTTGTTTTTGACACTTACTCAGCATTTAAAAATAATGTTTTTGAAACAGCTTCGCGCCCCCCCTGGAAAGGTATGGCGCCCCCCCAGGGGAGCGCGCCCCACAGGTTGGAAATCACTGCATTAATATGACAAATTCGAACCATATTTGTTTTTCTTCAGAGTGATAAATTTTGAGAATGGAATACAACTTTAGCAAAAAAAAAATTTGACTATATTAGATGAAATGCCAAGTTATCTATCATAAATATTATCAAATTATAATTTACGTAATTTTTGATAAGTCTTGAACATTTAAGATTTTACAACTAAAATTTGTTTTGTATTTTTTACAATATAACGAATATTTGTTGCATGGCCAACTCTGACATATAATTCTACGAACGTCACTTCAGTTATAAAAACAATTAATTCTTCTTTTATCTAAGAGCCAAAGTTTTTGAAAAATTAAACAAAAGACGCAAGTTTTTTATATTCGCCAAAAATTTTTCTCTCGAAAATGTGTAGTGATCGATTTGAAAAAAATTAAGACCGATTTAATCAGGAATCAGGTAAGTTATATTTTGATAATATTTATGAATATAACTGAAAACTTGAAAATTTGGCATTTCATTTAATATAGACAAATACTATATTTTTGCAAAAGTCGTATGCATTTTCAAAATTTATGACTAGGAAGGAAAATAAATATGGTTGTATTTCGATATGTTTTAACGGTAAAACTTTGATTCATAATTATTACTGCTCGTTATAATACTCCACTGCTACGATTCCAAAATAAAAATAATATTCGTGCGTTTTTACTTTATAGCTGTCAGAATACTATAACGTAACCTTTATTTGAACTCAATTTGATATTGATATAATATTACTATGTTTTTATTATGGAAAATATTGTCTTTCAATAGGTCTCTTGCAATTTAATTAATATTTTTGAAATCTTGATAATTTATATTGAAATATTTGATCGGATTTAGCGCAAGTATTTTTATATCTATATCTGACAATGAGTGATCATAAGTATCATAAAAAACTAGTGCCAAATAGTGTCAATTACAAAAATAATTCAATACAATTATAACATAATTATTTTGCATATTGAATTCCTAATCATATTTTCTTCTTTAGGATGAGGCCATATGGTCGGAGAGATCTCGTGCGCCTGCAGGCAACAGAGGCGGACTTCGCCCTGCGTCTTTTGGGCGGCAGTGAAGTTTTGCAGGGCGATTAATGCATAGACCTAGGGTCATCCTCCTCCTCCTCCTCTTCAGAAGAATTATCATCCACTCCTTCCGACTGTTCAAACAGTCTCTTTTTCTAGATATGATGTCGATGTCGTTTAAGAAATTAATATTTAAATCAAAATGAATTCTGTATTGTGCTAATAAATTACTTAAACTCTATGCTTTTCTTTTCACTTATTCATTGATAAAATAATTGCAAATACTTATAATTGCATGCTATAAAATGTATAAATATTAATACAATTTTGTTCAAAAATTTCAAAATTTTCAAGATTTTTGTTTCAATGTTTTAACAAAAATTTAAAGTTTATTCCATAATTTGCGGTACGTAATGTTCAGCAATTTGCTTCAAGACACGATGCCATGCACTATTAGATTATTACATCTATATGCAAATTTTTACACCCGACCATTCTAATTTTTCCGGTGAAACAAGTCGATATTGAATCGTAAATTTTAAGAATCGCTGTTTAATTTCCTTGCAGACAATCAGACGGGTCTCTATTGTCCGTGGAAGTAGTAGTTTTACCGCCTTACGCCGAGCAATTTCCACGCTTCGGTGGCGACGAGCGGCCTTGTGGACTCGCCGATTAGATGTGCGATTATTCAGGCTAACTGTACTCTCTCACAGAGAATATAGTTGTACATCGCATAACCGCGCATAGTTAGAAGGAGATTATCATAATACTCGAAAACAACAAAAAAGAAAAAAAAAGAAAAGAAATGTCCAACTGGCAATTCATACGACTTTACGCTTGTTCCGTTTAAATACCGCAGAATAATAAATCCTCAGTAAATAAATTTATATTATAGCTGACAGAATTGAAGTTAATTCTATCGAACATGAGGACAAATAAGGTGACCATACGTCCCGGATTGGCCGGGACAGTCCCGGATTTCCACCTTGTATCCCGGGTTTTTCTTAAAGCAATATTTGTCCCGGATTTTATTTTTTGTCCAGGATGTCCCGGTTTTTCGAAAATTAATAGATAAAATACAGACGCTAATTTTTTAAAATTAATTATGATGAAAATTTAATAGAACATATAGATCGAAAAATATAAGATATAATATCATAGATAAAGAAGTATTGCATATAATAGTCGAAGTACAAAGCTTACTAAAAGTCCGCAATTAGGATAAAACAAAAATTCATTTAAAAAAAAACTTTTTTATTATATCCTTGAATAGCATTTATGTAAACGACAAACACCCGGATTAGCTTAACTAAAAATTGCCATCCCGGATTTGACTTTAAAAAATATGATCACCTTAAGACAATATAAGTTGAGTCTCTTTTATTGTATGTTTTGCATTTAACTTATTTTCTCTCAGATACACGTACTAAATCTACATGATCGTTGGTTTTATTTTGATCATAGTATATTAATACTTATACGGATACAGAATAAGACTCGACACAACATATTAAAAAGTTCTCAATTTGAGAGTTAAATCCAGGCTATTCATGCAAGTTTTTTACAGTTAGAGTCATAAAATATAGATAACTAGTGGGGTGCATGCCATCGTGCCTTAAGGCAAATTGCTGCAACTTCCCGTACCGTAATCAAAAATCTTGATACGGAACCCAAACAAATTTACACAAAATGTGTACACATTATGAAAATCTCTATAAAATATCAGATATTTTGATGTGCGTATGTTTTTTTGAATCGGTTGATCCGTGTTCTCGAAATCGTCGACGAAAATTTGTATTCGCACACACACACACGCAAATATTCAGAAACCTTTGAAACGTAAAGATATATAAAAATTTTCATTTTCGATTTTTTTGCGATTACAGTAACTTGCCCTACGGGAAGTTGAAAATATGTTTCCAAATTCTATGTGAGAAACTTCACAGACTTTGCTATATTATGATTACCGGCCAATTCCGCCGTAAAATAGACCAATGTTATGGAAAGGCTATATTACGCTGCGTTTTTCGTATAAAATGGTACTAAAACTGTCTAACTCTAAATGTTTTGCTATACTTTAAATAAAATATAATAATATATAACATCACTTCTTTTTCTTGTATTGAATGTTTCTTTTCCTTTCTCTTTTGTTTTTTTATGTATCAGTCAGGTGTTTTAGATACAACACCTAACCTAGATAACGCACAAATTTCAAAAAAGATTCTTATGCATCTTTCTTATGTGTCATAATACATGCAAGAAGTTAGGTTTTTACGTGTAAAACGCCTGATTGCATAGCAAATACATAGCATTTTGATAATTTTCAGTACCATATGAAACGAGCAGCGTAACATAGCCTTGCTATAACATTGCTCTATTTTACGGCAGAATTGATCAGCCAAAGTCGTCAGTATCAGAAATAGAGCTTTAAAAAATAAGAAAAGTACTTTAAAAAGGGCTTTTAAGTTCTGATTGGTGTTTTACACTAACAGAATTTCAGATTGGTGTTTTACACCATCTGCATATAAAAGAATAAGAATGATGATCTGTTGCGATTAAATATTTGCAGATTAGTTATAGAAACTGAGTTAGATCTATGAAAATTTTACTTTATAATTTTAAAATAGTTAACATACAGAGTTGGTGGTGACAGTGGTCATAAAAGCTAAATTATGCTGATTTTGAGATAGAGTCCCAAAAAGAGAAAAATGAAGTATGATTGGTCGAACAAGTTCACATTATTGCTTTTAGTCAGTGCCCTACATTAATATGATCTAGTGAAAGTAAGTTTTGATGTTTGAATTCTTCTATTAATAACTGTTAATTGTTTACAGGTGAATCACTTTTTGCTGTAAGTTAAATATTAGTAGTCGTAATCGAGCAATAAGTATTTGATTTAGATATGATTTAGATTATTTGTTCTCAAATGCATGCGTTGGGTACGGTTGTGACAAATTTTGTGGCTACGGTTGTGACATGAATTTCTTGTTCTTTTCGGGTGAAGATTATACAGGAAAAAGAATCCAAAATCCAAAAAAAAGATCCAACTTAACTAGGACAAAATACGAAAGCGAAAGAAAAATAAAAATTGAATAAAAAAAAGAATTCTTGGTAACATTGTTTAAAAAAAATATATTTTGTTATATATTGCTATATTTTATTCATAAGCTTTGTGACACGTCAGTGTAGTACAGCAAAACTTTAGCTTAGCCCAAGTAATAATTGCATTTTATCAAAACTATAGACTTCTCCTGTACATTTTACCTTCATGTAATCTGAATGAAGCGAATCAAACGTCATGCAAGAAATAAGAGCTTATACTGTAAAATCGTATATGTATCGGTTATCATACGGAATATGAGAAGACCCGTGCCTAACCCGTTCGCGATGATACAAACTACTTCTACTTTATTCCATCCAACTCGTAAATAGATGCCAACAACACATATAATCAGAAATAATGCAATTTACAATTATTTGCAGTTATATTGCAGATACTTCGATTGTTACTACAACACAATTTGAAACTTATATTACTAGATTTGATTTAAGAGATCAGATTGTGATTTTATCATGTTTATTGTTTATTAGTTTCATTTCATCAAACGTTAGAACTTCCCGTAGGTACCGCAATTTAAATTTTTTTAAAGCTTTAAGATTTTTGGAAACAATTAGTTTTTTGAGAATTTTGTAAAAGTTGGACTTTCTTAGTAAAATAAGAATTTATTTTATATTTTGAAATTTAAAAAAAAATGAATTTTATAAAACAAAACCCATGGAAATGCAAACAAAATATATACTTATTATTAAAATTTTTATAAAATATAGGATAATTTCATGTGCTAGACATGTTCATTTAACCGCCTTCAAAATGGCTCTTTTGACTTTTTTCATTGGATCTCCAAAACCACTGGATCCCGGCAAATCGGTTGTTTATTTCTTTCCTATCTATCTATTTATATTATTCATTACAGTAAAATGCTTATTGAATAATTCAAAACTGACGCTACATTGCTTCAAAAACTGAATTACCATTTTTGGCACTTTTTGCCCCACGTTTTCGAGACGGTTGGTTTGATAAAAACTAAGTACGTCTCAAACAACATCAATAGAAATCAAATTTTTTTTTGAATCATTTAAATCGGTTGATCCGTGCTCTCAAAATCGTAGATTAAAAATTGTATCCGCGCACACACTCACATGCATCCATTTTTTTAGAGTATGCCAAGATGTCGAAAAGATTAAGAAACTTTAAGATAATGTGTATTTTTAATCCTGATTTTTATGCCCAGTTTTTGCAGCACAAGAAAGTAACTACTAAAATTACTCTACTAAAAGTAAAATAAATATCAAAATATAAATTGCCATAGAACTATATTTATAACATATACCTCTTTATGATATTTCCTTTTTTTTAATTAAAAATTGCACTAAAACGTTTTAAAATCTACATTACATTTTTGTTACCTTGGTACTGCATCAAGGTAATTATAAAAAAATAATCATTGAATGCAAGCTAATTTTCTACTGCTTTGTTAATAGTTTTAATAATTATATAAAGCGCAAATTTGTGTTTTAAATTATATTTTTTTGTGTGATGCAGCTTATAACATACTTTGTTGTAATTTTATAATTATAAATATATAAACAATATTTTCTGGAAAGATCTTTTTTATGTGAACATTATTAATTGGTTAGTTTATAGATAGTTACAACTTATAACTTTGGTTAATTTTTTTGAATACGTTATTGATGAACCAATTGAAAGTAAAGTTTTAATAAATATGTTAAGTACATCAATTGAAATAATTTTCTGAATTTGGTGCTACAAATATATTCTCTACTTATCATAGATTTAATCTGAACATCGTCCCATTTCTATCGACGCAAATAAAGTTTAAAAAGACGAATGCTTCTGATAGATATTCTTGTTTATAAAATTGATCGAAAAAACAACTGTGAAAAACTCGATCTTGTACGCTTATTCTCGCTTTCACACGTTCTTATTAATAATGAAGTAAATGTACGAGCATTGTGCGGTCACTTTTCTATAATGTTTATAACATACCGTATTTTAAAATAACTCATCAGATAAAGGTATAAACGGTATGATAACAAATTTACTGCAACTAGAAAATGTTTCAGCGATAATTTCACTTGAGATTGTATGTAAGATCTATATCCTTAATTTGGTGTTATACTGCTTGATATCGACCTGGTGGCCGAAATTGTGATCGAACCTGGGACTAGTTTATGCTGGTCCACGTTCTTTACCAATAAACCACGACGGTTGTGTTATATGCAATTAATTGCAAAGTTCTAAAAGGAATTGAGTAGAACATCAATACGAATCGATTTTTTTTTTAATTATTCAAAATGGTTGATTCAATTATTTCAGAAAATTAGAGAACTATTTAATAAATAGCTGATATTTATATGTAATGCATTAGACTTACATGATTGTTTTCTCAATTTAAGAAATTCAAAAACTATTCACTAGAAATCAATTCTTGTTGATCTACTCGATTATTTCCAGGTATTAGATATCAGAAAGTCCAAGCAACAACTTGCCTTGCGCAAAAAGGCAATTACTTCTACTTATGTTTCCGTTTACACCTCTGGAAATGAATTAATATAAAATAATATACTCAAGACTTCATATAATAGCTCAAGCACATCAAGTTTAGGTAGTTCTGCGAAATGGTTTGACCGATTTTTACGGAATTTTGTACTCGCGTTCAGTATGACTGAGAATCAGACAATATCTCTTTTTCATATCCCTAAGTGGTAAGGGTTGGCCGACTTTAGGATTTTTTTTTATTTTTTCGACCAATTTCTATTATGCTATATATTTATTATTGGTAATGAAAAATTACATGCAGCCCTAAATTTTTACCCTCCTACCGCAATTTCGTAACAGCAATGTTAGTAATCAAATTATGTTTCACCCAGTTTTCAGTCAATGAATGTTTTTCATTGAATTTCTATTAATATTTTTTAAAACTTATGGAAAAGTTTATATTTAAGTTTAAAAAACTAAATTTTATAATTAAGGGTTGTCTACCCCTAACACTTTATTTTAAATTTTAGGATTAATTTTTTATTTTGTTTTTTTTGTAATGGAAAATTAAAACAAAATAAATAATAAAATATGGAGATGTTTTTAGATAAGATATGAACTGTTTTTAGAAGTCACTGGGTATGAAACCTATGGCAATGTGGTATTTTTTTCATAGTTTTTGAAATGGCTCTTGATTTGCTAAACATACCAGAACATAATTCAAACATGAATGTTCGGCATTTGCTTGATAATTAAATTTAAATAAATTAGTGAAAAACGCGACAATAATATATGAAAACCTTTAATCTCTAAATGTGCAATTCAATTTAAATGATATCAGTTTGAGATTAGGCTGGCACTTGCAATGACAATCAATATGCCCTATGAACATTTATATGTGGCATGCTTTGCAGTAGATAAATCTACCATATAATTTGTGCTAGCTGCCCCTTTCACTTATGGGTCGATTCCGCCGCACAACGGACCAATGATATGGCAAGACCATGTTATGCTCCAACTTCCATTCATTATGCTACTGAATTATACTGTATACTGTCAAAATGTCATTTATTTGCTCTGCATAAGGCGTTTTACACATAAACTGCAACTTGACTCGTATGTTATGAAACTGGGTCAGAAAGGCCCTGCTATTTAAAATCGTTTTTTTTTACATGTGTGCGGTTTTTAGGTTAGGTTTTCTATGTGACAACCTGAAAAAAACTCCTGACGGCACAGCAACCACATGGCTTTTGTCAATACTTAGAACGAATTTGTATGGAAAGTTCTTCATAATAAAGCCTTGGCATAACATTGGTCTGTTATGCGGTTTAATCGGTCTAATATATTCCACATAACATGAGAATTTCGAGAAACCCTATTAACCCAAAACATTTTTCTTATCAAAAAATGTATGGACGTATGTAGAAAAGGGCAAACAGATTGAGTGTCGATTTTTAGACATTAACCGCGTAATTATTAGCTTAGTAAAAAATAGGACAAAAACACGCTTCCATCAATTGTTGAATATACTTGCAAGTATATTTAACTCCTATATTCATGTTAAATTTGATATGCCTTAATTTGTCTAACGTTAACCGTCATAAATAATTTTAATTGGAATATGTGCTATCGTTCGGATTCGAAACGAAATGCAGTTTTCGCAGCGTGATTAGCGAATGTGTAAGCTGGCGTATATTTATGAGTTTATAACAGTTCCGAGGTGACTGCGTAATACTCTAACTGTTCTTCATTAGCAGAGGTACACGGGCTCAATGCAAAACTTCTAATTGTATTAATTATTGCACTTAATAAGCACAATACTGGCTATGAGTGCTGCTAGCTATTCTGAACGGATTATGACACACGACGTTCGTTTTACACAAATCATAAAGTCAAAATTCGAAACAATATTAGTTTGTTTCATTAGTATAAATTTAACCCTTTCCACTCGCTCATTTCATAATTAATATATATTTTACCGCCGGGGCGGCGGCATCCGAGTCGAAAAGGTTAAAACTGTAATAGTAAAAGATTCCTTTTTATAACCTGACTTTTGATAACCTGACATCATGCAGTTGCAATGTCTTGTTTTCACTTAAAAATATAGATCAAAAATATGTTTCTACTTCTAAATAGCCCATTGGAGCATTGCAGTGTAAAATGGCAATGAGAGATCTCTTACACAATTCTTCTGGAGTTTAACTCAGCTCACATACCTGCCATAAGGTACTGCCCATTTTCACTTTTTATATTAAATATTGACTTTCAGGATCAATAAATCAAGGATCAATTGATTTATTTGTTTTGTTCATTCATTTATGTATTTTTGTTTCAAAATTAAATGGTGTTTTAGGCACGCCCAAGAAAGATCCAGGACGTTTTGTGAAGAATGGACGAACCAATTTAGTGGAAGCTTCATGAAACTCTAGATTTGCAATTTTTTCTGATATTCTTCATTTTGATTTTTTTAATATTATATTCTGCTCGTTTGTTGGTGAAGACAAGTCCTGCCGATTTGATTTTTTTTTTGAAATTTCATTTTGTTGACTAGTGTGTGAGATAATATTAATGTAACAATTGATATTCATTTTAAGTTTGAAAAAGAGATAGAAAAATTTTACAAAAAAAAAATGATAATGACTACATGTTGATTATGCTTAATCTAATGGGTTTAAGTCTTCTGGTAATGTTGACGAAAGCAAGTCTTTGGAAAGATTCGGATAATTTTCCAATTTTGTCTTGTATTTGGATGCAAGTATAACCCAAGATATCTGATTTCTTCAGTTACTGTATATATATTGGAGTCTTGGTGGATCACCCAATGTAGAAAATTATTGGCCTCATCAAATATTTTTTAAGAATTCTATTCTGTGACCTTTGCCTATTTGAAATTATTAAAGCAAAAGTACTGAAAAGATGGAAAAACGTCCCAAAAAAAGTTAGGTTCAAAAAGAAACTTTAGGACCTAAAAATGAATGTTTCTACACATCAAAATGATTGATTTATTTCATTTAAAAAAAGTTAATTATTATGTATCACTTAAGTGATTATATTAAATAAAATTGAACCCATTGATAAGTAAGAAAAGTTCATACATGTAGTTAAAAGCTCTAGTGATATTTTATGTACAATTTTATACATGTTATCATTAGTACAGTCCCGAATTAAATGAACCTGCTATAAAAATTCTCAGGTTATACAAATTTTATAAACTACATTGCGATCTTACGAACGAACATATCTATGTTATAGACATGTTCGGAGTTTTGTACAACTTATTAAATTTTATAACTTGTTCTTGAAATTACTTGCGAATTAGAATTTTACAAGACTAATCTTCTGAATTCTTAACTTATATTTTCCAGATCCAGATACGTATGTATAAAAGCTAGAGAACTGCCCATAAAATTATTACCAGAATAATTAATGTATCTATTACCAAAGAATATTCAAGTTTTTTTTTTTTCAATTTAAAAACGAGTTTAAATTTGAACAGATTAAAACAAACACAAAATTCATCAAATTTAAATTCAAATTCGAAAACTATTTTTAAAATTTCAAATACTATATTAACATAATTAACAATATTAACAACCTAAACATGGTAGTCGTCATATCGCCGAGTAAGTCTATCATAAAACGATGAAAATAAATACTTTTTTTAAAAAACGTGGAATTTTGATTAGTAGTATAGTACAACATTTATTAAGTTTCAAATTTTAGGATAAATGAGTAAGGAAAAGTTGTATGCAGTTCTTATTGTAAGTGTGATAACAACCTCATGACATTAGTAAATTATTATTGTCGTATTTAGACAATATAAACAAGCAATCAATTAGATCAAATGAAACCATAATTCTTTGTTTCAAGAATAATCTGACATTGTATAAAAACTTTACTGATGAGCTACAATTTGTACCTGAACTTGCATAAATTACAATGTATGACATTTAATACCTCATTCGAGTTTTCGTTAGAGTTCTGAGGTTTATGCTTGGTTTTATATTATCTTGAACTTTACCAACTTTTGACACTTCATTCTAGAAGTTTTGTTTTTATTTGGACGCGAGTTTACATAAAAAACGTGTATTTGTGTTGGAAAACGACGCGTCGAAACGATACTTCGGCGCAGCGAGTTACAATATTATTATGCCTTCGGTTCCATTATCTGGGGCCATAAACAACACAGCGGTGCTTAAGGACACCTGCCGCTGTTTCGCAGGGCATTGCAAACTTTCCACCCAGAATAACGAAATGACCAACGTGATAATCAAATATTCTTGACGGAGAAAATTTGTAATTGAGGCAGACACGATTTGTTATCATCGTACTACTTTTAGGGTAACTAAATACCCGTCATTATTTGGCATTATTCGTATTTATGTTTTGTACTATTTTTTGAGCAAAAATTCATCAAGGTTTTGAAAAATATAATAGTCATAATTTGTGTCGCTTCTATGATGTTACGAGTCAAAAATTGAATTCCACAAATTTAAAAGCCATGGGTGGCAAGCATAGCTCACTTAGTAGTGCATTCGATTCACATGACAGGGTTATTTGATCGAATCCTGTCATTGACTTAAAATTTATGAAAAAAATATGTGCACTTAATTTGAAATTAAATAACATTGTATTTGTTAAATAGAATTTGAATTAAAATTTAAAAAAAGTAAGAATTACAGAATTCGAATATCTGCATTGTATTAGGAGAAAGAAGAAAAAATATAAGAATTTGCTGAGATTAAAAGTTGAGATAAAAAAATTTTCTAGTTGTGTAAAATATGTTACCATTAATTTAAACTATTAAATAACATCGAGTACAACGTACATGATATATGTAATTGTGCCAGTATTATTTTTATAACCGATGTTTAGTATTTCACAAAATACATTATTAAGTTTCTTGGAGAAGTAAAAAGCAAAAACTTTATTTTCGAAATAACCAGTTGAAGAGTTTTATCTAAATATCTAAATCTCAAATTCGGTTGATTAGGTCAATTATTACACCTATCCGGAACACCTTTTATTACACCTTTTTCGAAGTTGTGTCTTCCAACTAGTTAAAATTGTATTATACTAGTGGGGTGTATGGCATCGTGCCTTAAAGCAAATTGCTGGAACTTCCCGTACCGTAACGAAATGTTCGAGGAATTTTGAATGTTTTCAAATAGATTATTATAAATAAATATTGTAACATTATCTAATATTTATATGAATTATAAAACTGAATTGCAAAGTTGAAATTATTTGTTTGAAGTATATTAGAACTATAGTCAGAATTAGAAATAAAATCTGAATTATTTTCGATATACAAAAAAATTTTTTTGAAAAAAAAAAAGTTAAATCAAACAATTTTTTTCCAAAATCAATTATTTTTTTTTGACTAGCAGAAAGTTCTTTGAATCATTTAAATCGATTAGTTCTCTCAAAAACTGCCATTTTTTATACATTTAGCTCCGTATCTTTGAAATGGCTGGGCCTGCCTTTGCCAAAAACTCAAACACTTTTCCCATTTCCCATTATAACTAATTGAATGTTTTTCAGATCATACAAATCGGATGTTCCATTATCTCAAAAACTCGATTTCTATTTTCTGCACTCTTTGCTCTTTATCTCCGTAATTGCTGGACCTGCCTTTGCCAAAAACTAATCAGCACATCTCCCTATGAACAGAAATCGAACATTTTTTGAACCATTCAAATTGGTTGATCCGTGCGCCCGAAAACGTGACTGGAAATTTGTATCCATACTGACATACACACACACATCCATTTTTTCTGAGGTTTGCCAAAATGTTCAGAAACCTTCCAAACGTCGAGAAATGTAAAAATTTCAATTTCGATTTTTGGCCCATTACAATAACTTACCCTAATTCTTGCAACAACATACAAACTTCATATTGACACAAATGAATCTATCATCTGAAATTGACAAAGCGAATAAAATCGTTTGACTTGTAAATATATTGGAAAAATAATGTTTATTTATAGGTGTAATCTTAACGATTATACTCGTCATGGAAAAGTAGCAAAATTTTGTGCATTGATCAGTATACTCCTTATGGTATAAATCTTTGATCACTGGCTATTTAGATTGCAATTTTAAACAAAAAGTATATTCTCAAATTTAAGATGTTTAGAATAATTTAATCTACGGTGCTTTAAAATAAATAGTGTTTTACCTCAAAAACAATATTTAACCTCGAATCAGACAACCCAAAACTGTGTGCACAGTTCAATGAGTGTGCCCGGTGATGTGATTAAAATAATCGGCACTATAAAAATGAATATTATTACATAACAATGAAGTTTGAGAAACGATATCAAGAAAGTCTTTACAATATCGATTTGGCCAACAAACATCTAGTCTACGGTTACGGTAAGCCATGGTGCGTTTCAACTTTTTTTTCCAAGCGGCACTGAATATATTTTAATGGGTGTCAAACGAATTAGCTTACGGTTATCAAGGTTGTTGTCTGCTGTTACGTGTAATTGTAAAGAAAAAAACAACGAATTCTTTGAGAAAGTTGAGCAACTGTGCGTGTGTATAAACACATTTGTACGTGTGTATGCAATGTTTCTGTTGTTATGCAGTGCCCTATATCGTTAGTGATTACCTAGAAGGCACTACTGCTCGTGACCACATTATCATTTTGCGTTTAATTAACATCATATCAGATAAAAGTTTGTAGTGTAATTATATGCAAGTTTCTGTGTTTATGCAGTGCCCTATATCGTTAGTGATTACCTAGAAGGCACTACTGCTCGTGACACATTATCATTTTGCGTTTTAATTAACATCATATCAGATAAAAGTTATTTTATGAAAACGTTAGATTCGCTTCAAATTTCAAAAAGAAAACGTATTTGAACAAATTGGTATATCTACAACCCGATTCATTAAATATTTTAATTTATTTTATGAATATATAATGTCAGAACTTTTAATTGTTTTGTGAAAAGTGAATTTCTTTGCAAAACTTTTAAATAATAGCAAAAACTTTTTTTTAATGAACCGCATTCATAATATAAGAGTCCTCTGAGATTTTGCGATTATATTTCTTAACTAGAAGCCAAGCCAACGATTGGCCTTCCTCTATTTAATACATCTCATCACTAAAGTTTTTGATGACATTAATACCGATAACTTAATTCGACGCAGAAATGATGAAGAAGGGTTATAAATATTACAGCTTTATATTAGGTTGTCAAAGGTGGATTTCGAAATATGCCACCACAATGAGGCGAATCGTTCTCTATTTCACACTATTTAATATTTTATTATTAAATTTTTGATAATTGATGATCGCATTACTATGATATTTCATATGATGCAGAAATGGCAGGAAAGAGAAATGGCAAAAATTACAGCTTTATATCAGG
>NW_020538040.1:42115488-42149897 GCF_003426905.1 Ctenocephalides felis | reverse complement strand
AATTTTATGCGATTTTTGAAAGGCTGTAAAAGAAGAGAACAATGTTTTTACTATAATTTTATTTTACAAGTTATTAATATTTTGAAAATTTTGAAAAAATAATGGAGTTGCAAATAGTCTTTTCAAAATATTGACCAGACCCACGATTTCAGTTTTCCAAATATTAATCTGAATACCTACCGGCTGGACCTACCTCAGTCAAAAACTAATCAGCACGGCTTCTTATTCATAGAAATCGAACGTTTTTTCAATCGTTCAAATCGTGTTCTCGAAATCGTCGACAAAAACTTTTATCCGCACACACACACACTCACATCAATTTTTTTTTACGGTATGCCAAAATCTTCAGAAGATTTTATAACATAAAAATATATAAAAAATTTCATTTTAGATTTTTGTGCAATTACTATAACTTAACCTATGGGAAGCTAAAACACATTCAGCTTGTGGATGTGAAAAAAGAATTAGTTTTAGGGAATTTTTTTTTTCTTTATTTCAAAACTAAAGATTTTTTTTTATTTCCAAAAAATATTAAATATCAAAAATGATTCGAATTTTAATTTTAATTCTCCCTTAAATCTTAAAGCTCATTTATATACTTTAAATAAATAATTTTAACATTTGCAATTCAATTTATATAGAAATATTAGACAATGTCCTTCATTCTAACACTGCTTCATTAAGTTTTTTTTTAACTTACTTTACGTCGTCGTCCAACTTATACCTAAGTTCCTTTATTTTGTCTATAAAATACGAGTAATGGAAGTTACAGTATTTTTAATAATCTATTCGAAAACTTTTAATATTTCTCCGATATTTACATTACGGTACGTCAGGATCCAGCAATTTGCCTAAAGGCACGATGCCATATAGCACTAGTTTACTACTTGTATGCGGAACTCTAATCAAATTCACATAAATGCACATAATTCTCGATCCTCTCACGGTTGCCGAATCCTGTATAATAATTTCCAAATAAAACACATACATTATGATGGCAACGAGGCAGAAATCTCATTCACTTTATTAAGATCTTCAGTACTTCGCCCGTATGATTGTACTTTCACTGTCAGTTGGTCTGAAAAGCAATGTGAAGACATAAATAATTAGACCATACGGGCCGTACACGACAAATTTATATTATACTATTATATAGGATAATTATATATGGAATACAGCAGTTATGATGCACAGAATTTATAGCTCGACTATCAAACCTTCATCATTTCAATATTATGTGGGTCTCATTTCAAATTTATATGCCAGGTACGGGTTGGATTTTAAGTGTTGATAAATGACAAATGTGCGTTTTAACTACCGTTTGTAAAGTGACCTATTTTATGGCTAGTAATTATACTATTAAATGCATAATGAATGTAGTTTAACATCATATTTTATGATTAATTAAAATTTTATCAAATAAACCAATCGATATTTAATGTTTCTGGTTGAAATTATATTTGGTGCAGCACCGTCAACAATCGTGGCCAATTTTTATAGTTTGGACTTACTCGTGGATTAGTGGATTATTATTAGCTATTTTATTTCAATCAAAAGATTTAGGTTTGATATCATGATATCGGCCTCGGACAGCCTAATATCAAGCAGTAGTAATATCGGTTTTCACTTTGAAATATACATCGCAATATCATTTCAAGCAAAAATAGACCTTATTTGTCATTAGTGCATCAACACATAAAATTTATCACTGCTACAAAAATTGTAATGCCCACAAAAATTTATTAAATAGAGATAGGACAAATTTTTAGGTTGACATCTATTGCTTTATTACTGGATATGTTCTGATTTCTAAAAAAATATTTATTTCCTTACATAATGTAGTTTACACGTACTACCTAGTTTTATACTCAGCTATTACACTTTTCCATAAATTTGATATACTTTTACAATTGATTTCATATACAATTTCCAGTCCAATACAGTATTAAATTGGACATAACTAGTGGTGTATGGCGTCGTGCCTTAAGGCAAATTGCTGGAACTTTCCGTACCGTAACGTTCGAGGAATATTAAATGTTTTCAAATAGATTATTATAAATACTGTAGCATTGTATAATATTTATAAGAATTATATAAACTGAATCAAAAAGTCAAAAATATTTATTTAAAATATATAAGTGAGCTTTAAAACTTTAGCCAGAATTAAAATTGAATTATTATTTTCGATATACAAAAAAAAAAAATTGAAATGAATTTTTTTTTCCAAAAGCAAATGTTTTGTCAACACAAGCAGAAAGTTTTGTCAACACAAGCAGAAAGTTTTGTCAATCATTCAATTCGGATACTTATTTCTCTCAAAACTGTCATTTTTTGTATATTTAGCTCTGTATCTTTGAAGTGGCTGGGCCTGCGTTTGCCAAATACTAATACCCATTTCTCCCAATCATTACTAATTGAATGCTTTTTAGATTATTCATACCGGATGCTCCGTTCTCTCAAAAGCTCGATTTCCATTTTCTGCAGTCATTGCTTCGTATCCAAAACGGCTGGACCTGCCTTTGCCAAAAACTAATCAGCACATCTCCCTATCAATAGGAATCGAATGCTTTTTGAACCATTCAAATCGGTTGATCCATGCGCCCGAAAACGTGAACGAAAAAATACGGACACACAAAATACACACAAACATCCATTTTCTCTGAGGTATGCCAAAATATTCAGAAACCTTCAAAACGTCGAGAAATGTGAAAATTTTGATTTTTGATTTTCGGCCCATTACTATAACTACCGTACGGGAAGTTAAAAAAAATCTAGGAATAGGTTTGACAATTCTTACAGAAAGTTACAAAACAATATTTAGCAAAATGAACAAAGTTCCAATTACAGCTATGGGTTGACCAGGGTATAGTTTGGCGTGGCGTGTTTGCCATACCAAACTGTTTCTTTAGCGAATTAGCCGAAAAAATATGCATTTAATTTAAAGAACAAGTTCCCATCAGAAGACTAAAAAGGAGGTGGCCGTAATATCTACCAAATCAACAAGTAAAATATATTTATGTAAGAAAATTCCTTGAACCAAAGGTTTAGATAAGTTATGAAAAATAAATAAATTTAGTGTAAAGAGGTTGATATAATATAAACATAATGCACAACCAAAGCGAGTTAAATATATGATGTTTTTTTTTTATTTTCAAAAATTGCTATTTAAATGGTTAATACAAAATTATCTTTCTTCTCAATGACAAGTACATATATTCGTCAATCGCAGTTTACTGGTTAATATACATATTTCCAATAACACTAGTTTTGCAAATATTCTATATATAATAATAATAATATTAATAATTATAGAAATGTTTTATCCATAATCCACTTATCAAACTTACACTCAAAGTTTTGGTCTTCGTATTTTCCGTCTAAACGTTCCATTTTCTGTTCTCACGCAAGTCATCCATCACCAACATTTTTCTTTGTCTTAGTCCTTTCAGTATTCTTTTTTCTTCGACAACACCGTACAAATTGTTGTATTATCGTAATACATCATATTCAATTGATTTCTTTCATTTCCTATAATATTCTTTTTTCTTTTTTCTTTTTTGCAAAACATTTAAAAATAATTGTTGGTCTTCATCTTAAAGTCCACAGCCTTCATGTTAGAAGAAATATTTGTTAAATTTTATAAAATATAGTTTACTCATTATGATCTCTTCCTGAAAGCTGTATCCATGCTCTATCTGTATTTTGGCTATTTTATAAAGTTTTTCTACAAAGTAATGGAATACGTATATATAATTCTTGTTTTTTTTTAATATTAAAATATTCCTTTCTTGTTTATAGAAAATTTTGAGTGATCCAAATTAAAAAAAAATAAACATTCTATATTTAAAGAAAATTAGAGATTAAGCAATTTGTTTAAATTATGATCGAAGGCGTTGTAAAATATTTACTCATTCAATGTCGAATATTATATTTTAATATTAAATTTAATATTTTTGTAATGTAATATTTCCAACATTAAATCATTTTTTCGCTAGTAGGACGTTCTTGTGACCTTGCGGTGGTAAGAGCTTTAGTTTTACAATCCAAGGTACCAAGTTTGATACCAGCATCAGACAGCCTGCTATAAAGCTGTAATTTTGGCCATTCCTCTTTCCTGCCATTTCTGCATCATATTAAATATCATCAGTATCAATGCGATTATCAATTATCAAAAATTTTAATAATAAAATATTAAATAGAGTTTGAAATAGAGAACGATTCGCCTCATTGTGGTGGCATATTTCGAAATCCACCTTTGACAACCTAATATAAAGCTGTAATATTTATAACCCTTCTTCATCATTTCTGCGTCGAATTAAGTTATCGGTATTAATGTCATCAAAAACTTTAGTGATGAGATGTATTAAATAGAGGAAGGCCAATCGTTGGCTTGGCTTCTAGTTAAGAAATATAATCGCAAAATCTCAGAGGACTCTTATATTATGAATGCGGTTCATTAAAAAAAAGTTTTTGCTATTATTTAAAAGTTTTGCAAAGAAATTCACTTTTCACAAAACAATTAAAAGTTCTGACATTATATATTCATTAAAATAAATTAAAATATTTAATGAATCGGGTTGTGTAGATATACCAATTTGTTCAAATACGTTTTCTTTTTGAAATTTGAAGCGAATCTAACGTTTTCATAAAATAACTTTTATCTGATATGATGTTAATTAAAACGCAAAATGATAATGTGGTCACGAGCAGTAGTGCCTTCTAGGTAATCACTAACGATATAGGGCACTGCATAAACAACAGAAACATTGCATATAATTACACGTACAAATGTGTTTATACACACGCACAGTTGCTCAACTTTCTCAAAGAATTCGTTGTTTTTTTCTTTACAATTACACGTAACAGCAGACAACAACCTTGATAACCGTAAGCTAATTCGTTTGACACCCATTAAAATATATTCAGTGCCGCTTGGAAAAAAAAGTTGAAACGCACCATGGCTTACCGTAACCGTAGACTAGATGTTTGTTGGCCAAATCGATATTGTAAAAGACTTTCTTGATATCGTTTCTCAAACTTCATTGTTATGTAATAATATTCATTTTTATAGTGCCGATTATTTTAATCACATCACCGGGCACACTCATTGAACTGTGCACACAGTTTTGGGTTGTCTGATTCGAGGTTAAATATTGTTTTTGAGGTAAAACACTATTTATTTTAAAGCACCGTAGATTAAATTATTCTAAACATCTTAAATTTGAGAATATACTTTTTGTTTAAAATTGCAATCTAAATAGCCAGTGATCAAAGATTTATACGCATAAGGAGTATACTGATCAATGCACAAAATTTTGCTACTTTTCCATGACGAGTATAATCGTTAAGATTACACCTATAAATAAACATTATTTTTCCAATATATTTACAAGTCAAACGATTTTATTCGCTTTGTCAATTTCAGATGATAGATTCATTTGTGTCAATATGAAGTTTGTATGTTGTTGCAAGAATTAGGGTAAGTTATTGTAATGGGCCAAAAATCGAAATTGAAAATTTTTACATTTCTCGACGTTTGGAAGGTTTCTGAACATTTTGGCAAACCTCAGAAAAAATGGATGTGTGTGTGTATGTCAGTATGGATACAAATTTCCAGGCACGTTTTCGGGCGCACGGATCAACCAATTTGAATGGTTCAAAAAATGTTCGATTTCTGTTCATAGGGAGATGTGCTGATTAGTTTTTGGCAAAGGCAGGTCCAGCAATTACGGAGATAAAGAGCAAAGAGTGCAGAAAATAGAAATCGAGTTTTTGAGATAATGGAACATCCGATTTGTATGATCTGAAAAACATTCAATTAGTTATAAATGGGAAAAGTGTTTGAGTTTTTGGCAAAGGCAGGCCCAGCCATTTCAAAGATACGGAGCTAAATGTATAAAAAATGGCAGTTTTTGAGAGAACTAATCGATTTAAATGATTCAAAGAACTTTCTGCTAGTCAAAAAAAAATAATTGATTTTGGAAAAAAATTGTTTGATTTAACTTTTTTTTTTTTCAAAAAAAAATTTTTTTGTATATCGAAAATAATTCAGATTTTATTTCTAATTCTGACTATAGTTCTAATATACTTCAAACAAATAATTTCAACTTTGCAATTCAGTTTATATAATTCATATAAATATTAGATAATGTTACAATATTTATTTATAATAATCTATTTGAAAACATTCAAAATTCCTCGAACATTTCGTTACGGTACGGGAAGTTCCAGCAATTTGCTTTAAGGCACGATGCCATACACCCCACTAGTATAATACAATTTTAACTAGTTGGAAGACACAACTTCGAAAAAGGTGTAATAAAAGGTGTTCCGGATAGGTGTAATAATTGACCTAATCAACCGAATTTGAGATTTAGATATTTAGATAAAACTCTTCAACTGGTTATTTCGAAAATAAAGTTTTTGCTTTTTGTACTTCTCCAAGAAACTTAATAATGTATTTTGTGAAATACTAAACATCGGTTATAAAAATAATACTGGCACAATTACATATATCATGTACGTTGTACTCGATGTTATTTAATAGTTTAAATTAATGGTAACATATTTTACACAACTAGAAAATTTTTTTATCTCAACTTTTAATCTCAGAAAATTCTTATATTTTTTCTTCTTTCTCCTAATACAATGCAGATATTCGAATTCTGTAATTCTTACTTTTTTTAAATTTTAATTCAAATTCTATTTAACAAATACAATGTTATTTAATTTCAAATTAAGTGCACATATTTTTTTCATAAATTTTAAGTCAATGACAGGATTCGATCAAATAACCCTGTCATGTGAATCGAATGCACTACTAAGTGAGCTATGATTGCCACCCCATGGCTTTTAAATTTGTGGAATTCAATTTTTGACTCGTAACATCATAGAAGCGACACAAATTATGACTATTATATTTTTCAAAACTTTGATGAATTTTTGCTCAAAAAATAGTACAAAACATAAATACGAATAATGCCAAATAATGACGGGTATTTAGTTACCCTAAAAGTAGTACGATGATAACAAATCGTGTCTGCCTCAATTACAAATTTTCTCCGTCAAGAATATTTGATTATCACGTTGGTCATTTCGTTATTCTGGGTGGAAAGTTTGCAATGCCCTGCGAAACAGCGGCAGGTGTCCTTAAGCACCGCTGTGTTGTTTATGGCCCCAGATAATGGAACCGAAGGCATAATAATATTGTAACTCGCTGCGCCGAAGTATCGTTTCGACGCGTCGTTTTCCAACACAAATACACGTTTTTTATGTAAACTCGCGTCCAAATAAAAACAAAACTTCTAGAATAAAGTGTCAAAAGTTGGTAAAGTTCAAGATAATATAAAACCGAGCGTAAACCTCAGAACTCTAACGAAAACTCGAATGAGGTATTAAATGTCATACATTGTAATTTATGCAAGTTTAGGTACAAATTGTAACTCATCAGTAAAGTTTATATACAATGTCAGATTGTTCTTGAAACAAAGAATTATAGTTTCATTTCATCTATTTGATTACCTGCTTATATTGTCTGCATAGGACAATAATTGAGTATAAGTATATTTGTCATAAATTCACAAAAAATGTTATTTTATTATAATTGTAGCTCATCAGTAAAATTTTTATACAATGTCAGATTATTCTTGAAACAAAGAATTATGGTTTCATTTGATCTAATTGATTACATGTTTATATCGTGTACATAGGACAATAATTGAGTATAAATATATTTGTTATAAACTCATGAAACAAAATATTGTCTCATATGACTAACATCATGGCTATTCTATTTGAGTTGCATAGTAATCAATCAATATCATACCTGAAATTTTGAAAAACATAAATTTAAATCTCTATGAAAATTATGAAAGTCTTAAAATCTTGTGGAATATCTGAAATTTAAACTGATATTTTAAATAAAATAAGTTAAAATTTTATGTTCATAAATACAATTTTCATTCTGGTAATCATTTTATGAGCAATATCTTAGATTTTATATTTATATATAATTTTTTCGATTTATAATATTATGCAAAGAATCAAAAGATTCTTGTTCATAAAAATAATTACTTAATTAGAATGTTACAAGCATTTTACATCTTTTACATAAAATCTAAAACTTGTTATAAATATCCGGACATCTCTATATCATGCATATAGTTGTTCGTTAGTTCGCAAAATAATTACAAAATTATAAAATTTGTAAAATCTAATACATTTTATACGCTGGTTAAATTAATTAGGGTCGTGTATCAATGGTAACCTACTAAAAATTGTATCTCAGAAATCACTAAAGACTTTAACTATATGTATGTACTTTCCTCATATAATAAAAGGTTTAATTTTATACAATAGAACTTTTATAAAGTGACACAATAACTAAATTACTAAATGAAACAAATCAAAATTAACCTTAACAAAAATAAAATTTTGAGGTACGGATTAATGTGTATATTTAAAGCACTTATTTTTAAGTTAGCTTCAAATTGGCTAAGGTCACAGAATAAATTTCTTAAAAAAATATTAGAGGAGGCCAATAATTTCCCAAATTGGCTGATCCATCAAGACTCCAATATATATACAGCGACAAAAGAAATCTTGGGTTGTACTTGCATCCAAGTACAAGACAAATCTGGAAAATTATCCGAATCTTTCCAAAGACTTGCTTTCGTCAACGTTACCAGAAGACTCAAACCAATTAGATTAAGCATAATCAACATGTAGTTCATTATCATTTTTTTTTGTAAAATTTTTCTATCTCTTTTTCAAACTTAAAATGAATATCAATTGGTAGCATTAATATTATCTCACACACTAGTCAACAAAATGAAATTTCAAAAAAAAAAATCAAATCGACAGGACTTGTCTTCACGAACAAACGAGCAGAATATAATATAAAAAAAATCAAAATAAAGAATATCAGAAAAAAATGCAAATCTAGAGTTTCATGAAACTTCCACTAAATTGGTTCGTCCATTCTTCACATAACGTCCTGGATCTTTCTTGGGCGTGTCTAAAACACCATTTAATTTTGAAACAAAAATACATAAATGAATGAACAAAACAAATAAATCAATTGATCCTTGATTTATTGATCCTGAAAGTCAATATTTAATATAAAAAGTGAAAATGGGCAGTACCTTATGGCAGGTATGTGAGCTGAGTTAAACTCCAGAAGAATTGTGTAAGAGATTTCCCATTGCCATTTTACACTGCAATGCTCCAATGGGCTATTTAAAAGTAGAAACATATTTTTGATCTATATTTTTAAGTGAAAATAAGACATGGCTACTGCATGATGTCAGGTTATCAAAAGTCAGGTTATAAAAAGGAATCTTTTACTATTACAGTTTTAACCCTTTCGACTCGGATGCCGCCGCCCCGGCGGTAAAATACATATTAATTCTGTAATTAGCGAGTGGAAAGGGTTAAATTTATACTAATGAAACAACTTAATATTGTTTCGAATTTTGAATTTATGATTTGTATAAAACGAACGTTGTATGTCATACATAATCCGTTCAGAATAGCGAGCAGCACTCATTGCCAGTATTGCGCTTATTAAGTGCAATAATTAATACAATTAGAAGTTTTGCATTGAGCCCGTGTACTTCTGCTAATGAAGAACAGTTAGAGTATTACGCAGTCACCTCGGAACTGTTATAAACTCATAAATATACGCCAGCTTACACATTTGCTAATCACGCTGCGAAAACTGCATTTCATTTCGAATTCGAACGATAGTACATATTCCAATTAAAGTTATTTATGACGGTTAACGTTAGCCAAATTAAGGCATATTAAACATTAACATAAATATAGTAGTTAAACATACTTGCAAGTATTATATTCAGCAATTGGTGGAAGCGTTTTTTTTTATCCGTTTTTTTCGAAACGATTGATTACGCGGTTAATGTCCAAAAATATAAACTAGATTTGTTTGCCCTTTTCTACATACGTACATACATTTTTTGATAAAAAAATGTTCTGGGTAAATAGGGATTCTCAAAACTCTCATTTGAGAGGAAACATGTGGAATATAATGAACTGATTCTACCGCATAACAGACCATTGTTATAGCAAGGCCATGTTATGAAGAACTTTCCATACAAATTCGTTCTAAATATTGACAAAAGCCATGTGGTTGCTC
Source organism: Ctenocephalides felis (assembly GCF_003426905.1). Lineage (NCBI taxonomy): Eukaryota > Metazoa > Arthropoda > Insecta > Siphonaptera > Pulicidae > Ctenocephalides > Ctenocephalides felis. The sequence continues at coordinate 42,139,744 of NW_020538040.1, read as the reverse complement.
TGCAGTCAGGCGTTTTCTAAGGTTGCCAGATAGAAAACCTAACCTAGAGACTGCACAAATGTCAAAAAAACGATTTTAGATAGCAGGGTCCTTCTGACCCAGCTTCATAACATACGAGTGACGTTGCAGTTTATGTGTAAACGCCTCAATGCAGAGCAAATACATGACATTTTGACAGTTTATCGTATAATTCAATAGCATGATGTATGCAAGATGGAGCGTAACATGGCATTGGTCTGTATAACATTGGTCTGTTATGCGGCAGAATCGAACCATAAGTGAAAGGGGTACCTAGCACAAATTATATGGTGGATTTATTCACTGCAACGCATGCCACATATAAATGTTTAAACTGATAGCATTTAAATTGAATTTCACATTTTAAGATTAAAGGTTTTGATATATTATTGCCCCGTTTTTCACTAATTTATTAAATTTTATTTGCCAAGCAAATTCCGAAAATTCATGTTTCTGGTATAAACATACCAGAGTCATTTCAGAGCAAATCAAGAGTCATTTCAAAAACTACGAAAAGAAATACCACATTACCATAGGTTTCATACCCAGTGACTTTTCAAAAGCAGTTGTATCTTCATATTTTAATATTCATTTTGTTTTAATTCTCTATTACAGAAAAAAAACAAAATGAAAAATTGATCCTAAAATTTAAAATAACGTGTTAGGGGTAGGCAACTCTTAATTATAAAAATTAATAGACAAAAGTTTTTTGAACTTAAATTTAATCTTTTCAATAAGCTTGAGAAAATATTAATAGACATTCAGTGCAAAACATTCATTGACTGAAAACTGGTTGAAAAATAATTTGATTACTAACATTGCTGTTACGAAATTGCGGAGGAGGGTGAAAATTTAGGGCTGCATGTGCTTTTCCATGAACGTATATAAATAACTAAAATAACAGAAATTGGTAAAAAAAGAAAAAAAATCTTAAAAGCGGCCAACTCTTACCACTTAGGGATATGGAAAATAGATATTGTCTGATTCTCATTCATACCGAACGTGATTTCATAATTCCGTAAAAAATCGATCAAACCGTTTCGGAGGAGTAACTAAATAAATATAAAATTTACCCTGAACGTGGCTTTGACCACAACACTTTACTAAAAGAATTTGGTATTTCTTCCCTTGCCTCACGTCGATTTATCTGTACAATTATGTTCTTATTTAAGCTTTGCAATAATTCTATAGACTGTCCTCTTATTCTCAATCAACTATCCTTTAATGTTCCAAGGCTATCTTCGCGTTCACAATTATTTTTCAATTATCCTACCCCTAAATCTAATTCTCTCTTAAATTCGCCAGTTTTACTACTGTCCTCTAACTTTAACTTAATTAATAATGAAATAGACATTCACAACACTTCACCTAATCAAATAATCTCCATCTGCACAAGTTAATCTTTTTATTTTCTTTCAAATTCTCATTATTTTCTGTTTATGAATATTATTGTTACATTCTGCATTATATGAAATTTTATCTTAGCATTTTATATTACTAACTATATATTGTAATTTTGTATATATTTTAATTGTTATTCATTATGTCAAATAATTGTATTTTTGAGTCCTCTTGGAGAAATCTGTGGGCTATATATTTAAATAAATAAATAAATAAATAAATCTGATATGCTTTAATTATTATATGAAGTCTAGATATTTTATATAAACGTATATTATTTTATATTAATTCATTTCCACAGGTGTAAACGGAAACATAAGTGGAAGTAATTGCCTTTTTGCGCCAAGCAAGTTGTTGCATAGACTTTCTGGTATCTGATACGTGGAAATAATCGAGTAGATCAACAAGAATTGATTTCTAGTGAATAGTTTTTGAATTTCTTAAATTGAGAAAACAATCATGTAAGTCGAATGCATTACATATAAATATCAGCTATCTATTAAATAATTATCTAATTTTCTGAAATAATTGGATCAGCCATTTTGAATAAATTAAAAAAAAATCGATTCGTATTGATGTTCTACTCAATTTCTTTTAGAACTTTGCAGTTGATTGTATATGACAAAACCGTCGTGGTTTCTTGGTAAAGAACGTGGACCAGCATAAACTAGTCCTATGTTCGATCTCAATCTCGACTACCTCGATATCAAGCAGTATAACAACAAATTAAGGATATAAATAATCCATACAATCTCAAGTAAAATTATCACTAAAACATGTGTTTAGTCCCATTGAATTTATTATACAGTTTATACCTTTATCTGAGTTATTTCAAAATAAAGTATGCTTTAAACGTTATAGAATTGACCGCACAATGCTCGTACATTTACTTCATTATTAATAAGAACGTGTGAAAGCGAGAATAAGCGTACAAGATCGAGTTTTTCACAGTTGTTTTTTCGATCAATTTTATAAACAAGAATATCTATCAGAAGCATTCGTCTTTTTAAATTTTATTTGCCTTCGATAGAAATGGGACGTGGTAAGATTCAATCGAAGTGATAAGTAGAAAATTTATTTCTAACACCAAATTCAGGAAATTATTTCAATTAATGTACTTAACATATTTATTGAAACTTTACTTTCAATTTGTTCATCAGTAACGTATTTAAAAAAATCAACAAAAGTTATAAGTTTTTTTTTTTTTATTATTATTTTATTGGCTTTATAAACTGGTACATTAGCCATATACTAAATTACATAATATCTACGCTATCTCTTACATATATATCATTGTTTTATGTATATTGCATTTATAATTTTATATTATTACATTTGATGTAAATATAAAGAGCTCCATATAATCTTGTATCTGTCATCACTGTTATAAAATTAATTGGAAGGGAGATTTTTTGTTTAATTATTTCCTCCCATAGTTTTTGTCTGCCCTTTTCCCAACGTTTACACTCCATGATGATGTGCTCTGCATCCGCCCTAGTCGCTTCGCCCAAGCAGTAGCAACTAGGATCGATATCGATCCCAATTCTGCTTAGGCAGAACGGAGCGTAAGAATGATTTAGTCTTAATCTACACAATGTTGTGTAAAACGGCCGACACTCCTTAAATCCGTCATACCATGGTTTGACTGGAATTTTTCCTTGTATCATACCATAAAATTTACCTTTAATTCTAATAGATAACTGAAAATCCAAATGCCAAATGTTCCGTATGTTTGCTCTGTTAAATCTTTTTATGTCTCTATAAGATATTCCATCCGCAGCAACAGTCCCTGTATTTATTGCATCTTTGGCGCCGTTATCCGCCGCTTCGTTGCCAGCTATCCCAATATGACTTCTTACCCATACAATGCGTAACTCCCAATTTTTTGATAATATCGCATGTATGTCATTTAGAGTATCTATCGTTAATAATGACGGGTCCTTTCCCAACGACAACATGCCCTCAAGAGCAGACCTGCTATCGCTGATTATTACCGATTTCTTCACATTATGTTCATCAATATACTTTACGCACCTATTAATAGCATACATTTCCGCTGTATATATCGACGCATCTTTATCTAGTTTATATTTTGTGAAGGAATTTGTCCCCTGATGGTAAAAACACGCACCAACACCATCTGAATTCTTCGAACCATCTGTATAAAATCTATCATAGTCTTCAAATGTTTCATGTATACTTCCTTCGACCTCCATCCTACATTTATTGGTATCTCCGCTATAGTGCGCATTGGCGAAATCGATTTGAATTATATTTTTCAAATTAGAAGAAGTAACATCGTATTTGAAATGAAATCTTGAGGTTGCAGTCCAAGTTTGTAAGAGATTACATTTTTCTACCACTTCACGATACGCAGTTATTAGTATAGGCCTCTTCCTATTTCTCCAGTATGGGCTGTTCAGTTCATTATTGATCTGATTCACATTCTTTAATACTACGTTGTTAAATTTCATTCTATCTATGATAAAGTTTGAAGCCAATAACCTCCTTCTCAAGTGTAAAGGATATATGTTAGCTTCAACATGTAACGCATTGATAGGCGTGGAACGCATGACCCCCAAACAAGACCTCAAAGCTTTGTTTTGAATTATGTCTAGTTTGCTAAGTACACTTTTGGATGCGTCGCCATATATGAAACTACCATAATCCAACTTAGATAGTATTAATTGCTTATATATTCTAAGAGAAATCTTGATATCAGCACCATAATTTATGTGATTAAGAAACCTGAGAATATTCAGTGCTTCTTCACATTTAGAGACTAGATAATCAATGTGTGGTTTCCACTTTAATTTGTCATCAATAAGTAGCCCGAGGCATCTAATTGTAGGTTCAACCTTCAGAACATAATTGCTTATGCTGATATAGTCTGGAATTATAGACTTCCTATGTCTTGTAAAGAGGCTTATTGTACTTTTATTTTCTGACAAAACAAACCCTAACGATGTGCACCAGTTATGGAAGAGTTGCATTGTTATATTCATTTTATCAATAGCCTCATTCAAAGTATGAGCCTTATGTAGAAGTATAATATCGTCTGCATACTGCATAATTTTGACTTCCAGATCTAGCTCGGTTTGTAACTTGCAGGTATATAGATTGAATAATAGCGGACTAAGAACGGATCCTTGAGGTAGTCCTTCTTTCATTTTACGTGGTCCAAATTGTAAATTGTTACACCTAAGATTGATTCTGCGGTCTGATATTAGATGGTGTATATGAAGAATAAATCTTCTTGGCATCTTGATATCAGACAGAATCTTCATTAATATAGGTATTTGAACGCAGTTATATGCATTAACTAAGTCCACGTTTGCAGTCATCAGGAGATTATTTTTTGCTAAATTAATTTTAATTTCATACACTAAGGATGTGATAACGTCAATTGTACCCCGATTATTACGAAATCCTAGCATGTAACTCGGGAATATCTTGTTGCTTTCCGCCCACCATTCCAATCTTCTTTTGATCAGTCGTTCGAATGTTTTTGCTATACATGAAGACAATGATATAGGACGATATGATTCTGCTCTTGAAGGATCTTTACCTGGTTTAAGAATTGGAATTGTAATTATATTTTTCCACTCGTGAATAGCTGTTTCGGTGGTCCAAACTTGGTTAAGAACCCGTAGTAACATATTCTTGCCAAAACTGGATAATTTATTCAACATTGGATAATGAATATTGTCCGCACCCGGTGTAGTGTTCGAATTTGTTTTTAGTGCCAAAAGAAGCTCCTGCATTGCGAAAGGACCTTCCAGTACATCCATTTCTTGTACGCTTGGTATAATTACCTCATTCGTTGCTGAGGCCGGGGTAATATTGTTAAGGAACTTATTTGATTCATCTATCGGAAAAGGATTTTTATGCACGACTCTATTTTTCAAAGCTTTCACCTTGTCCCAAATGTATTTAGATGAAGTTGATCTTGTAAAAGAATTACAAAATTCAATCCATTTGTCCCGTTTTTTCTGTTTGAACGTTATACGACATTTCGCTAAAATTCTTTTATATTCGATGTAATTAGCCAAAACTGGAGATCTCTTGTATTTTCTAATAGCTTCTAACTTCTTCTTATTAAATTTCTCACACTCTTCATCCCACCAAGGCGTTGACAAATATCTATCTTTTTTGCCTAAGTAAGGTCTTGACATGGGAATTGCTAACAAAGCCGCCTGATTTATGCATTGAACAAACTTACCGTACATAGCCGATGGATCTTTATCAAATATCAATTCTGACAATAACTTATCTGTCACTTGCTCATATTTCTTCCAGTCAGCTTCTTTGATCTTCCAAATATGTCTGTTTCTAATATTACTGTTATTCATATTTACTTCACTCACTCCAATCCGAATTGATATACCAAGGTGGTCCGATCCCAAAGTTTCATCTGTGACGTGCCATTCCGCACTGAGCATCACAGATGGATTGCATATAGATAAATCTACCGCAGAAGGATTTCTGTCATGTCTCCTCAATAACGTAGGCGATCCGTCATTCAGAACACATAAACCCTCTGAGTTAATGGCTTCGCTTAAAATTATTCCATCATGATTATTATGAATGCTACCAAAACTCGTATGATGCACATTAAAGTCACCCGCAATTAGAAAAGGCGGCGAAATGTTTCCGAATAATGAAGTCCAATAAGTAAGATTTGTTCTGTGTCCTGGAGCACAGTAAATTGCAAAAATATTAAACACAGTACCATTATTGATTATGATTTTGGCCCCACAAACTTGAATTTTTGTGTTGCTATATATCTCGGTGTTTACAGTTTCGGAACATAGTCTACGGCAAATATATAAAGCTACACCTCCGAATCCATCGTCTCTATTGGTATGTATTAATGAGTATCCGGATATATCATACTTAAATTCCTCTTTCATCCATGTTTCAGATAAAATTACAATATCAATTTGATTGGCTTTCATATAGGCTTCCAATTGCAGCTTCTTTGAATATAGTGATCTAATGTTAATTTGAAAAATTTTGATCATAAGGATATGTATGAATATAAATATTATTTTTTTTTATTTTTTAAACACTATGCTATGTAACATGCCAATCAAAAGATACTACAAGTAGAATACTCAAATTGTATAAGGTAATGACATTCCTATTTACATTTTACCAGCTTTATAAATCACTATCATCTTTTTCAAGTCTAAGTTGTGACCTCTCCAACCTTTTTAGTATCTCAACTAATATTTTATAGTGTTCATTATTGTTCGGCATATAAACTCGTTTAATGTTGTCTATAAAGTCTTCGAGTAAATCAATGGAACTATCTTGATTGCCAATGATATTACTACTATCTTGATTACCAGTGATATTACTACTATCATCATCCTGTTCATGTACTCTGTTTATTTTCAAGCGTTTACTTGGATTATATTTGGGTTCGGTGCTCTGTTTTTGAATTGTTATTCGTTCATTTTCATTATAATTTCTCGATGTAAATTTTGGAATCGACCTAATTTTGGTTGAAGATTTATGGACAAATCTTTTTGGTTTACTGAACTGTATAGTATTAGCATATTCAGCTTCCCCTACTTCCTCTAAATCTGATAATATTTCGAATCTATTTTTGTCCAAATTACCTGATTTGCCCGCATAACAACTGTGTTTTGTGTGAAAAACTGGAAAATCTCTATTCCAGTCATTACTAGCATACCCTGTTCTCACCACTCTAGCGTATTTATTTTGGTTTAAAGCGTTTTTTGCTTCATGGAAGGCTATATTTTGCCATGCCATCATTTCTTTTATTTGCTTATTTTTTATAAATACCGGACACTCTTTGTTATTTGCAGGGTGGTTTCCTCTACATAATGCACATTCTACTTTTTGTTCATTACAATCAATTACATTATGTTGGCCGGAACATTTCATGCATCTTTGATCTCCTTTACACTGTTCCTTTATATGATTAAATCTACAGCATCTATAGCATTGCACAATTTTTTGAATGAATGGTCTGACCACACATTTAACTGAATGGATTGCCACTTTGCTAGGTAACACTGTACCTCTAAACGTTATTTTAACACATTGTGATTTAACCTTCGTTACATCAGTATTTTTTGCTTTCATACGTAAGACTTCAAGGACAGGTATGTCAGATTCAATCGCGTCCAAAATATCTTCTTCTGATAATTCAGAATCCACATCAAATATTATACCTTGTCTGGTAAGCAAATATTTCGGGATATATGCTTTGAGATTTTTCTTTTCCAAAATTTTTTCGTCAAGTATATTATTTGCAGTATTAGCATTTTTAAATTGCAATTTCACTTTGTTTTTTCCCACAACTGAAACTTCTAACAAATCTGTTTTAAAGTGTGAACCTGAATTATGTATTATTTTCCCTAACGCCATAGGGTGTAGACGTCCTATACTTTTATCTATTGATTCGACATAAATTATGTATGGTCCCATGTCAAAATCTTCAAATCTATTTATATTATTCAGAATACTATATTTAGTTAATTTATTCACCTCATTATCTGCGACTGTGACTTCATTTTCATTAATATCATTAGCTGCTTTACTGTCATTTTTATTCGATTCAATATTTGTTTCCATTATTTCTTCATTTACACTCACTGCCTTTTTGTTTGTTTCAATGTTGGTTTGTTTTGATAACCCTTTTTCTTTTTTACTTGCTTTAGTTATACTGCCATTAGCTTTCTTGACGCCTTTAACAATCTTTCTAATTTTAAATCCACTTTTACAATTTAAACTTTCTTTCATTGATTTATTCTCATTAGCGATCTTTTTACTCAAATTCTCACTCACTATATCACAAACTTCCATATCTGCGTTTAATTTGTTTACATAAGTGTTCGTCGCTTCTAGTATCGTTGCACCGATATCAGAAACGCAGGTATCAGAATTCGGATCGGGCGGCCGGCCGCCCGAACCGTTAGTCACTGGGAACATCACAATAATATTAGTTATTTAATCGATGTGTACTCTTCGACTACAAACACAAAAACTGTTTAAAATATTTAAGGCTTGGTTGTAACTAACTATAAATTGACAAATTAATAATGTTGACATAAAAAAAGATCTCTCTAGAAAATATTGTATAAAATTACAACAAAATATGTTATAAACTGCATCACAATACATTTGCGATGTACCAAGGTAATTACAAAATATTAGGCATTATTATGCATAAAATATTTTATAAACAATAAAAAAAATATAATTTAAAACACAAATTTGCGCTTTATTATTAAAACTATTACAATTATATATGAAAAACAAAAATATTTATTAAAACAATTAACAAAACAATATAAAATTATTTTGCACCTAATGATTAATTTTTTAATTACCGCGGTGCAGTACCAAGGTAACAAAAATGTAATGTAGATTTTAAAACATTTTAGTGCAATTTTTAATTAAAAAAAGTAAATAAAAATCATAAAGAGGTATATGTTATCAATATAGTTCTATGGCAATTTATATTTTTGATATTTATTCCACTTTTAGTAGAGTAATTTTAATAGTTAGTTCCTTGCGCTGAAAAAACTGGGCATAAGAATCAGAATTAAAAAAACTCATTATTTTAAAGTTTCTTAATCTTCTCGACATCTTGGCATACCTTAAAAAATGGATGCATGTGTGCGTGTGCGGATACAATTTTTAATCGACGACTTTGAGAACACAGATCAACCGATTTGAATCATTCAAAAAAACATTCGATTTTTATTGATGTTGTTTGAGACATGCTTAGCTTTTATCAAAGGCAGGTCCAGCCATCTCGAAAACGCGTGGCAAAAAGTGTCAAAAATGATAATTCAGTTTTTGAAGGAATGGAGTGTCAGATTTGAATGATTCAAAAAGCATTTTACTGTAATAAATAATACAAATAGGAGAGAAATAATCAACCGATTTGCTGGGAAGACAGATCCAGTTGTTTTGGAGATCCAATAAAAAAGAAAAAATGCCATTTGCTGTTAAAAATGACCATTAAACATGTGCACATCAACTTATCAGATATTATATAAAAAATTTATTAATAGGTACAAATTTTGTTGTTTTGAGAAAATGATTTAAAAGTTTCGAAAAATTTAAAAATATGAAATATGAAATATAAAATATAAAAGATCCAAAAATGTTATGTATTGTATATCTATTTAAATTTTTTCGAAAATTTCAAAATTCTCAAAGATCAAATGTTTAAAAAAATTATAAAGCTTTCAAAAAATATAAATTCGGGAAGCTCGAACGTTTGATTACATGAAACTAATAAACAATAAACATGATAAAATCATAATCTGATCTCTTACATCAAACCTAGTAATATAAGTTTCAAATTGTGTTGTAGTAACAATCGAAGTATCTGCAATATAACTGCAAATAATTGTAAATTGCATTATTTCTGATTATATGTGTTGTTGGCATCTATTTACGAGTTGGATGGAATAAAGTAGAAGTAGTTTGTATCATCGCGAACGGGTTAGGCACGGGTCTTCTCATATTCCGTATGATAACCGATACATATACGATTTTACAGTATAAGCTCTTATTTCTTGCATGACGTTTGATTCGCTTCATTCAGATTACATGAAGGTAAAATATACAGGAGAAGTCTATAGTTTTGATAAAATGCAATTATTACTTGGGCTAAACTAAAGTTTTGCTGTACTACACTGACGTGTCACAAAGCTTATGAATAAAATATACCAAGATATAACAAAACATATTTTTTAACCATTGTTAACGAGAATTTTTTGTAATTTTTTTTATTCAATTTTTATTTTTCTTTCGCTTCCGTATTTTGTCCTATAAAAGTTGGATCTTTTTTAGAACATATCACTTCACCCGAAAAGAACAAGAAATTCATGTCACAACCGTATCCACAAAATTTGTCACAACCGTACCCAACGCACACATTTGAAAACAAATCATCATTCTGACTGAGCTAAATTATCTAAAGCAAATACTTATTGCTTGTTTATAACTACTAATGTTTAACTTACAACAAAAAGTGATTCACTTATAGACAATTAACAGTTATTAACAGAATAATTCGAACATCAAAACTTACTTTTGACTCTTCAAAAGCATTGCGGTTTATAGATCTTGTTAATGTAGGGCACTAACTTAAAGTAATAATGAAAACTTGTTCAAACAATCATACATCATCTTTCTCCTTTTGGACCCTATCTCAAAATCAGTATAGTTTAGCTCTATGATGATTGTCGCTACCGTGCGATGGCACAACCGTAACCAGTCGTTCTACTGTATGTTAATTATTTTAAAATCGTAAAATAAAATTTTCATCTGTCTAACTCAGCTTCTACTATATATCTTCAAATACTTAATCGCAGCAGATCATCATTTTTCATTTTTTATGTGCAAAGACCAATCAGAACATAAAATCCGTAGGTATTGTGTTGATATTTTATACCTTGGTACTTCTTAGAAAGCCACATAACAGGTTGATATATCAACTCTATTTCTGATACTGAGGACTTTTACGGATCAATTCTGCCGTAAAATAGACCAATCTCATGGCAAGGCTAAGTTACGCTACTCTTTTCATATAAAATGGCACTGAAAACTATCAAAATGCTATGTATTTGCTATGCAATCAGGCGTGCACAACTTCTTGCACATTATTATGAAAGAAAGATGCATAAGAATCTTTTTTGAAATTTGTGCGTTTATCTAGGTTAGGTTTTATATCTAAAACACCTGACTGATACATAACATTTAGAGTTAGACATTTTTTTAGTACCATTTTATATGAAAAAACGCTGCGTAATATAGCCTTTCAATAACATTAGGCTATTTTACGTCGGAATTGGCCGGTAATCATATTACAGCAGTCTGAGAAGAGCTATTCTCACATGAAATTTGGAAACTTTTAACGTAGGGCAAGTTATAGTAATCGCAAAAAAATATAAAAAGAAAATTTTTATATATCTTTACATTTCAAAGGTTTTTGAGTATTTGCGATGTGTGTGTGTGTATGTGTGTGAGTGTGTATGTATGTATGGATACAATTTTTCGTCCACGTTTTCGGGCGCACGGATCAACCGATTTGAATGGTTCAAAAAACATTTGATTCCTATTACGGAGATACGGAGCAAAGAGTGCAGAAAATAGAAATCGAGTTTTTGAGAGATCGGAGCATCCGATTTGAATGATCTCAAAAACATTCAATTCGTAATGACGGGGGAGAAAGGGTGATTAGTTTTTGGCAAAGGCAGGTCCAGCGGTTTCAGAGGTACAGAGCTAAATGTGCAAAAAATGGCAGTTTTTGAGAGAACTAAGCGTCCGATTTGAATGATTCCAAAAACTTTCTGCTTGTTTTAACAAAATAATTGATTTTGGAAAAAAAAATTGTTTCAATTTTTTTCTTTTCAAAAGAATTTTTTTTGTATATCGAAAATAATTCAGATTTTTATTTTAATTCTGTTCTAATATACTTTAAACAAATAATTTCAACTTTGCAATTCAGTTTATATAATTCTTATAAATATTCTACAATGTTACAATATTTAAAATAATCTATTTTAAAACATTTAATATTCCTCGATCATTTCGTCACGGTACGGGAAGTTCCGGCAATTTGCCTTAAGGCACGATGCCATACACCCCACTAGTTATTATGTTGTGTCGAGTCTTATTCTGAATCCGTATAAGTATTAATATGCTATGATCAAAATAAAACCAACGATTATGGGGATTTAGTACCAGTATCCGAGAGAAAATAAGTTAAATGCAGAACATACAATAAAAGAAATTCAACTTATATTGTCCTCATGTTCGATAGCATTAACTTCAATTCGGACAGCTATAATATAAATTTATTTACTGAGCATTTATTATTCTGCGGTATTTAAACGGAACAAGCGTAAAGTCGTATGAATTACCAGTTGGACATTTCTGTTCTTTTTTTTTCTTTTTTGTTGTTTTCGAGTATTATGATAATCTCCTTCTAACTATGCGCGGTTATGCGATGTACAACTATATTCTCTGTGAGAGAGTACAGTTAGCCTGAATAATCGCACATCTAATCGGCGAGTCCACAAGGCCGCTCGTCGCCACCGAAGCGTGGAAATTGCTCGGCGTAAGGCGGTAAAACTACTACTTCCACGGACAATAGAGACCCGTCTGATTGTCTGCAAGGAAATTAAACAGCGATTCTTAAAATTTACGATACAATATCGACTTGTTTCACCGGAAAAATTAGAATGGTCGGGTGTAAAAATTTGCATATAGATTTAATAATCTAATAGTGCATAGCATCGTGTCTTGAAGCAAATTGCTGAACATTACGTACCGCAAATTATGGAATAAACTTTAAATTTTTGTTAAAACATTGAAACAAAAATCTTGAAAATTTTGAAATTTTTGAACAAAATTGTATTAATATTTATACATTTTATAGCATGCAATTATAAGTATTTGCAATTATTTTATCAATGAATAAGTGAAAAAAAAGCATAGAGTTTAAGTAATTTTAAGCAACAAGATGCAAATAAATCTTTACATTATTTCGTATAATAAATATAATTACAAATATAATTACAATAATTTTATTATGATAAAACTGTAGAGTATTTTATATTTAATTTTATACAAGACGATTGTTTCACAGCAAACTAATCCCAGAGTTCATAATTATATTGGTTTCAAAAAATGTATAATATAAAAGAAAGAAATCTTTCATTTTCTATTAATATTTTTAGTTTGATCAACCCAAAAAATTTTTTACAGAACTTCATAATTATTAGTTTACTTTAAATGCTTGATCTTCAAAACGATTTTTTTTTTAAATTTATTAGCACAATACAGAATTCATTTTGATTTAAATATTAATTTCTTAAACGACATCGACATCATATCTAGAAAAAGAGACTGTTTGAACAGTCGGAAGGAGTGGATGATAATTCTTCTGAAGAGGAGGAGGAGGAGGATGACCCTAGGTCTATGCATTAATCGCCCTGCAAAACTTCACTGCCGCCCAAAAGACGCAGGGCGAAGTCCGCCTCTGTTGCCTGCAGGCGCACGAGATCTCTCCGACCATATGGCCTCATCCTAAAGAAGAAAATATGATTAGGAATTCAATATGCAAAATAATTATGTTATAATTGCATTGAATTATTATTGTAATTGACACTATTTGGCACTAGTTATTTATGATACTTATGATCACTCATTGTCAGATATAGATATAAAAATACTTGCGCTAAATCCGATCAAATATTTCAATATAAATTATTAAGATTTCAAAAATATTAATTAAATTGCAAGAGACCTATTGAAAGACAATATTTTCCATAATAAAAACATAGTAATATTATATCAATATCAAATTGAGTTCAAATAAAGGTTACGTTATACTATTTTGACAGCTACAAAGTAAAAACGCACGAATATTATTTTTATTTTGGAATCGTAGCAGTGGAGTATTATAACGAGCAGTAATAATTATGAATCAAAGTTTTACAGTTAAAACATCGAAATACAACCATATTTATTTTCCTTCCAAGTCATAAATTTTGAAAATGCATACGACTTTTGCAAAAATATAGTTTTTGTCTATATTAAATGAAATGCCAAGTTTTCAGTTATATTCATAAATATTATCAAAATATAACTTACCTGATTCCTGATTAAATCGGTCTTAATTTTTTTCAAATCGATCACTACACATTTTCGAGAGAAAATTTTTTGGCGAATATAAAAAACTTGCGTCTTTTGTTTAATTTTTCAAAAACTTTGGCTCTTAGATAAAAGAAGAATTAATTGTTTTTATAACTGAAGTGACGTTCGTAGAATTATATATCAGAGTTGGCCATGCAACAAATATTCGTTATATTGTAAAAAATACAAAACAAATTTTAGTTGTAAAATCTTAAATGTTCAAGACTTATCAAAAATTACGTAAATTATAATTTGATAATATTTATGATAGATAACTTGGCATTTCATCTAATATAGTCAAATGTTTTTTTTTGCTACAGTTGTATTCTATTCTCAAAATTTATCACTCTGAAGAAAAACAAATATGGTTCGAATTTGTCATATTAATGCTTGTTTTTATATTATACTAGTGCTATAATACCACAATAAAAAAATAGTATGAAATAATATAATTCGTACATTCTTACTTTGTAGCTGTAAAATAGTTACCAAATCACCTATATTTTTTTTATTATGAAGTACATTATATCGAATATGAATAAGTCTTTTGCAGTTTAATTAATATATTTGAAATCTTAATAATTATGTTCCCGTAGGACAAGTTATAGTAATCGCAAAAAAATCGAAAATGAAAATTTTTATATATCATTACGTTTCAAAGGTTTCTGAATATTTTGTCATACCTTAGAAAATATGGATGTGTGTGTGTGTGCCGATACAAATTTTCGTGAACGATTTGTCGGAAAAAATCGAATATTTTTTATAAATTTTTTAAATTCTCAAAAAGTAAAAATAACTTGAAAACACATGAGTTGTTTGTAGAATACGCTCGTCGCCCAATTTAAAAAGCACTTACAAGTTTACAATATGTATTTATAATGAATAATCCATTTCAAATTATTCAAAACAATTATTGTTTATTTCCATTTTTCGAATTTTTAATTGCGCCCCATTAATTGTGAAATATCGATAAATTAGAAATGTGATCTGAAAGTTACGCGGGCTCACAGAGGATTAAGTAGTGACGTTTTTTTATAATATTATAAACATTTTATATTTGGATACATACTTTGAAATATAACATATTAAAGCATACAAATGCGTTATGTACAATATTACTAATACTTATAATACAATTTTGAGATTTTTCCGTCTTTCCGGAAAAAATCATTCGCAAATTTTTCATTTAAAAATGTACAATTGTTGCAAAACTATTCAAATCGAAAAGTGAGAAAATGTGACTAATTTTGTTTATTTAAATATCCCTAGTGCGATTTTAATATTTTGTTATACAATTCAAGCTTTCATAAAAGTTTTTTTTCAACTAAATTCGATGTTATTGGTTCAGTAGTATTTTAAGGTATGACAGATGTCGCTAGTGGTCGGCATTGCAACCTCGCGTCGCGCAATGCTGCTTGTGCTTTACAGTATATAAGGAAAATAAACATTTCTTCTGCCGGGTGTTGCCTGGTTCCGTGCTTATTCCAATTTACGTATTTCTCAGCGTTCAATCGTTGAAGTTACACTAGACGTCCCGGCATCAAGCGCAATGCTCTTTTGTCATATCTGTGTGCTCAATATTTTACAAAATTTTATACAGAACTAAATATAAATATGATTCCGTAACCGTAATAATTTACAAATACATGTAGATTGGTTGTGTTATATATTAACTAACCAGTGTACTTGGCGCTCTCATCCAAGCGGTTTGCTTGCTCTTTCAAAGATACGGGGCAAAAAGTGCCAAAAATGGTAGCTCAGTTTTTGAGAGAACGGAGCGTCCGATATCAATGATTTAAAAAACATTTTACTTGTATTGACAAAATTAAAAAAATAGTTAACTATTTGAGAAGACAGGTAAGCTAGCGGTGCAAAAATTAATGAAAAAAATGCCATTTGGGGGCCAAAAATATTCATTAGACATATGCAAATTTTCAAATATTTTATAGAGATTAGAATAAGTATGCATTTTGTTTTCATTTCTGTGACTACTCTACTAGTGTTCACGATACGCTACGCTATATTTCATCTCTAATTGCTAGCTACACAGCACGATAGCTATGAAAAAAAAAGTTCAAAATCTTCAACAAATTTCAAAATAAAAAAACAAATTTTTCAAAATCATTTTTTTCAAAAATTTTAAAATTTTTAAGAACTTTTTTCCGAAGTTTACAATAAATTATAAGGCTTTTTTTGAAAAAAATAATTTTTGGTACGGACAGTTCCAGCAGTTTGTCTTAAGGGGTTAGGGGTACTTGGGATTTTTGAAAAATCGATTTTTATTTTTTTGCATTTTCATTAAGGGTAACATCTTGAAAATATTCTCTGAAAATTTCAAGTTGATCCGATGATTAATTTTTGAGTTATTGGACTCTTACCAGCGCGTTGACGCAAGTGGAGAGCTCGATACTTATACTCAAGATCATTCTCCCTCACCTCCTGATGTTTTAAACGCTTTCAAACCGATTTACGACGATCTCAGCAATGATAATTTACTTTCAAGATGTGTAGTTCAAGATTAAATCCATAATCAGAAAAAATTAAAAGCTTCAACCAACTAGTGTAAAAAAATATACCTAGAAACTGTGAATACTAGTTTTACTATCGTACAAATTGCTGAATGCATATACATAATTATTATAATTGATTATGGATACCCTAGAACCTAATTGTGGGTATAATTCCCATTGGTATGCTGAAAAATTGGATGCTGCACGTGTGAAAGTGGCAAATCAGCGCGCCAACGACGACATCTCGGGAGGCCAGAATGCTTTGTAGGCAACAGCAAATGGAAATTTTGGAAACTTGCACAATGACTGATAAACCATTACATGGCCCAGAAATAGATGACTCGGTTTAAGTAATTCAATAATTCGAATTTCTGTACGTAAATCCAATGTGAAACTTTAAACGCGTTTTTCTCAAAACCATGTTTTTTGAAACGGTGACCACTGTAACTCGAAAACCACTTAGTAAATTTTAATGAAATTCATACAGCTTTTAGAATACATAATAAACTCGTGCCTGAATGAAGGATTTTTATTTTTTCAAAAATTTGAATTTTTTAAGACCAATTAACTGTTGATTTTTTACCCAAAAATCTAGATTTTTTCTTTCTGATGCTGCCATTTTGTTAATTTTTGCAAAAAAAAGAAAACCTTCGATCCAGCCCGGGATTAACTATTCATAAAACTATTTTTTTAATTTGATTGATTTTAGATGAATTTCTAAGGAGTTATGATGGTCACCGCCAGGACCGTTTTTCGAAACAGGGTCAACAAAAACGGCTATAACTTTGGGAATATTGATTTTTTTTTCCTGAAATTTTTGTTACATCAAGTCAAAACATTGTATAATAATGCTGTATTAATATTTTTGTAGAAAAACATCGTTTAATAACAAAAAAAAATACTGAAAACACTCATTTTTTCGTGCCTGCAAGTACCCCTAACCCCTTAAGGTACGATGCCATACACCACTAGTTTATATTAAAATATTAAATCAGATTTTGCGCAAGTATTTCTATATCTATATCTGACAATCAGTGAAGTATCACAAACAATTAGTGCCAAATAGTGTCAATTACAATAATAACTCAATATAATTATAACATTGAATATTTTGCATAATGAATTCCTAATCATATTTTTTTCTTTAGTATGATATCATGTGGTCGGCGGTGTCTCCTGCTCCTGCAGGCAACAGAGGCGAACTTCGCCCTGCGTCTTTTGGGCGGTAGTGAAGATTTGCAGGGCGATTAATTCATAGATCTTGCAATCATCAGCTTCTGGTTTGTCAACCTCTTCCTCCTCCACCTTTCCTTCTGATGATGTATCGTTCTCTCCTTACGACTGTTCAAACAATCTCCTTTTCTATATTCGAGTGTGGCATTCAAGGAATTAGGATTTAAATACAATTGATTTGTGCATTATACTAATAATTTAGAAATTTAGAAAAAATCGTCGTGTAGATCGAACATAATTAAAATTTTGTTTTATGTAGTAACTAAAAATTTTGAAATTTTCTAAAAATTGTATCAAACTAATAATATTAATAAATATAGCAAAAAATAATAGATTTCTTTGTTTTATAAAATATTTACTATTTTTTGAAACCAATACAGATATAAACTCTAGAATTAGTTATCAATAAAACAATTAAGCGATGGGAAATTAAATATGAAGAAATTTAGAATTTTGTTACAATAAAATTATTGAAGTTGTATTAACACTGTTCCAATAATATAATAATGATGTAATGTGATTTTTTTATTTATATTTTCTTTTCATATCTCACTCAGGCTTGGTCTTTCTAGTATACCGTGCACATAAACCAAAACCAAATCACTTATTTAGTGGCAATATCCTTGCAAATATTTGGTCCCTTGTTTTTTTTTTCTTATAAATATACATATTATAGATTATTATTGATTAATCATTTTGAAAAAACTTCATGACTAAAATTATATCTAAATGCTTGTAAGTAATAAAATAAGAATGCAAACTGTAAGAACATAAAATCTACAATTTTATGAAAAGACACTATACCGAATGACAAATTTACAATCAAATTCTTGGTGCATTAGTAAAACAAATATATGATTATTCATATGCGGAATTAATACTGTTTATATGTAGTAGAATATATTAATAAACTAGTGGGGCGCATAGCATCGTGCCTTAAGGCAAATTGCTGGAACTTCCCGTACCGTAATTAAATAATCGAGGAATGAAAATTTACATAATATTGTTTAGGATTATTTATTACATACTGTAAACTTATAGGTGCTTTTTAATTTGATAGATTTTGTTTTAACACTTTCCACTCGCGAATTCCGAGATTTATATGAATTTTGCCGCCGAAGCTGCGGCATCCGAGTCAAAAGGGTTAAATTATAACTTACACGGTTTTAGTCTGTACTTGTTGGCGGTTCAATCATAACTGACCTTCCCGCTCAATAATAATTTAGTAAGTTTACCTGATTCGACTATCATTGTACGAATAAGGGTCGATTTATGAAATTTTTATATTAATGCTGGATTTGGTACTAAACTTTCAAACTTATCTTAATAAAGATCTGAAAACATAAAATAGTGCTTAATAAATAATAGTTCTCAAAAACTTAATTTGATTGACCAAAATTTGAAAAATATTTGATTGACAAAAATACTATAAGAATTAAATATAATGATGTATATATAGTATTAACTTCCTCACATTACCTTAAATCAATTGTAAAAAGTTTAGGAAACTGCAGGTGTAATAGAGATCACGGTATCACTGGCGGCTATATGGTATAGAGACTATCTTACGATACTACTCGGTCATTTACTGTTCATTTTGAAACACATGTAAACTTATTGTATATATTCTATTATTAAGTCCAGCTGATATATTGCGACATCATTACGGTACTTTTGATAAATAGGTCTCAGATAGACAATAATGGAAGCAGATTAGTTTTTCTATAAGCTTTTAAATTTAAAAATAACGCTCACAAAGCAAATTCCGCACGTGTATACGTCTGTTAATACGTGAATCAGCTGTGAATGCTCAAATCATGACTCATGACTTTAGATTTATATTGAAATGAATCACTTTCAAACGAACAAACTTGTTAAATGCTAAATAATGCATTAGATATACGGAAACGATGTAGATATGAACGAGAAACGATTAGGTAATCGTTTATGAATTTATCGAATAGAGAAAAAATTCTTGTTATAGACTCAATCGTATTTACAATGGTTATGTATTTAGGGTATTGTGAAATGGTCATCTGTTCATTTTTAATAAAGAGCCTATCGTGGTGTAATAGTTAAGGACGTGGGTTAGCACAAACTAGTTCTGGGTTCGATATTGACCTCAACCAGCTCCACATCAAGCAGCTTGATACCAAATTTACACTGAACTTATTAGATCTCAAATATCATCTCAAGTGAAAATTGCATTTTGTGAATATTCCTGCCACATAATATGTAGAGCTCACACGTAAAAAAGTGTTATTGACCGCTGGGTTGCCCTCTCGAGAAAAATACTAGGGCGTTATTAAAGTGGACCTTTTTACCCGCGGATTTTTAAGCCCAGCTTTACTTTATATTTGTATTTGTTTTTATATTTATATTCTCTTTCTAATTCAGCAATATCTATATATCATATAATTAAATGTTTGTCTAGCAAAAAAATAGAGAAAATGTTTTCAAAAAATACAAAAGAAGTGAAAAATCTGAATCGAAATTCGATTAAAAACGTCCATAAAAAGACGATAATTGATTAGTTACCGATCAGGTAAAAAATGAATAATAAAATTAGGAGGTACGATAAGAAGGTGAAAATTGAGGGTTGCATCCGTGCTTCATTCAAACTGAGCTTTTTCATAGGCTGAAAAAAATCTTAATCCACAATCATTCAAAAACGTCTTCTGACAGTAATCGGGTTGAAAAATTATGTAATCGCTATAATAATTCTTACGAAATAGGGGTTTGTGGGGAGATGGTGAAAATTTAGGGTTATGTGTTACAGGTTTAGGTGATTGAAAACTATTTTGTAATGTAATTCTCCAGAAAAAATTTAAATTTTTAAAGCAAATTTCCAGCGCATACAACAATTAAATATTCTGCGAAATTCTTTATCTCTATTTGCATAATTAACAATAACTAGTAGTAATATGTGAAATCGATCTGAAGCTGTTGAAATATATTGAATATATTATTATATAGAATATATTATTGATTATACCAATGATTTTGTACACTTACACAGAATGTTGACTCATTGTATCTAAATACTACTGATATTGCTAAAATAGATGTAAATAACGCCTCTTAAGTTTCATCATGTATCAAACTTTCAAAAAATTGCAAAGTGCTATTTTATATGTAAATTATAAACAAAATCAATAAAAATTTAGTTTAAAATTTTTAAAAATAGTGACAATAAGGTTTGAAATTTAACATGGCCTATTATTTCAAACATTGATGAATGTTAGTAATAAAACCACTTTTTGTAGGCCTATAATATTTTAATATATTTGTTAAGACCATACGTTTGTCATTGTCATCATATATAGTTTTATTATAATCGTCATTTTTTTCAACAATTTATTAGGAATAAATGGTCACGCCAAGCTTTACCAAAAATTGTTTAGCACGCTCTTCAACTGATACATCTTTCAAACGATTATTAGATTTCCTCCTTCCAGAACTTTAAGAAAAAATGAGGGTTATTATGCATTTAAGCCAAAAATTTTAACAAACAGTTCTTATTAAATGCCATGATAAACTAGCTCTATCTTTGCAATTTTTTCTATAAAATATGGAAAAGAAATCAAGAAATTCAAACTGTTATTAGATTTCCTCCTTCCAGAAATTAAAAAAAAATTGAGGGTTATTATGCATTTAAGCCAAAAATTTTAACAAACCGTTCTTATTAAATGCAATGATAAACTAGTTCTATCTTTGCAATTTATTTTTATAAAATATGGCAAAGAAATCAAAGATTCAAACTGTTTGCTTCGGACTTATATATTTTCAAGACAGAATGAAATATTAATTACCAGTATCATTAAGCCAAGAGAAATGTTTAATGTAAATAATAGTTAAGTACTACAATAAAACTTGAACTGAAATAATTTAAATCTTCTATTTAAATTATTTTTGATTTACAGTTGAAAATACTCAAATAACATTTATTTGGAACTATCAACTTCAGAGATTTATATGATGTTTTCACTTTATCGATTAGAATAGCAATTACTCTGGAATTTTAGCGCTCCCAATTATCACTCTAAATCAGTTATCCCTAACAAAGTGAAAGTAATTAATAGGATTTGCATAAGTAATTTGCCTTTAAGGAAAAAATGAAAAAATCTAAAAGTGGCCCATAAAGAAAATGCATGAGATTTTTAAAAGCATTTTAGTCGAATTTTGGTGTTTAGCATCAAAAGGAATTTTATACGACTTGAAAGCTCCGCCATAGAGAGTACTAATATAATATGGTTTCAACTACTTCTAACTAATTTTACATGTGGAATGGGCTTGTTTTGCAAAAAATATGAAACAGATAGTTAGAGTTTGTCAAGCATATTAATTAATAAACAGCAATCAAAATTACAAATAATTATATAAGCTATTCTGCTAAGATTTAACAACAAAAATAAATAAACATAAAGTTATTATAAACATGGAAAATATCTGCGATATGATATTCACTCAGACACCGACATAATAAAATAAATAAAATAAACAAATTAATTATGATTCATCAATCATTGTGGCAATTAAAATATTTAATAAATTATTTTAATTATAATATAATATGACATATATATTATATAAAAAACATGCGATATAAAATGCTTACGTTCATATCTATCTTAAATATTTATCTTACCATAAGATATTTCAATATGAAAAACAGTATGAAACTTCTGCAAATGTAAATAATTATCAGTTCAAATAAAATAATGCATTCGATTTCTTGCTAACGCCTTACAGATAAAATACAAATAAAAAAATCAAAAAATCAATCAAAACATGTTAATTAAATATGTCCATTAAAATATTTATTTGCAGAACCGAATATTTCTTCCTGAGTATATAAAAGTGTCTAGTACTTTCCTGTTTGCAAAGAAAACTCATATAAAGTTTTTACTTCACACTTTTGTCAGATTTCTTTTTGTGTTATCTATATTCAATATTATCGTCACAATATATATAAAGAATCTAATACTAAAATTATTTAAATATACTTTATCTGCATTGGCTTTGTATTTTATATTAATTTACTAATATGATGTATGTGTTTAAAAGTATTTTGTGCATTTGAATCAAACTTATTTTATTCAAAGATTCTTTAATATAAAAAGATAGAAAATAATTTAAATATTATAGTATTTTTAAGAAGGTTTGTTGCATCAAAGCAAACTAAGATAATAAATACATATTATCTCACTTAACGTATTAATAAATATAAGTAGTACTAGTTGGTATCTACGAATATTTTTATTATACTTTGCCATATCTTTACGTTGATAAAATTAAAATATCAAATATTTACCAGTATTTGTTTATTTTGATTTCAGATTTTTAGAAAATCAGCAGAAGAAATAGAAGCTCAGTTTGGATTTTCCAGGTACGTAATTTAGAAATTATACCAGCTTGGTTGAAAATAAAACACGATGATACAAAATTATATAGAAAAATAAAGATTATCCAAAATGTTTTCCTATTATGCATGATGTTACTCCTTTCAAGTGGAGACGACAAACATCAAATCAGAAAAAAAAATTTTAGAGGATTTTTAATTTTCACAAAAAAAATTATAGAGGAGACTGGGCACGATTGTGCCACTTTTTTGTTTTATTCAGAAATAATCTTATTTAAAATAATTGGATTATTTAAATCAAAGTGTGTCTAAAATTCTGCATATGTTCGGATAACATTGTTTTGTATCGATTTTTATTTTTTGAATCATAATTATTTTGAAGCATTCTCTTCTATAAATATTGTGAACTCTCTCCAATATAGAATTTATCACAATCATTACAATTCACTTTGTAATCGGAGTCAATAATTCTATTATGGGAAGTTTTTGATTTTAAAGAAGTATATAAAGCATTTAAAGTATTATCAAAATTGGAAACTAAAAGAAAACCTTCTTCAGAAAAAATCTTTTTCAAAAAATAAGTAAAACTGCCTCAAGATGGTAAAAAACTCATACCTTTATATTTATTTAAAAAAATAAAGAATTAATTTAACTAGTATCAACAAGTAACAAAAGGTTATCATTATTATTTATTTTATTATCTTCTTCTATTATATATATAAAAATAAGTCGGGTTTTACAAATCCGAGAATAAGGATTATGGAATACATTCATAATAACAATTTAATGAACATAATTGGCACTAGCTTGTAACACAACAACCAGTAATTGTGGGTTCATTGGCGAAGTGTTGATGAATCTTAAAAATGTGACTATCCGACGCATTCGAGCCAAAGTTACTGTCTGTATTTAATATAAATATAAATATAAATATATATATATATATGTATATTTATTTATAAACATTATATAATCAATATATCTTAGAATTTGATATTTATCAGCAGTACTATCACTAAGCAATTCATGTTGAGTT
>NW_020538040.1:42088606-42114488 GCF_003426905.1 Ctenocephalides felis | reverse complement strand
AGAAAAAATGGATGTGCGTGTGTTTTATGTATGTATGACTAAAATTCTCGTCCACGTTTTCGGGCGCACGGATCAACCGATTGAATGATTCAAAAAACATTCGATTCTATTGGTAGGAAATGTGTGCTGATAGTTTTTGGCAAAGGAGGTCCAGCCGTTTCGGAAATACGGATCTTAAAGTGCAGAAAATAGAAATCGAGTTTTTGAGAGAATGGAGCATCCATTTCCTTTTGATTCAAATGATCTAAAAACATTCAATTTGTAATGACGGGGAGAAGTGGTGATTAGATTTTTGGCAAAGGCAGGTCGAGCCATTTTGGACATACCAAGCTAAATGTGCGAAAAATAGCAGTTTTTGAAAGAACTAAGCATCTGATTTGAATGATTAAAAAATACTATCTGCTTGTTTTGACAAAATAATTGCTTTTGGGAAAAAAATTATTTCAATTTTTTTTTTAATTGTTTTTCGTATGTCGAAAATAATTCAGATTTTAATTTTAATTATGGCTAAAGTTCTAAAGCATCACTTATATACTTAAAAATTATTAATTTACTTTGTAATTCTGTTCATATAACTTTTATAAAATTAGACAGTGTTACAGTGTTTTATAATAATCTATTTCAAAACATTTAATATTTCTCGAACATTTCGTTACGGTACGGGAAGTACCAGCATTTGCTTAAGGCAAGATGCCATACACAACTAGTTTTTGATATATTTTGCACCGCGAACCTATTAGATGCAATTTTGTATAAAATCACAGTACTTTTATTATATTTGGTGAAGAAATTGGCCTCTTTGATATACAACAATAGTAACTGAATTCTGAAAATAATCTTGCAAAAAAATTCTTACATTTTTTAATTTTTCGTTAGACAAGATTTCCTCGCACTCTATAATTTTTTTTACTGTATTAAGTATCTCGCACAAAAATAATCGTTGAATCTCCAATTTTACACATTGTATGTTGATCATCTGTATTTCATATAACTAATAAGTAGAATAGGATTTATGTAAAAAAAGAGAAAGAAGAAATTGTAGAATTGTAGTAGTAGATAACAATTAAGTCATGTTGTAGGTCTTAATGGTATCTTTATCATATTTGAACAGATAACCAAGATTAATCTAATGTTAAGATAAATCAGATTCACAATTTCTGTTTTAGGGCCAAAAAAAAGTGAAGCACTATTGTATTTCTTTCTGGATATATGTGATTAGATATGAAAATCCAAAATACCCGATATAAGGTTGTGCATTTAACAAATATTTATGATTCTCTTTTACCAATTGCTCTTTGATTTTAGGAATTCTTTTAAAACAGGTGGCTGGTGTATTCCAGAATGAAAACTAGTGCATACCTATTTTGAGGTATGTGAATGTTCTATTCGTGGCTTTCTTTATTTCGTCTGTGTGAGTGATCATATTGACGCTGCAGAGCAATCTTCTGACTTCAGTATTTTTAATTAAACCCATTGGCAGAAAATATTGCTTCCAGGAGCCAATATAAAATAGAAGAAATGTAGAAATAACTTGAACACTTCTAAAGTTTAGTTGAAATATATTATATATTTTTTCTCTCAGTCTATAAAACATCTGCAAAAAACTGTAGTCCTTCTAAGCTAATTTCAGACATCATGTAATTCAATTCAAATGACAAATGAGTTTAATGTTTGATTTAACTGAAATGACATGATCTATATTTTCAAATGAAAATGGACATCGCTACTGCACGATGTCAGTCTTTAGAATAATACGACTAATTTACAATCAGGGCAAATTGATATTTCTCAGTATGTCTATTCGGACGAAAAATAAAATTGATGATTTGAGGGAGCATAATAATACTTCTAATAATTTGAGCTAGAACCTATATTAAAAAAAACTCTAAAGTAGAAACTAGAAAAACATATGTATATGATTTGGATAATTTTTATATCATGTCTTCATGATCTACATAATGACATTGTCAAAAAAAGTATTTATGGATAAAAATATAAGTGATATAAAAGTTTGACTAGAGACTAGACTTTTAGAGTTTTCAACAAAAGCGTATTTGTCATTGCAAATCTATTTCATTTTTATTCTGCCATAAATAAATAGATATACTACATAAAATCCTAAGTTTGTAAATGAAATGAACTGCTCTAAATTCATGAAACTCCATTTAGAACGTCGAAGAGGCTTTACAAAAGTTGTCTCACATTTGTTTGATGACTATTCAGCAAGTTTTTCAAATGATTTATTCAATTACGATATTGCCATTGGATTGGGTCTATTATAAAAGAAATTAAACTAAATAATTGTAGTTGGACGTTTGTGTTTTCATGAACATAATAATTTTAATGTTTTTATTACATATTATGATGTTATATCATATCCTCAATACCGCAGATAAAACTTAACGAGTTTTTTTTAATATTAAGATAAAAAAATATTATTCACTTAATTCATATAATAAAATAAATAATAGGACTGCCCTAAAGCTGATTGGTGTGATGAGTTAAACTCCAACAATTTTCACTTACAATGAGAAACACATTTTTTTTTAATATATTTTCAAGTGAAAATGAACATCGCTACTGCACGATGTCAGGTTGTCGAGCGCAGAGTTCCGTCTACTCATGATCCCGTCTACTTAAACCTTATTAAAAACAGTATATGAAGAAATTATCGTCCACAATTAGCTGCCGAACTGCATTATTTATGTACATTTTAACAAATCATATGATCTTTCTTCAAAATATTTTCCAAGAAAAAATATATTATTCCACTAGCTTAAAATGTTTATCGGTTAAAATACAGTCATATTTAAAATATCAAATCAAACAATATTTGTAGAAATGATTTCTGTTTGCAAAGGATCTTCCAATCGATATTCAATCTTATCTAGTTTTACTTTACAGCAAAATAGATAGTTATTTTTGAATTTAAATATGATACATTATCATATTTGAACAGATAAGCAAGATCTAACTGTGAAGATAAATCAGAATCACAATTTCTGTTTTATAACCAATACAGTTTTATATCCGTTGTCAATTTTTCATCATTGACAGTATATTTGTAAAGCTTTATATGTACGATATTTTCATTTGCAAAGTTTGGCATTAACAGTAATCTTGAACAACAGAATCCATGTGGTCAAAAAAGAACCGGTTTGAAAATCAATGCATCGGACATGTAAAAACTGCAACTATTGATTGTAGTTGCATTGCTCTAATTCACCATATAATGATAACCGCTTAAATAAATAATTATAGTGAGTGTAATAAAAGTATAAAAATATTACATATCAAGATTTAGATTAGGAGATTTACAGCTGTAGATTGCAAGGAAGAAATTTATTTTTTAACATTGTTTATGCATTGTATGTACTCATAAGTAAAGCTTTACTAAGCAAAGAGAAAAACTATTTGAACCTGCCTTTTGCAAAAATCGATGCTTATTTCACATTCCTGAAAAAGGAAGAATATTTTTGAATTGTCTTAATTAGTGAACGAGTTCCTGTAAAACATTCATTTTTATCTAAAAATACATGCATACAGTTTTTTTTATAGACGCCAAAATGATCAAGAAGTTTGAAATGTAAAAAATTAGGTTTCCTACAAGTAGTATATCAAGCAAAATTCCGAATATTGATTATTCGGAATACTCGATGTTGATCAAAAACAAAAATTGAAATTTTCTAGCTTGTCAAATTCCATGAATTGTCATGATGCGATATATTATTAATTCTCAAGAAAAAAGATAAATTTTTAATTGTATATAGACCAACACTCGAGTGTAATTATTGATTGATTCCTATTAAAAACAACAAACATGCATTATAACAATAACAAAGTTTGATTAATATTCAGAAAAGCGTTTTTGACATTTATAACCACAAAAAACCGTTCAACTTCAATTTTTTATATATACAATCAAAAAATATTCTTATCATATTTTATTTAATAATAAGAGACCAGTAGCTTTTTATCTCATAAAACACTAACTGTATTTTGGATTTTTTTGTTTAACTTTGAAAAAAAAATTGGATTTAAAAATTTTGAAATTATTTTTTTATATTTGAAATATGTAGAAATTTTGAACTTTTTTCCGTAACAACCGCGTTGCTTTAGCTGCAAAGCGCAATAGCGTCGCGTCGCAATCTAATGGACAAACAATGTTACGGAATTAATAGAAATGTAAAAAAAAATTACTTATTAATGAAATATCTGATAATTTAATATG
Organism: Ctenocephalides felis; assembly: GCF_003426905.1. Taxonomy (NCBI): domain Eukaryota; kingdom Metazoa; phylum Arthropoda; class Insecta; order Siphonaptera; family Pulicidae; genus Ctenocephalides; species Ctenocephalides felis. The sequence continues at coordinate 42,110,257 of NW_020538040.1, read as the reverse complement.
CATATGTCATTTTTGACCTCCAAATGGGTTTTTTTATTTTTTTTTTACTCGATCTTCGAAAGCGCTAGACCTGCGGTTCCAAAAATTTGATCTGTTCTTCATGTTGTCAATACAAGTAAAATGTTTCTTGAATTATTAAAATCGGATGCTCCGTTCTCTTAAGTCTCTTTCTTCGCTGAGTTACCGTTTTCGGCGCTGTTTGTCTCGTATCTTCAAAACATCTGGACTTGCTTTGTCCAAAAACTAATTAGTTTTCACATGAAAAGGAACCGAATGTTTTTTGAATAATTAAAATCGGTTAAACCGTGTTCCCGAAATCGTCGGCAAAAATTTGTATCCAAACACACACACACACATCCATTTCTTCTAAGGTATACAAAAATGTTCAGAAACCTCTGAAACGTAAAGATAAATTAAAAAAATATATTTTCGATTTACTTGCGATTACTATAACTTACCCTACGGTGAGTTAATAAAGAATGACAATTCTAGCAGTTGCTCATATTGTCTCATATGAGAAAAATTCAGTAATTTGATGTCGAGAGGAAGACCAGTCGGTGATAGTACCTATACCGGCGCCAGAAAATGCACTTAATTCCGGTAGTAAGCCCACAATGCACGTAATTGTTTGTCTTCCTCGTGTACGCTCATTGATTTTTCTTCTGGTAACACATACGTGCATATGTCACGCTAGAGTAAATAATCTTGTTGAAATTTATCTGTCCGGTCTTTGTTTATTAAGGCAGATGTGCATAGTATAGTGCAACGATTTTCAAACATTATGCACTAAGTTATAGAGATACTATCTACGCCGTTCTATTTTGAATATGCTTTATAATTATGTCTTTATTGACAAAACAAGTAGTACAATAGTATTTCAACAAAAAAAGATATTTAATAGTAAACAAAGTTTTTACACGCGTTATTAGAAAAGAAAAACCTAGATATGTTTGAGATTTTTTTAGTTATAAGTAAGGTTGGAGTTCCAGTGTAACTCTATTATATATTTAACACAAAAACTTAATATAAACAACAACTATATTAAACTATAAAAAAAATTAACAATATCAATATAGTTAAATGTTAAACCTTTATAAAAGTTTGCACTTAATAGTTCTTCTTCTGAATAAACTCACAATAATGGTAGAAAAGTAAGAAACGGTAAAATATTGAGCAGTCAAATTTGTAATAATATAACCGCCAAGGGAGCGTCCATTAATCACGTGAGCGAGTTTTTAAGGATTTTTGAACCCCCCTCCCCCTCCTTCTTGGTGATACATGGTGATATTCAAAATTACCCCGTTCCCCATCAAACATTATGTGTATTTTTAGTTACGTAAGAAAACTGTAATTTTTTTAATTTTTTTTTTGTAAATGTGTGATTTTTTTCTTAAAAAAGAAAAATCAATTAAAAAATAAATACAGGTGATATCTTACTATATCCTTCCCTCCCCCACATCATATTTCGAGATTTTGTGTCAAAACCCCCTCTCCCTGATTACCTCGCGTGATTAATAGACGCCCCCCAAACGCCCTAAATATTAGCACTAAATATAAACTAGTGGTGCATGGCATCGTGTCTTAAGACAAATTGCTGGAACTTCCCGTACCACAATTAAATGTTCGAACAAAAAAGTTAATTATCAATCAATTTTGATCAATGATTAAAACAATTGTTTTCAATGTTTTCGAAGAGATAATTAAAATTTAATTACTATATATTTATTCGTTCATATGATATATAGTAATGAGCTCACTCAAAACACTTGAAAATGTTTACATTAAGAAGGAATGCTCAATAAATCCATCTCAGGATCATCAAGAATTTTCATTTTCGATTTTTTGCAAATACTATAACTTACCCTACGAGAAGTTAATAAAATTTTCAATTCATAAAAAAGTTTGTTTTGTAACCAGTGTTGTTTTCTAACCAGAGAGATCTATTAATTAATATCTCTTCAATATATAAAATTTATTCCTTATGTAATAAAGAATTATTAGTTAATAAACTTCTTCTGCTTGTCGATTCAATAACTACTCATTCTAAATTAGTGAATGTAAGCCCTTAGTACCAATATTTACTGTAAAGATATACATTAATTTAGATATTTACATCCAATTTAAATTACTAACTTATTTATTGCTTATTGCTTAAATAGTTCTCAATAAATTATAAGTTTAATTTTTCACACATCAATCATTAATTTGTAGTTCATAATGATAAAATCGCTAATAAATAGCTAGTAATAATGATAAAAAATCTGTGCAAGAAAGGAAAATCAAGGAGAATCATATTCTGGAAGGAGCTGAAGAAAAAACTACATTACTTTACGAATATCGTAATAGTAAATAAAATAATATTGAATTTAATAAAAGCTTTACAAATGGGGTTGTACTCAATGTTTTCACAATAGATATCATCGAATTCATACGTTATTGATTTTTGACAATTTTTCTACATTTTTTATTATTATTATTATTATTTTTTATTTGAATAGCGATCAGAACTTATGGGTTCTATGAGCTGTTGTGATGAATATCTTACAAACTACGTTTATTTCATTATAGATGGCAACCCAAACAGTTGTCTCATCTCTATGTGCTGAATTTTTATTATTACAATTATTGTAATAGATGCATTTAATTGGTGGAGCAATGCCTTATTAGGGCTGTTTTCACTTGGAAACATATTGCTATCTAAATTTCCAAGTGAAAATCGCTGTCACAGCTGCCTGACAACAGGCTGCTCGAAGTGGGTATCGAACCCGAGCCCCAATTTTTTTACATGATTCAAATTCTATTACTATCACTCTTATAAAACCGTTTGTTTTAATTACAGTACATTAGTTGCAATTTGAAAACCGCTGGTATGATTCTATAAAACTATTGTCCCATATATAATAGTCGTTTGGTTTGCTGCGTTCTTGAACTGCATCGGCGAGCGCGTTGACTTTTGTTGATATTGACGCGGATATGAACCATCATACTATTATCAGTGCAAGTCATATAAAATGATATTCGCTGATTGATATATGGTATGCCTGACATGCAATGCAACAGTCAAATATTAGGAGCGGCGATAATTATCTCGATGCATTTTTATTAATGGATTCCATTGTTCTCGAGTGATATCTTTGCTAAAAATTCCTACGTATTAACATATTAGACACATTAGAACATTAGATACCATCGTAAATTTGGTAGTTCTCAAATGATCCATGATGTTTAACAACATGCTATATTACATGACAAATATTAGTTTGATAACTAATAGTATTTATATCACAACATTTATTTTGCTTGCTGGTTTAGCTCTAAGCCCTCAGATTACGCTTCTTTGAAAAGTGTTGATTCTTCAAGAACTTACCATCCATATCTATGGTAGATACATGCAAAATGCTTTACCTTTTTGATGCCATTACCAAGGTATAATTAAATTTTGTTTGACTTGGCTACATTTGTTATAGATTAGACATTTAGCATAACAACCAAAAGTTATAGCAAGGCCATGTTACGTTCCAACTTCCATACATTTTGCTACTGAATTATACATAATACAGACACAATGTCATGTGTTTGCTGTGCATTCAGGCGCTTTACACACAAACTGCAGCGTCACTCGTATAATTCGTATGTTATAAATCTGAGTCAGAAAGACCCTGTTATCTAACATCGTTTTTTTACCTTTGTGTGGTTTCTAGGTTATGTTTTCTATCTGACAATCTGAGAAAATCGCCTGGCTGCACAGCAACTGTTTGTCAATATTTACAACAAATTTGTATGGAAAGTTCTTCACAACATAGTCTTGCCATAACATTGGTCTGTTAAGCGGCAGAATCGGTCCCTAAATCAACACCTCTTAATAAATATCAATTCCAAACAATTTTACTACTATTCCAATAAATTGTAGAACTTCGAAAGGGTAAGGCGGGCCTCAGAGGTCCAATTTGACTGTCCAAATGATCTACATCATAGCACATAACACCTATCAAATATATAACCATCTGAATATATCCAGTAAAATTCCAGTAAATTCCTAATTATAGAAATATGTTTTTTTACTATTTTTCTAGAATTTCTCATCTGTCCCTTTTTACCCCATAGGCGGTGTAAAATGGGACAGCCAGGGGGCAAACAGATCCAATGTTGAATTTGAATCTTAAGAGGATTAGACGAATTAGTAGCTACTTTATTCAACCAATGCAAAATATAAATTTTTAAGGTACATTTTTTACAAAGAAATCACTGTATATAACCTTGATTTGATATTTTGTTAGAAATATTCATCAGCAGAGTTGTTATTCCAACTATTTATTTATTTTTAGATTTTTTATAAAATGAATGTTACTTACTAAAATAAATTTACTTTTTATATACTATTTTTTATTGTTCACCCCTTTGCTAAAGTAAAGGTTCAATTGCTGTTTTTACTCCACCCGCAAGCTTCTACAAAAGTTACATAAAAAACTGTTAAATTTATTCTAAAAATAACCATAAATCTTATGAAACGATTAAATAATTAAGGTATATGCTTCAAAATTATTTGCTCATAAAATAATTTGCACCAAAAAAATAACAACAAAGGAAAATACTTTTGTTACGGATTTTCAAACATTGCCATTTATCTCCTGATATTGATTTACTAAGAATTCGGATGATGGCAGGTCACACATCTTTTGCTCTCTATTTTTAACTATTGTTGTTTATTTATTTATTGTTCACAGATTGCGCAGAAAAAACTTATAGATTGTTGAACAAAAACCGCTCTGTAGCAGTACCGTGTTATAGGACGGATGCCGCAATTTCTGGACCGTGTAGAAAGGAAACCGCGTTTCTAAAGAACCGCGTTATAGGTGAGTTAAGAAAAATCATCACAGCTGCTTATAAGACTCTTAAGTTTTCATCACTGTTAATATACGTTTATAAAAAAAAAACGAAGAAGTATTTATGTTTCGATGATCTGTTGACGGTATATACATATCAATACAAGTATTATCGAGAACTGGTTAAGCAAATACTATACCATATATGTTTTAAATGTTTTTCACAAAAAATTACTTTCCGAAACTATCTAAAAAAGTGCTGCGTAGTTCATCTACTATATATCAATCACCGTTGCCATTTTTACGGTTGCTTTTTCATCTCCTGGCACAGAATCAATCCGCACCTTCCTCATTTGCAGCTAAACCATTAACCTTTTCTAGCAATTTATAAAAGAATCTAGCCACCAGGGACAAGAGAGGGATGCTGGTCAAAAGTAGTATGTGAAAGATCCTTTTCTGTCGCCACTGACTTGATTCCTATGTAATTTGTCGGAGAAGGTTAAGGCGTTTTTCAAGCAAACTGCAAATACCTGATCATAAATCAATGTTGACAGATTTAAACCCGAATTCTGAATAAAGATTGATGAGAACTAGTAGAAAAAATTTAGGTAGTAGTATTTGGTATGAAAGTCCATATAAATAAAAAGTTAATTGTCTCTGATAATAAAAATTATAATTGAAATAAAAATGCAAACTAAAATTTCAAAAACAGAAATGAATAATATTTTCGCCATGTGCCACAATTGAAATAACTAATCAAATTAAATTTTAATTTTGAATTCAAAGAAGAATACTTTATTACGATTTTGCCTGGAAAATTAGAATTATTAATCAAATTAAATTTTAATTTTGAATCCTTTGTTACGAGTTGTTTCTATTATTCCACACATTTCATTTACAAAATTTACCATTCTGAAAATTTAAAATGTTTGATTTTTGAAACTGAACATTTTCAGTCAAACGTTTTAATATAAAAAATTTTTATATATTGTTCTAAGAATCAACGGTTTTGAAATGTTCAATTATGCAAATATGTTTGGTTATCAATTTTTAATTGATTGTATTTTTTGTGGAATTCTCAACGTTTTGATCTTCTGAAATTTTGATTTTTGACTTTAGGGATCTATAATTCTTTTAATAAATTCTTCTATTGTTATTTTGTTAAAATAATTTAGATGATACAAATAAACACAAATATTTAAGAAAATAAAAAAATCTAGGAAACAAAACAATTATTTCATCAATAATTTTTCAAAGAATTCATGATGAAAAAACAAGAAAAAGACTTTCAGCTGGCCTCGTGGTTAGAGTATTGTCTGATATGTCAGCCTGATGTCAAGTAGTAGTAACATGGATTTTTATTTAAAAATAGAGATAGCGGTTTTGCAATCAATGTGTTTAGTAATTAATTTTTAATTGATTGTATAAAATATCTCAATATTTTGATCTTTGAAAATTTTGATTTTGGACTTTAAGGATTAGGAGTTCTTTTATTAAAGATTTCATTGCTATTTAATAAAATAATTTAAATGCTACAAATATAGAAAAATGTTTAAGAAAATCAAGAAGCCTTGAAAATAAGACAAATATTTGACAATTGATATTTTAAAGAAATCATCGTGAGAAATCAAGAAAAAGACTACCACGTGGCCTAGTGGTTAGAGCTTTGCCAGCTATGTCAGTCTAATGTAAAGTAGTAGTAATATGGATGTTTATTTAAATATATATATATATATATATATATATATATATATAGCGATATGTTTCTAACTAAGAAGCCCTTTCCCAGATTTGCTGCGTTAAATTAAAAATCATCATTATTATAGAAATTTCAATAAATAAATTTGTCAAATATAGAGACAAGTCAACCATTGGGTTGCGATCTAAAAAGCCACGTAGTTAAGAAAAATCATCGCAACTACTTATAGGAATTATAAGTTTTTATCCCTGTTCATATCAAAAGTAAGAAAGTATTTATATTTCGTGAACCTTAGTGAGATTAATATGGCTTAGAGTTTTCCCTGGAATAATTTACAAGATATAGAAAATTAAATTTTTGGAATTTATAAATCATTATGTGAATTTTTTGATAAATCTTTTTTTTTTATTTCGACCTCTTTAAGTACTAATGTTCTCTAAGAATATTTTTATGACGAATATTTAATATCAAGGAATTTAAATATTCTAAATAAAGTTCTAGTAAAATGGTTGACAAAATAGAGCAGAGAGTATTCTAGAAATCAATGCTATATCTTTCCAATAGTACTTTTGAGTGAACAGAAAGACGTTTTATATTGGCAGTTTCTAATTACATCATCCCACACTTGATTAACGCAAACCTTATTTCAAATAACCTTTGTCCTATCTTGGAGTCACAATATGAATATTATTTCTCTTCGCAAAGTACAGTAATTTTCTTACACGATATATGATAAAAATTAATTGAAATTCTTGCGCAATACAAGTGCGTCGGATTTAATACGTTGTGATATGGGTGCGGTTTGGCATTTTGTAATATCACGTAAATCTGTCATATTTTTGCGTTTAAATCTATCATGTCATTTGAACTGTATAGTTATTGAATATGGAGAGAAACTACAGAGTTAAATTGAAATGCTGAGTACCTTCTTTTTAGCATTGTTCGAGATGATAATATTATAAGTCTCGGATACTATTGAAAGTTTTGTAAGAATTACTTCTTCCATTTGCCTATTCAGTTGATCATAATATACATGTCATATGTAAAATTATATATGCATATTATATATGTAGATATGTCCAACTTATTAATCGGTAAGCAGGATAATTTTAAATTTTCGTAAGATAAGTTATAGCAATAGCAAAAAAATCTAAAATGAAATTTTTTGCTTATCTTCACGTTTTAAAGGTTTTTGGGCATTTTGGCATACTTCAGAGTAAATGGATGTTTGCGTGTGTGTATGTGCGGATACAATTTTTAATCGACGATTTTGAGAGGACGGATCAACCGATTTGAATGATTCAAAAGACATTTCATTACTGTTGACAGAAGGACGTGCTAATTAGTTTTTGACAAAAGCAGGTCGAGTCGTTTAGAAGATACGGAGCAAAAAGTGCAAAAATTGGCAATTCAGTTTCTAAGAGAACGTAGCATTCAATTTGAATAATAAATCAAAGAAAATTTTACGTCTACGTCCACGGAACGATTGTAACAGGCATAAAAATAGGGTAAAAAACAATAGCTACGAACACCAAAATGGTTTATAACGACTTTTAATGTCAGAAATATAACACAACAAAACTTAATCAACACAAACTTAAAAAACGAAACAAAATACACAACGCAACACAAAGCTTGTGAATAACACTATATAAAAAACATTTTTTTTAAAGAAAGTTAATAAGAAATGAATATGCAGTCGCTTTCCTTCTTATAAATTTCTTCTATAAAATCTATCAAAAATGATATCTACTAATTAACTATTACTAAGTAACTACTAAGTAACTATGTATCAATATACTATCTAGTCATAATCATCATTAAATGGTGACAGATGTGATAGTGACTATCACCTGTGAATTTTACGAAAAACCATAAACCGCACGTTCCTTGGCACTTGATCTAGTTTACGCCACCCCTACTTTCAGGATATATGCTTCCACAAACCAGGCAGAATCTGCCTTTTCTTATATTGCCTTTTTTGTATTTTGTCTCAGTTTAGTTGAATTTCTATTTACATGTCCAGCTTTTCAATCAAAAAAGACACAAAAACATGTCACAACCGTACCCACAAAGCTTGTTACAACCATTTCCAACGCACACTTTTGGAGACAAATTATCGTTATGATCGAGCTAAATTATCTACGCAAAAACTAATTGCTGGTAATTAACTAATAATATTCAATAACTAAATTCGTCAAATAGAGACAAGTCAACCGCTGGGTTGCGATCTAAAAAGCCACTTAGTTAAGAAAAATTATTACAACTGCTTATAGTATTAGGTTTGAAAATATCAAAAGTAATATATCTGTGTGCATGTAACTGTTATTAATAAAAAAAAATCAAACAAAAAAAGTTACTTTTGACTCTTTAAAAGCGATGGGGTCTACGTTAATGTAGGTCACTCACTCAATGCAATAATGGAAACTTATTCGAGTTCTGACAAACATTATTTTTATTCATTTTTTCCATTATTTTAATTTAATTATAAGACCACAATACATAGTACTTACTCACATCTATTAAAACATCAAATATTTTAGAGTCTAGGTTACTTTAAAGGCCTGATTAATCGAGAGCGATACTTATCATTTGATTAAATGTTTAAATTTTCTCGTCATGGCTATTAAAGAAGACAATTTCCTTAGGTCAGCGAACTTGCTATAAAACGCAAGCTTCCGCTAGGTAACTAAACGTGTTGACCGATTATGGTATAAAAATATCGTCGCTTCAAAACCGCATGCATTTTATGCAAATCAAGGAGGTATAGTACTAATGCATTCACGACATTGTGCGAGGACAGCAGTGGCCGAGCGGACCACAGGACGGGGTCCGCAATCTTTCATAAAATTATATAATTGAATTTTTTTTATAGATTACACATGATTAACTTCCCGTAGGGTAAGTTATAATAATCGCAAAAAATTGAAAATGAAAAATATATATATATATAACTTCATGTTTCAAAGGTTTCTGAACATTTTGGCATACTTAAAAAATGGATATATGTGTGTGTGTATATATGTATGTGTGGATACAATTTTCTGTCGACGGATCAACCGATTTGAATCATGAAAAAAACATTCAAATCTGATTGATAAGAAGACGTGCTGATTAGATTTTGGAAAAGGCAGGTTCAGTCGCTTTAAAGATACGGGGCAAAAAGTGTAAAAAATGGCAATTTAGTTTTTGAGAGCATTCAAATGATTTAAAATACATTTTATATATATTGATGAAACGAATAACTGATTAAATTTTTGGGAAGGCAGGTCCAGTGGTTTCGAAGATATATGGGAAAAGGTTGAAAAAATGCTATTTGGCGGTTAAAAATGATTATTAGGCATATGAACAACAACTTTTCCAAAAAAAAATCCAAAATATAATTAGCTGTAATTGGTAATTTGCCTTAAGGCAAGTCACATAAACTTCTCAATATGTATATATGTAATATGTATATATGTAATAATCGGGATAAATCAATTAATTTATAAATGATTTATGAGTATTCCGAGTAAATTTCTTACACATTATTGAAAAGCGAACACGTGTCTAATACCACTCTAAATATTTTCTAAAAGAAAATTGAATCCGTTTTCGTAGGATTATAATTGTTTAGTATGTTCACTAAGACCAGGTACTCTATCGCCGTACCAAGTAAAACGTATTGTTTTAAAAAAACGTCAAAAAATCACTACTCATTTTACAAACTTCGATGAATTTTTTGAATTGAACGAATAGTCGTGAGGTCGTAATATTTCAGTATGTTCTATAAAACTATATCAAAAAAATCATAAAAATCGAAAAAAATATTTATAAGAAAACGACCCGGCCGATCTTTACCAAAATCTAATCATACATCTAATGGATTTTAATTTTTTTAAATCAGATTGGTTGTTTTTGAAAAAACGTCGTTGATAGGTCAAAAATCGGCTCACATCCATACACACACATACATTTTCTAAATTTGATCTCATTCGATTTAGAATCGCTTGAAACGTCGAGATAACATAAAATTAGTAAATCGGATTTTGTCGCGAAAACATTAACCTACCCTTCGAAAAGTTAAAAAAAAAAACTCAAATTTTTCAAAAAATACAAAATTTGTAGATCTAATTTTCTGAAGCTTTTTTAAAAAATTTAATTTTTGGCCTCGGAAGTTGAAGCACCACTAGTCTACCTTAAACACACTTCTAATGCTATAATTTACAAAAGAAGTATTTTCATTACATAAAACACATATTTTAATGCTTAACTTAGAAAAAGCGTAAAATTTGGTGATAAGTATATTGATTTTGACCACCCGTGAAAGAGCTACGGCATAATCGCTCGATACTAATCTCAGAAGTCGCATATAATATAAGTTGTACAGGAAATTTGCAAAATAAATAACTTTATCGCGCCAAAGTAGAAGAGCTCTCCGAGATCTCGAGGGTGAGTTGACATGAATGCGCTTGACATGAATCAGGAAATTGTGTAATCCTGCGAGATTATAATCCAACACCGTTTCCAAATAAGACATCAGGTAATAATAATAACACACTAGCATATTAATGCTACATCTTATAAAATATGAGTTAGATAGCACATTGTCAACTTTGCTGGTGACATTTAAAACTGTAGTTAATTAACTAACGCTTGCATTAAAACTTTTGAAATTAATATTTTCTTCAATTTTCCGAAGGACAAGTAAGGGAGACTGGGAATAGTTGTACCAGAGTACGATAGTAACAAAGAAAGATGAAGACGGAAATGGAAAAAATGAATAAAAATCATGTTTGTCAGAATTCTGCAACAATTTATCAATAATTTAAAACAATCTTTATTGGTTCTTTCTTATAATAGAAAACAAATTAATTTTGAACATTTTATAAACGGTCTACATATAGTAAACATATAGCCCCTACTAATACCGCCGAGAAAATCACAAAATATTAAAACACCAATTTGTTAGCCATGCCAGACTATATAATAAATGTTTTTGATGTAATTCTGTATCGACCAATTGTCTATCTCTATGCATTGTCTTGCAATATTTATCCTTTTTTGGTTTTCATTTATCGCAATAAAAACAAATGTTGAAAATGTATAATACCATAGGGTAGAAAAATATGTATGCAATTATAATGTTTCATACTCTACATGTTGTAAAAAAAATATATTTGAATCTTGAAAAAATCAAGACGTAGTTGATTTTGCTATGTATTTCTAACGCTAGGAATCACTCCAAAAATTGTTTTATTATTTAAATTAGTAGCGTTAAAAGATATTATCAAATATTACCAATAAACATGCGGTAAATTTTATCATAAACAAATTTTGGTTTCAATACATATTATTCTGCTTTTTTCATCGCATTACGTCTCGAAACAATTATATTAAAACTTGCCAATTGACAATTATTGAGCGTTTTAATATATTTTTTATTACACCAGAAAAATGTTCAGGGCATTTGAATGAATACAGAAAAGTTTTTCATTCAACAAAATTTCTATTTCTGACTACTTTCCGATGCTATTAAATTATTTATTTCTTCTAATATAATTATATATAAAAACTAAAATGAAATAGAGAGCGTAAAAGCTCAGCATCTAAAAATAAGGTAAAGTAAACTATATGATCGATTGAAAAACAATACTTTGTATTTGTGTAGGAAAAGTATAAGAAAAAAAAACAGGAAAAAGTAATGAATTACAAAATAGAAAAAATAATATAAGTTACAATTTGGTACATTTAATGTTATTTCAGATACGTTATAAAATTCATTATCTTTCAAATTATCACTCGGTTTTATTTATATGCCGCTGCATTTTAAATCAACTTATTTTTAATGATTTCATTTTTTGCGTCATGGGGTATAACGGGGCTCAAAGGTCCACTACCGATATCTCAAAAACCAGTAAAGTATGCATTTTTTAACAACAATATTTGCAAGTAGATGGAAAAAGATGTATAACCAGCCATCATATTGATTCTTACAACATTGCTATAAAATAAGCAATGCTTAAAAAGGAATAACAAAAGTAGGTATTAACTGAGTTGTTTTTTCCAACAAGTCAAAGTAGTATACAATGTACCTTTTCGGCGAACTATTGTAAATCCATTAAATTTACTGAATGTCCTATACTGGACAGTTGTAAATAAAAGAGTTAATAAAAAAAAAAAAAAAAAAAAAAAAAAAAAAAAAAACTTTTGTTGTTAGTTAATCGTTTTCTAAGATGTATTGTTATTAACTACCCGTAGGGCAAGTTATAGTAATCGCAAAATCGAAAATGAAAATTTTTATATATTTTTACGTTTCAAAGATTTCTGAGTATTTTGGCATACCTTAGAAAAAATGGATGTATGTGTGTGTATATGTGTGTGTGTGCGGATACAAATTTTCGTCGACGATTTCGGAGACACCGATCAACCGATTTGAATAATTAAAAAAACATTCGATTCGTATTGATAAGGAGACGTGCTGATTAGTTTTTGGCGAAGGTAGGCCAAGCCGTTCCGAAGATACGGGACAAAAAGTGCTAAAAATGGTAACTCAGTCATTAAGAGAACGGAGCGTCCGATTTTAATAATTCAAAAAACATTTTACTTGTATTGATAAAATGAAGAATTGAATTGATTTTTTTCATAAAGGCAATTTTAGCGGTTTCGGAGATCTAATGAAAAAAGTAAAAAAAAATGCCATTTGGCGGTCAAAAATGATCATTAGACATATGCACATCAAATTATCAGATATTTTATAGAGATTTTAACAATACGTATAAATTTTGTTTAGATTCCTATGGGTTCCGTACCAATGTTCATTCGTTAGACGGCCACGTGGCGCTACGCGCTTTGACATTTCGTCACTATGCCGTTAAAACAGTACGATTGCTTTGAAAAAAAGTTCAGAATTTCCAATATGTCAAAATAAAGAAAAGAATTTTTTTCAATAAAAAATTTTTTTTTTCAAAGAAAGCAGTTTTTTGTCAAATCTATAGTTTCTCAAAAATCTAATTTTTTCGAAGTAATTTTTTTTTCAAAAATGTTAATCGTTTTTTAAAAAATAATAATTTTTGTTACGGAAAGTTCCAGCAATTTGCCTTAATGCACGATGCCATGCGCGCCACTAGTTTTAAGTTAGATTCAACAGTTTTTTTATATAACCTCTATGAAAGCTCACACCTGGGTGGAGTAAAAAGACCATCTGAACCTTTCATGGCAAAGGCGAAAAAAATAAAAAAAAATTAGTTAAAAAAACAATTTCACAAGAGATGAATAAAATAAATAATTGATGAATATTTCTGAAAAAATACCAGATTAAGGTTATTGTGTTAACTATGTAAAAAATGCACCCATAAAAGTTATTTTTTGCATTGGTTGAATTCTTACAGTGATGATTTAGCTGGGAGTTTTACTGAACATATTCAGATAGTTGTTCATTTGGTATGTGTTGTAATTGGTTTGATTTTCACAATATAATTGCTCAAAGTCAAATTGGACCTTTGTGTCCCGCTCTACTCTATTTCATTTTTCAATAATTGTAATAATAATTTTCTCTTTGAAATCGATATCTGCACTGAAATATAATGTACTTATACAGATTTATTTATTTACTTTTAAATACACGAGGTATGTGCATAAATGTTGCAATAGTTTCAAGGGCAAATACTATTCGCAATGTCCCTCCGGAGTAAAAGATCTTAAATAATGTATCGTATTGTAGCAATTTTACGACTCAACATGAAAATGTGACGGTCTCTTCAACTTCTTTATGGGTTTACGCTGCGGCATTATATAACGTATAACTCTTCGAATAACGTATAACTTCTTTATATTACAGGTGATATAACGCCCTGTGAATTCTCACGTCGCAAATTATACAAATACAACTGAAAATAAAAATGAGAAAAGAAAACGAAACAAAACAAGAGACTCGAAAGAAATGAAAGAATGAGGGAATAATTATGCAAATAAATTGTTAGCATTGATACGATCTGTGTTGGCAGTGTAAGTAATAAGTAAAGTTGTGTGGAACTGCGTTCGTGTGCGTATGATGTTGTCGACTTTAGCTGACTCTTTTATTTTTCGTTTGCCATTAACGTAATTTGTAATAAGATTCTTATCTTTTGCACATGTACAAACGTTAAGGCAGTGGTGGATTTTGTACAATTGCAGAAAAAAATACGATAGGATGAGTACCTTCGTCCTCACCATGTTTAGTTCTAACCTCGCTGATTTCACGAGCGCAGCAGTCTATAAAGTTCCAATACTGAAAAGTTATTTGTTTAGTCCTGCAAGCCGTCATATCTTATGGACTATCCAGTGATTGCGCATTAAAATATAATTAATTTAATTTCAATAGATTTGTAGTATATTTCTGAATAAATTTTATTAACTTTCTGTGGGACAAGTTAAAGTAATTGTCCAAAAATTAAAATCAAATTTTTTGCATATCTTTACGTTTCAGAGGTTTTTGAACATTTTGGCACACAATAAAAAAAAGGCATTGTGTGTTTGTGCGAATACAATATTTGGTCCGCGATTCTAAATATTAAAAAACATTCAATTCCTACTAATGGGCAGACGTTTTAAATAGTTTTTGGAAAATGCAGGTCCGGCCGTTTCGGAGATACGAAGCAAAGAATGCAGAAATCAAAAATATGAAATAAATTTTGCAAGTTCCAGCAATTTGCCTCAAGTAAGGTGACCATACGTCCCGGATTGGCCGGGACAGTCCCGGATTTCCACCTCGTGTCCCGGGTTATTTTAAAAGCATGATTTGTACCGGAGTTAGATTTTTTGTTTCGGATTGTCCCGCTTTTTCAAAAATTAACAGATGAATTAACAAAAATTATGAAAACAAACGAACAAGTGCTAATTTCTTCAAAATATTTATGCTCAAAAGCGCGAAAAACATATAGATCCATATAAAATATAATATTATAGATGGAAAAGTATGACATATAATCGAATAATAAAGTTCGTACTAAAAGTACGCAATTATAAAAAAAGATTTATATAAAAAACTGTTATTATATACCCCCCGACCCAGATTGGCATAACTAAAAATTGCCGTCCCGGTTTTGACTTAGAAAAATATGGTCACCTTACCTTAAGGCACGATGCTATGCACTACTAATTTTATTTACAACAATCAGAATAAAACATCTTATAAGCTATTTACTTCAATTTATTCACTCACTCACATACACTCACACTTATGAAGACACTCATGAAATTTTTGTACTTAATTTTTTTATGTGCATAGTTGTTACTCCAATGAGTAATTCATGAATTAAGCTCAGTTATCCAAAGATGTAGAAAAGTTAAATACCTTCAATACCACTTTTCACGTGCCTTTACGAGCTCATCAAAGATTTATAAAAATTGTCAAAACATTTTCAATAACTAATTACGAAGAAACTGCTTGGCCTATCTTTACTAAAAACAAATCTGCGTGATCCTCACCTAATACCTTCTAAACAAATTTCAAATTTTCAATATCGATACAAGATTTTTGGTGAAAACATGGCCAAAAATTACGGAACAGTTTGAAAGTCTCTCAAAATTAAGTGAGTTTTCTCAAATTGCTCAAATTTTCAAATTTGACCCAAATTAGCGAATTTTCAAATTGTGCACCATTTTTGAAAAAACGTGGACAAAATATTAATTTCTGGCTCACATAAAAACACAGTCACACATACTTTTCCAATTTCAAGATGACCGGTAAAGTCAAGAAAACAAAATTAGCAAATCGAATTTTCTGATGAAAACAAACACCTCTTTACAGGACCGTTAACAACAATATTAAAAAACAATTGCAGCTTTTAAAGGCAATTATTAAAAAAAAATGGGATAGTGTAATTATGTATCAGGTAATTAAACTTTTCTTCTACTGGCCCTGCAATTTACAGAACTGCCAATATAAATTAATCGTATGAATTGAACGCAATAAATTATATACACATGAACATGTAAAAAATTCCAAGGTGATATCAGATGTTGAAACGTATAAGAGATGTCACAATTTTTATTTTATTTTTTTTAGGATTCTAATATGTCGTCCTAAAGAAGTGCATACAATCCGCACATAAGACGTATAATTAATTTTATTTAAACATAAAACAAAAATAGAAATAATTATAAGGCCCTAGTTGCCTTAATTCTGTCTCCGTCTTTTCTCTTTCTTAACAATTACTACACTTTAGAAAAATAACTGATGTGATCTTTAATTAATGATTAAGTGATGAACAACAATTGACATTTAATATTAAATTTATTAATTATATTATTTCAATATTTTATTATTACGTAACCTTTATAAAAGTTCTGAAAACATTATTACACATGTAAATGAGTTACATCGAGATTTCAAGAAAACCAACTTTGTTTCAGTTTTATTGTTAGATTTACTAGCAGCAAGAAAATATATAAAGTGCTGGCAGACAATTGTACAATTTTACTCTCTGTAGTTTCTCAACCGTCATTACATTACATTAAGAATAGCTATTACTTTTTTAAGAAGATAATGCCATTTAAATTACGGCAATAACAAAAGGATAACAACGGAAATGACCGATTATTATAATTTGTTTAAAATATTACTAAAAATTGAAATTATAATATACAGGTGTAGAAAAATGGATAAGATAATTGAACAATTGCCAATACTTTGAGTACATAAAAACATCATATAATAAAGTTCTTGGCTTGTTTTTAAGTACCCATTAAATATCTCTGTGTAAAGTATAACAAATTTGTTTTCTGTGTGCAGTTATTATTATTGCCGACAATATTTTTTATTTTTACTAAACTATATAGTAATACAGAGGCCTAGATAAACTAGTTGGTATTCGTATTTTTCCTAGGGGCAAGTTACATATACTTCCCGATATGTGTAAATAATCGACTCAATCAATAAAAAATAATGTAAGTTATGAGTGATTAAAAGTATTCCGAGTGGATTTATTACACATATTTGAAAACGAACGAACACGTTAACTCGGAGTATTTTGTAAAAGCAAATTTTCAAAAATCAACAATTAGTATGTTCATTAAGACCAAGTACTCTATTGTTATGCCAAGTAAATCGTGTAATTTTAATTTTAGTCAACGTCAAAAAAACTACTCATTTTCTCAAACTTTGATGAATTTTCAGAATTAAACTACTTGTTGTAAGGCCATAAATTTTCAGTAAGTTCTATAAGACCATGATATATATTGCCAAAAAAAGTTCCATAAAAATCGGCTTAAATTTTTTTTCAACTGTTAATTACAAGAAAACAGCTCGGTAGATTTTCACCTAAAACTCATCAGTATCATTCCCAACTAATATCTCTCGAACTGTTTTTGATTTTTTAAAATCGATTCGGTAGTATTAGCTTAAATGTGGACGAAAAGTTCAACACTTTTTTCCAAATTACAAAAAAAAACGGCTCGGCTGATCGTCGCACAAAACTGAGAAAAGATAGTCCTCATCGAGATACATCAAATGGCTTTTAAATTTCTGAAATCGGTTCAGTCGTTTCTGAGCAAATGTCGATGAAAGGTCTAATTTTGACAAACGCCAAAAAAAACGAAACTAATTTTTGCAAACTTTGACGATTTTTTAAAATTAAACGACTTGTCGTAGGGCCGTAATATTTTAGTATAATCTAGAAGACTATGGTATCTACCGTCAAACACTTTATTACAAGAAAACGGCCCGGCCAATCTTTACCAAAAACTAATCAGCGCGATTCCCAACCAATATCTTTCGAACAGTTTTTGAATTTTCAAAATCGATTCAGAAATGCGGGCTAAAACGTGAACGAAAATTTTTTTACTCATCTGCGATTTACAAAGCTTGGCTGATCGTCGTGTAAAATTGATAAACGCTAGTCCTCGTCAAGATACATCGAATGGCTTGAAATTTTTGAAATCGGTCTAGCCGTTTTTGAGAAATCGTCGATTTACGGCAAAAAATCTGTTCAAATACACATATACACACATGACACACACACACATACATACTTTTTCCAAATTTGGTCTCATTCGATTCAAAACGGCCTGAAACGTCGAGAAAACATAAAATTAGCAAATCGGATTTTTTTATGAAAACATAACTTTTCCTTTGGGAAGTTAATAATTATTTAAAGTTTAAAATATTGTAAAATGGTCCAATAATACTGCCGTTTAAGTTTCTGTTTTTGTAAATAATTATTAGAAATAATAATCGAGAAATTTTGTTTCTATAGCTGTAAATATATATATATATATATATATGAATTTTAAATTAAATTTACTTAATCATTTCATTAATTAAATTACATGCAAGGATCTAGTTTTCGTCGTAGTCAGTGTCGAAAGTGTTGCTCGCTTTACCCACTCGTCTGACTAAATTGATTCGAGCGTTCCGCCGCACGAAATTCCAGTAATAGTGAATAAAGACGCTTATGATTTTCATTAATTAAATTAATTGCAGATGCATACTAATGGATTTTCATTGCTGCACGTGCAACGCTTGATAGGCGGCTATAATTTGATTATACCTCTAATTACGTTTATTTATTAAAAGAAACTAAAAATCAATTTTTACGCCCAAGCGGAATGTTGCATGTTCTCATTTCATCTTCTTAATTACTAATGGTACAGTTAAATTCATTAAAATTAATAAGTACCTACTAGTTATAGATATAAATTCTTCATTGCAAATAATCCAGTAAACATGTCACGTTTGTTTGATAAATCTAACAAAATATCATAAATACCAACCTGAAGTACATGTCTTATACAATTGATTGCAGTCTTCAACTCAAATGCTGATTAGTTCTTGGCTAACAATAAGATCGGCTGAACCGTTTCCTCCTCATATAAATGTTAAACCATTTTTTTGACGTTTATAATAAGTCTAACATATTGATACACAGCATGATTAAATCGAACGTCTTAAATATTAAGGTCCACGAAAAATAGTTTTGTTATGAAATTCATCAGTCTTTGAGGACATACTAGCGCATGTTTTGCACTATAATTAATATAATTAACTTCCCTCAGGGTAAGTTATAGTAATCGCAAAAAATTGAAAATGAAAAATTTTATATGTCTTTACGTTTAAAAGGTTTCTGAACATTTTGGCATACATTAGAAAAAATAAATGTGTGTGTGGCGTGTGTGTGAGTGTGCTGATACAAATTTTGTCGACGATTTCGCGAACACGGATCAACCGATTTGAATAATTAAAAAAATAATTAAAAAAAACATTGATAGGGAGATGTGTTGATTAGTTTTTGAAAAGGCAGGTGTTTCGATGAAATGAATCAAAAAGAACCAAAAATGGCAATTCAGTTTTGGGAAAACGGAGCGTCTAATTTGAATGATTCAAAAAACATTTTATTTGTATTAAATTAAAAAATTGATTAAATTTTTGGGAACGCAGGTCTAGCGATTTCCCAGACAAAGTAAAAGAAAATGCTATTTTGCGAACAAATACGCGCGTCGATATTTTGTCTCTACATAGCCAACGCAGCGCAATTCCTTTGAAAAAAGGTCAAAATTTTCAAATATTTTAAAATTCAAAAAGTTTCAATATTCTCAAAATGTTTTTTAAAGTTTTAAAATTTTTAAAAGCTTTCATATGAAAATTTTAATTTTTGGTAAGGAAAGTACCAGCAATTTGCCTTAAGGCACGATGCCATCCACCACTGGCTTCCATAATGAATTATATTAGCTATAGAGAAGTACATAAAAATTTTATTTACTACATTTTCCACGTATCATGAATAAATCGGTCATCAGTAAAGGACCTTCACATACCAAAAGCATGAATAAATTCCTCAATTGATCAGTAAAAGAGTTGGGCTGGCACTTGACTGGATTTTATATGTGCCACGCGAGGGCAGTTCATTGCGGACACGCAACCTTTTTATCTAAACAGCATATAAGGCCGTTTTTCTACACTTCGCGATTACAAATTTATAAACTCATTTGTAAATTATGTCTTTCTGGTTGCCGTTATATTGATTGCAAGCCAGTTGCATTTGTTCTTTCTCATATCAGAACAAAACCGTCTCTACGCACGCGACCAGTGTATGTAGGTACATCATCTACTGTTGTAATCAAACTCAACATGAATTGCTTAGTGATAGTACTGCTGATAAATATCAAATTCTAAGATATATTGATTATATAATGTTTATAAATAAATATATACATATATATATATATATATATTTATTTTATATTTATATTTATATTAAATACAGACAGTAACTTTGGCTCGAATGCGTCGGATAGTCACATTTTTAAGATTCATCAACACTTCGCCAATGAACCCACAATACTGGTTGTTTGTGTTACAAGCTAGTGCCAATTATGTTCATTAATTGTTATTATGAATGTATTCCATAATCCTTATTCTCGGATTTGTAAAACCCGACTTATTTTTATATATATAATAGAAGAAGATAATAAAATAAATATAATGATAACCTTTTGTTACTTGTTGATACTAGTTAAATTAATTCTTTATTTTTTTAAATAAATATAAAGGTATGAGTTTTTTACCATCTTGAGGCAGTTTTACTTATTTTTTGAAAAGATTTTTTTCTGAAGAAGGTTTTCTTTAGTTTCCAATTTTGATAATACTTTAAATGCTTTATATACTTCTTTAAAATCAAAAACTTCCCATAATAGAATTATTGACTCCGATTACAAAGTGAATTGTAATGATTGTGATAAATTCTATATTGGAGAGAGTTCACAATATTTATAGAAGAGAATGCTTCAAAATAATTATGATTCAAAAATAAAAATCGATACAAAACAATGTTATCCGAACATATGCAGAATTTTAGACACACTTTGATTTAAATAATCCAATTATTTTAAATAAGATTATTTCTGAATAAAACAAAAAAGTGGCACAATCGTGCCCAGTCTCCTCTATAATTTTTTTTGTGAAAATTAAAAATCCTCTAAAATTTTTTTTTCTGATTTGATGTTTGTCGTCTCCACTTGAAAGGAGTAACATCATGCATAATAGGAAACATTTTGGATAATCTTTATTTTTCTATATAATTTTGTATCATCGTGTTTTATTTTCAACCAAGCTGGTATAATTTCTAAATTACGTACCTGGAAAATCCAAACTGAGCTTCTATTTCTTCTGCT